>NC_140988.1:7212690-7677451 GCF_052327205.1 Somniosus microcephalus | reverse complement strand
GAGTAATCATATAGTCTACTGTGCTGCAGCCAAGAGGTGAGCAGTAGGTCGATCTTCCTAGGAGGTCTCCTATGAACCTACCATTGACAATGTACAGACCCAGGTTTCGACAGAGCTGTAGTAGCTGTTTACCGTTGGTATTTGACTGCTTGTCGCAGTTATGCCTGTATGGAAGGGAAGGGATGTCAAAGTGGTTATTCCCGAATACGTAATTGTTTCCCTGATTATTGGTGAAGTCTGGTTCTTCGCCCGTTCTTGAATTGAGGTCCCCACAGATCAACACGTTCCCCTGGGCCTGGTATTGGATAATTTCCCCCTCCATGTTGGAGAAGGTGTCCTCTTTGTAGTACAGGGAATCGATTGGAGGGATATAAAGTGCGCAAATGTAAACATCTTGGGTGTTTGAGATAATCTCCCCCTCAAGTTTGAGCCACATATGGTTTTCGCCCTTTTTTATAAATTTGATGTAATTCTTAAGTTCTGTTTTAAACCAGATCAGTATGCCTCCGGAGTCTCTGCCTTGGGTTACACTTGGTAATTTATTGGAGGGGACCACTAGCTCAGTGTACCCTTGGGGACAGCCGGTGTGTCCTTTTCCTTTATACCAAGTTTCCTGTAAAATGATAATATCTAGATCTTTAGTTTCCTCTATGAACTCTGGGGTCCTACTCTTCACTTCTCGCAGTGAAGAGCGTAGACCTTGGATATTCCAGGTCGAAATATATAAGGATTTCATGTTAAGTTTTATCTTTTTCTATGATAGGTTAAAGAGTGGTACGTGTTTGTCGTGTCTAAGTGTGGGGAAAAAAAAGATCACCCCAGTTGTCTACAAAAGTTAATACAATTTGGTTACAGTTCTTTCTATTAATTAGTCCTTGATCCATAAGGCGGAAGTAGATGCTGCTGCACACCCCCCCCCTTCCCCTCACACCCCCCCCCTTCCCCTCACACCCCCCCTTCCCCCTCACACCCCCCCTTCCCCTCACCCCTCCCCCTTCCCCTCACCCCCCCCTTCCCCTCCCCCCCCCTCCCCTCCCCCCCTTCCCCTCACCCCCCCTTCCCCTCACCCCCCCTCCCCTCACCCCCCCTTCCCCTCACCCCCCCTTTCCCTCACCCCCCCCTTTCCCTCACCCCCCCCTTCCCCTCACCCCCCCCTTCCCCTCACCCCCCCCTTCCCCTCACCCCCCCCTTCCCCTCACCCCCCCCTTCCCCTCACCCCCCCCTTCCCCTCACACCCCCCCTTCCCCTCACCCCCCCTTCCCCTCACCCCCCCTTCCCCTCACCCCCCCTTCCCCTCACCCCCCCCTTCCCCTCACCCCCCCTTCCCTCACCCCCCCTTCCCCTCACCCCCCCCTTCCCCTCACCCCCCCCCTTCCCCTCACCCCCCCCTTCCCCTCACCCCCCCTTCCCCTCAACCCCCTTCCCCTCACCCCCCCTTCCCCTCACCCCCCCCTTCCCCTCACCCCCCCTTCCCCTCACCCCCCCTTCCCCTCACCCCCCCTTCCCCTCACCCCCCCCTTCCCCTCACCCCCCCTTCCCCTCACCCCCCATTCCCCTCACCCCCCATTCCCCTCACCCCCCCTTCCCCTCACCCCCCCTTCCCCTCACCCCCCCCTTCCCCTCACACACCCCCCCTTCCCCTCACACCCCCCCTTCCCCTCACCCCCCCTTCCCCTCACCCCCCCCTTCCCCTCACACCCCCCCTTCCCCCTCACACCCCCCCTTCCCCTCACACCCCCCCTTCCCCTCACACCCCCCCCTTCCCCTCACCCCCCCCCCTTCCCCTCACACCCCCCCTTCCCCTCACACCCCCCCCTTCCCCTCACCCCCCCCTTCCCCTCACACCCCCCCTTCCCCTCACCCCCCCCCCTTCCCCCTCACCCCCCCCTTCCCCTCACCCCCCCCTTCCCCTCACCCCCCCCTTCCCCTCACCCCCCTTCCCCTCACCCCCCCTTCCCCTCACCCCCCCCCTTCCCCTCACCCCCCCCCTTCCCCTCACACCTTCCCCTCACCCCCCCTTCCCCTCACCCCCCCTTCCCCTCACCCCCCCTTCCCCTCACCCCCCCCTTCCCCTCACCCCCCCTTCCCCTCACCCCCCCCTTCCCCTCACCCCCCCTTCCCCTCACCCCCCCTTCCCCTCACCCCCCCCTTCCCCTCACCCCCCCTTCCCCTCACCCCCCCCTTCCCCTCACCCCCCCTTCCCTCACCCCCCCCCTTCCCCTCACCCCCCCTTCCCCTCACCCCCCCCTTCCCCTCACCCCCCCCTTCCCCTCACCCCCCCTCACCCCCCCCTTCCCCTCACCCCCCCCTTCCCCTCACCCCCCCCCTTCCCCTCACCCCCCCCCCCTTCCCCTCACCACCCCCCTTCCCCTCACCCCCCCTTCCCCTCACCCCCCCTTCCCTCACCCCCCCCTTCCCCTCACCCCCCCTTCCCCTCACCCCCCCTTCCCCTCACCCCCCCTTCCCCTCACCCCCCCTTCCCCTCACCCCCCCCCTTCCCCTCACCCCCCCTTCCCCTCACCCCCCCTTCCCCTCACCCCCCCCTTCCCCTCACCCCCCTTCCCCTCACCCCCCCTTCCCCTCACCCCCCCTTCCCCTCACCCCCCCTTCCCCTCACCCCCCCTTCCCCTCACCCCCCCTTCCCCTCACCCCCCCCTTCC
The DNA here is from genome assembly GCF_052327205.1 of Somniosus microcephalus. Classification (NCBI taxonomy): domain Eukaryota; kingdom Metazoa; phylum Chordata; class Chondrichthyes; order Squaliformes; family Somniosidae; genus Somniosus; species Somniosus microcephalus. The sequence goes on along the minus strand of NC_140988.1, from coordinate 7,674,791 downwards.
CCTCACCCCCCCCTTCCCCTCACCCCCCCTTCCCCTCACCCCCCTTCCCCTCACCCCCCCCTTCCCCTCACCCCCCCCTTCCCCTCACCCCCCCTTCCCCTCACCCCCCCCTTCCCCTCACCCCCCCCTTCCCCTCACCCCCCCCTTCCCCCTCACCCCCCCTTCCCCTCACCCCCCCCTTCCCCTCACCCCCCCTTCCCCTCACCCCCCCTTCCCCTCACCCCCCCCCTTCCCCTCACCCCCCCCTTCCCCTCACCCCCCCCCTTCCCCCTCACCCCCCCCTTCCCCTCACCCCCCCCTTCCCCTCAACCCCCCCTTCCCCCTCACACCCCCCCCTTCCCCCTCACACCCCCCCTTCCCCCTCACACCCCCCCCTTCCCCTCACACCCCCCCCCTTCCCCTCACACCCCCCCCCTTCCCCTCACACCCCCCCTTCCCCTCACACCCCCCCTTCCCCCTCACACCCCCCCTTCCCCCTCACACCCCCCCTTCCCCCTCACACCCCCCCTTCCCCCTCACACCCCCCCTTCCCCCTCACACCCCCCCCTTCCCCCTCACACCCCCCCTTCCCCTCACACCCCCCCTTCCCCTCACACCCCCCCTTCCCCTCACACCCCCCCTTCCCCTCACACCCCCCCCTTCCCCTCACACCCCCCCTTCCCCTCACACCCCCCCCTTCCCCTCACACCCCCCCCTTCCCCTCACACCCCCCCCCTTCCCCTCACACCCCCCCTTCCCCTCACACACCCCCTTTCCCTCACCCCCCCTTCCCCTCACCCCCCCTTCCCCTCACCCCCCTTCCCCTCACCCCCCCTTCCCCTCACCCCCCCTTCCCCTCACCCCCCCTTCCCCTCACCCCCCCCTTCCCCTCACCCCCCCTCCCCTCCCCTCACCCCCCCTTCCCCTCACCCCCCCTTCCCCTCACCCCCCCTTCCCCTCACCCCCCCCTTCCCCTCACCCCCCCCCTTCCCCTCACCCCCCCCTTCCCCTCACCCCCCCCTTCCCCTCACCCCCCCCTTCCCCTCACCCCCACCTTCCCCTCACCCCCCCTTCCCCTCACCCCCCCTTCCCCTCACCCCCCCTTCCCCTCACCCCCCCTACCCCTCACACCCCCCCTTCCCCTCACCCCCCCTTCCCCTCACCCCCCCCCCTTCCCCTCACCCCCCCTTCCCCTCTCACCCCCCCTTCCCCTCACCCCCCCCTTCCCCTCACCCCCCCCCTTCCCCTCACCCCCCCCCTTTCCCCTCACCCCCCCCCCTTCCCCTCACCCCCCCCTTCCCCTCACCCCCCCCTTTCCCCTCACCCCCCCTTCCCCTCACCCCCCCCTTCCCCTCACCCCCCCTTCCCCTCACCCCCCCCTTCCCCTCACACCCCCCCTTCCCCTCACACACCCCCCCTTCCCCTCACCCCCCCCTTCCCCTCACACACCCCCCCTCCCCCTCACACACCCCCCCTCCCCCTCACACCCCCCCCTTCCCCTCACACACCACCCCCCCTTCCCCTCACCCCCCCCTTCCCCTCACACCCCCCCTTCCCCTCACACCCCCCCTTCCCCTCACACCCCCCCTTCTCCTCACACCCCCCCTTCCCCTCACCCCCCCCCTTCCCCTCACACCCCCCCTTCCCCTCACACCCCCCCTTCCCCTCACACACCCCCCCTTCCCCTCACACCCCCCCCTTCCCCTCACACCCACCCTTCCCCTCACACCCCCCCTTCCCCTCACACACCCCCCCTTCCCCTCACACCCCCCCTTCCCCTCACACCCCCCCCTTCCCCTCACACCCCCCCCCCTTCCCCTCACACACCCCCCTTCCCCTCACACACCCCCCCTTCCCCTCACACCCCCCCCTTCCCCTCACACCCCCCCTTCCCCTCACACCCCCCTTCCCCTCACACACAATTACAATTTTTTTTTTTTTTACAATTTAAATCGCTTTATTGGCATGATAAGTTACATCTTATGTTGCCAAAGCATCAAAATACATTTATGGTTTAGCACATAAACGCAGTTCTATTCATACAGTGTATAAACAGGTATATCCCTGAGTGTATAAATATACATTCGCATTGTTTATATATATTTTTTTCTTAGTTTACTGGTTGTCCCTCTGTTCATGGCAAGCTGTAACATAGTGCGCCGCCAGTGTTATACAGCTTCTCTCCTCTCCCAGTAGGAATGGGAGTTTTTGGTTGTCATTCAGATTTCTGAAATCAGGGCATATTTGTGAGAATTTTTGGTAGAAATTCTCCCTGATGCCCTGATATTTTCCACAAGCTGTGAGGAAGTGCATCTCTGTCTCCACCACTCCCTGACTGCAGTGAGAGCATATCCTGTCCTCTCTTGGCAGCCTGGTCTGCCTGTGTCTGCCTTTTTCGATCGCTAGGCTATGTTCGCTAAGTCTGTACCTTGTCAAGGTTCTTCTCAGTTTGTTATCCTTTACCATGGTCAGGTAATCAGCTATGTTGTATTGTCTGTTTAGGGCCAAGTAGCAATTGAGTTTGCTTTGGGTTTTTGTTGTTTCTGCCCAATATGTCAGATATTTTTCCTTTTGCTTAGCGACGATTGTGTTGGGTCGAATTCTTTGTGTTACCCTGTCACTGTCCTGGGGCTGGTTATTGTTAGTATTGTTACACACCCCCCCTTCCCCTCACACACCCCCCCTTCCCCTCACACACCCCCCCTTCCCCTCACACACCCCCCCCTTCCCCTCACACACCCCCCCCTTCCCCTCACACACCCCCCCCTTCCCCTCACACACCCCCCCCCTTCCCCTCACCCCCCCCCTTCCCCTCACACACCCCCCCCCCCCCTTCCCCTCACCCCCCTCCCTCTCAATTCAATTCAAATCGCTTTATTGGCATGACAAGTTACATCTAATGTTGCCAAAGCATCGAAAAACATTCATGTTTGTACATAAAAATACAGATCTATCCATACAGTGTATAAACAGATATATCCCTGAGTGTATAAATATGCATTCATATATTTTATATATACTCTTTTCTTATATTTAGTGGTTGTCCCTCTGTTTATGGCAAGCTGTAACATAGTGTGCCGCTAGTGTTACACAATTTCTCTCTTCCCCTAGTAGGTATGGGAGTTTTTGGTCGTCATTCGAATTTCTGAATTCCAGGCATATTTTTGTGAATTTTGGGTAGAAATTCTCCCTTATGCCCTGATATTTTCTACAAGCTGTGAGGAAGTGCATCTCTGTCTCCACCACTCCCTGACTGCAGTGAGAGCATATCCTGTCCTCTCTTGGTAGCCGGGTCTGCTTGTGTACCTTTTTCGATCGCCAGGCTATGTTCACTAAGTCTGTACATTGTCAAGGTTTTTCTCAGTTTGCTATCCTTTACCATGGTCAGGTAATCAGCCATGTTGTATTGTTTGTTTAGGGCCAAGTAGCAATTGAGTTTGCTTTGGGTTTTTGTTGTTTCTGCCCAATATGACAGATATTTTTCCTTTTGCTTAGCGACGATTGTGTTGGGTCGAATTCTTTGTGTTACGCTGTCACTGTCCTGGGGCTGGTTATTGTTAGTAGTGTTAGTAGTTACTTCACTGAGTCCCAGGACTAGTTGACTGAGGGTATTCTTCTTTATGGTCCTCTCTTGGCATTTCAGGGCTTCGTAATGATAGCATTGGGGGTTGCTCATTTCTAGGTGTTTCCTAAATTTGGTGGCTCTTTTTTGGATAGTGATTATTAATGGATATTGGCCTAGTTCTGCCCTGCATGCATTGTTTACGGTTTTCCTTTGAGTCCGGAGGATACTTTTACAGAATTCTGCATGTAGGATCTCAATTGGGTGTTTGTCCCATTTTGCAAATTCTTGTTGTGTTAGCGGTCCCCACACCTCATTGCCATAGAGTGCAATTGGTTCAATTACTGATTAAAAAATTTTGAGCCAAATGCTAATTGGGATTTCTATTTGGATTGATTTTTTAATGGCATAGAAAGCCCTTCTTGCTTTCTCTTTCAGTTCATTCACAGCCAGATGGAAATTTCCCGTAGAACTGATTTTTAAGCCCAAGTATGTGTAGTTAGTGGTTTGTTCAATTTTGGTTGTTCTTAGTGTGAAATTTGTTTTGGGTCCCTGATGTCTGGATCTTTGCTGGAACACAAGGACTTTGGTTTTCTGGGGATTTATTGTCAGGGCCCAAGTCTGGCAGTATGACTCCAGCAGATCCAGGTTCTGCTGTAGACCCTCCTTAGTTGGTGACAGCAGAACCAGGTCATCTGCATAGAGGAGGAATTTAACCTTGGATTCATATAGGGTGAGGCCGGGTGCTGTAGATTGTTCAAGTAGTTTTGCCAATTCATTTATGTAAATATTAAAGAGTGTCGGTGAGATTGGCGAGCCCTGCGTCACCCCCCGCCCCTGTGGGAAGTATTTTGTTTGTTTGTCTCCAATTTTAACTGCACATTTGTTGTTTGTATACATTGATTTAATTACATCATATGTTTTTCCCCCTATCCCACTTTCGATAAGTTTCAGGAATAAACCGTCGTGCCAGATGGAATCGAAAGCCTTCTGGAAATCTATAAAGCATGCGTAGATTTTGCTTTTGTTTTGATGAACTTGTTTGTCAATTAGGGTCTGGAGGGTGAAGATATGATCTGATGTTCTATAGTTTGGCAGGAATCCAATTTGGCTTTTACTCAAGACATTGTGCTCCTCAAGGAAGTTTATAAGTCTTTTGTTTATGATGCTACAGAATACCTTCCCCAGGTTACTGTTTACACAGATGCCTCGATAGTTATTTGGGTCGACTTTGCCCCCACTTTTGTATGTGGGCGTTATGAGTCCTTTGTTCCAGATATCAGGGAAGTAACCGACACTCAGAACCAAGTTGAAGAGTTTTAGGATAGCCAGTTTCATTTTATCGTCTGTGTGTTTAATCATCTCGCTTAGTATGCCGTCTGCCCCGCAAGCTTTTCCTGGTCGCAGGTCCTTGAGTTTTTCAAATAGTTCTTTTTCTGTTATTATGGAGTCTAGTGGGTTTTGGTTATCTTTTATGGCCATTTCGAGCTTTTCCAGTTTTTTGCATATTTGGTGTTGCTCTGGCCTTAGTGTTTTTCTGGTATAATTTTTCAAAGTGGTTTTCCCATGTGTCTCCATTTTGAATGGCCAATTCGTCGTGTTGTTTTTTGTGTAATGTATTCCAGTTGTCCCAGAAACAATTGGAATCAATGGATTCCTCAATGGAGCTGAGTGTATTCTCAATATACTGCTCTTTTTTGGTTCTGAGTGTGTTTCTGTATTGTGTTAGTGTCTGACAGTAAGTAAGGCGTAATTCCTCATTTTCTGGATGTCTGTGTTTTTGGTTTGATATTTTTCTAAGTTTTTTCCTCATGTTATGGCATTCTGGGTCAAACCATTTTTCATAGTTTTTTGTTTTGGGTTTGTTCTTGCGAGCTTTCAAGTTTGACCTTGTTGCCAAATTATCAAAAATATTGTTTAGGTTATTCACTGCCCGGTTTACGCCTTCTTTATTGTGAGTGTATATGTTATCCAGGAAGGTGTCCAAGAGAGCTTGAGTTGATTCATTGCTAATTGCTTTCTGGTATTTTTCCGTGCTGTTTTTGGCCCATCTGCACGATTTTTTGGTGTTGTACAGCTTACTGGGTTGTGTTTCTGTGTTGGTTGTTTCTGTCTTTTTAAGATACATAGTAATTTGACTGTGGTCTGACAGTGTTGTTTGTGGTTTGACTGTGAATGCTCTGAAAGAGGATGGGTCCAAATCCGTAATCCTATAGTCTACGGTGCTGCAGCCAAGAGGTGAGCAATAGGTCGATCTTCCTAGGAGGTCTCCCATGAACCTACCATTGACAATGTACAGACCCAGGCTTCGACAGAGCTGCAGGAGCTGTTTTCCGTTGGTATTTGTCTGCTTGTCGTAGTTATGCCTGTATGGAAGGGAAGGGATATCGAAGTGGTTATTCCCGAATATGTAATTGTTTCCCTGATTATTGGTGAAGTCTGGTTCTTCGCCAGTTCCCTCACCCCCCCCTCCCTCGGCCCCCCCCCCTCCCTCGGCGCCCCCCCCTCCCTCGGCCCCCCCCCCCTCCCTCCCTCGGCCCTCCCTCGGCCCCCCCCCCTCCCTCGGCCCCCCCCTCCCTCGGCCCCCCCCCCTCCCTCGGCCCCCCCCCTCCCTCGGCCCCCCCCCTCCCTCGGCCACCCCCCCTCCCTCGGCGCCCCCCCCTCCCTCGGCCTCCCTCGGCCCTCGGCCCCCCCCTCCCTCGGCCCCCCCCTCCCTCCCTCCGCCCCTCACGCCCCCCTCCCCCTCCCCCCCATGACCCCCCCCACCACGCCCCCTCTCACGCCCTCCCGCCCTCCCCACCCGTTCCACCCGTCCACATCTACCCCCACCCCTCCCTGTGGCCACACCCGACCAACACACATTTACCCACTCCCAGCCACAATCACCACACCACCCTCCACCCGTACTTCCCGTTACCCCCCCCCCCGAAAAGGCGGGTGGATGGAGTTGAGATACGGACGAGCCATAATCTAATTGAATGATAGAACAGGTTTGAGCGGCTGAATGGCCTCCTCCTGTTCCTTTGTGAACCTTGATGGTGAGTTTTAGCAGTTTATTTTACGGCAGGGCAACACAGCCTGACCTTGACCTCAGCCGACATCTACACTTGCACAATATCGGCAGACCTTTACTGATCAAGAACAAGAGTTCAGGACAGTTTTCATTTAACCAATAAGAGTCACTAAGACCAGTTGCAGTGCCACTAACGACGCAGAATTCAAAAAGCACAACGGGTAGCATGATGGCTGTTTGCGAATTCCAAGGTAGTTAATTGGTTTATATCGATGTCAACAAAGCAGTGCTGCCTTAAACAAATTGTCAAATGTTTGTTCTTTGTCTTATGATACTTGTTTCAAAATGTTGGATTTTTTGTGACCCAGTGAACTCAGTAGAGGTGGTGTGATGCGGGTGAGCAATGTGTGGGACTTGAAGGTCTGCAATGCACTGTGGGAGTACCTTCATCACACGGACTGCAGCGGTTCAAGAAGGCGGCTCACCACCACCTTCTCGAGGGCAAAAATGTCCTCCGTGTCCTTTAGCTCTGCGCGGAGGGGTTTTCTGTACGGGCTGCTCCTGCACACTCTACACTTTATCATCTTCGCCTGCTGTCCGGACGCGCCTTGGCGTGCCATCTTGCCGTCTGGCGCAGGTCACCAATGGAGGGCTCTCTACGCGGGAGTCCTCCCCTTTTCTATTGGGGACTTGGACTGGAGGGTGTTGCATGGAGCAGCCCCGTGCAATAAAATGTTAAGCAGGTTCACGGACTTCCAGGCCGCCTGCCTTTTTTGCGGTCTGGAGGAGTCTATGTTCCATGTTTATATAGAATGTGAGAGGTTGCAGCCCCTGTTCCATTATTTGAAGGGGCTGCTCCTTGATTTTTGGTTGCACTTCAGTCCCACGCTCCTGATCTTCGGTCACCCGGTGCGGAGGGGAGCGGACGGGTCGGAGGACCTCCTCGTAGGACTGCTCCTGGGCCTGGCCAAAGTGGCCATTAACAGGTCCAGGCAGCAGGCGGTCGAAGGGGTGGTCCGGCCCGATTGCCTGCCTCTCTTCCGCGGCTATCTTCGCGCCCGGGTGGCCCCGGAGATGGAGCACGCGGTGTCTGCCGGCATGCTCGAGGCCTTCCGTGACCGGTGGGCGCCGCGGGGACTGGAGGGCATCATCACCCTGGGCCAACCAAATTTTAATTTAATTTGTTAAGTTTTATTTAAAGTTTTATTAAGTTACAGTTAATTTTGTTCAATAAAAGAGGACCTTCTCAAGGGCAATTAGGGATGGGCAATAACGCTCTGATCCCATAAACAAATAAAAAAAACTGCAGAGCTTGTATGTTGCTTGTTACTACAGTTTAAAAAAAATGTCAGTAATGGTTACAGGGAAATGTATCAGAAACTTTGATGTTTTTAGAGTTTGCAGATGTGAAAATGGTTTTGTATATTACTCATTCTACTTTAAACAGGGAATAAAGGTTCACCTTGGTAAGTGGGTGCCTTTGCTGAGCAAATGATTGGGCTCGATAGATTATGATCGTTGCTTTCTTTTGTTGCACACTTGGGACATGGTATTAGGGACTCTGCTGGTGCCTGTGAGGCCCAGCATTCGTTGGTGCCTTCAGCAGGAGGGGTGGTGGGGAAAAAAATCATCTTTGGAATTTTTCTCATAGCCTCAGAGTTTGCTAATCATAGAATCATAGAAATTTACAGCACAGAAGGAGGCCATTCGGCCCATCGTGTCTGTGCCGGCCGACAAAGAGCGATCCAGCCTAATCCCACTTTCCCGCTCTTGGTCCGTAGCCCTGTAGGTTACGGCACTTCAGGTGAATATCCAAGTGCTTTTTAAATGTGATGAGGGTTTCTGCCTCTCCCACCCTTTCAGGCAGTGAGTTCCAGACCCCCACCACCATCTGGGTGAAAAAAGTTCTCCTCAACTCCCCTCTAATCCTTCTACCAATTACTTTAAATCTCTGCCCCCTGGTTATTGACCTCTCCGCTCAGGGAAATAGGTCCTTCCTATCCACTCTATCTAGGCCCCTCATAATTTTATACACCTCAATCAAGTCTCCCTTCAGCCTCCTCTGTTACAAAGAAAACAACCCCATCCTATCCAATCTTTCCTCATAGTTAAAATTCTCCAGTCCTGGCAACGTCCTTGTAAATCTCCTCTGTACCCTCTCTAGTGCAATCACATCTTTCCTGTAATGTGCTGACCAGAACTGCACGCAGTGCTCTAGCTGTGGCCTAATGATTTATACAGTGGCCTAGTGTTTTATACAGTTCAAGCATAACCTCTCTGCTCTTAAAGTTTTCCACTTATTTTCGTCTTAGTCCTTATTACAGTATTGAACATGCCCACACAGTGATCAATACTTTCTGGTGGATTGCTAAATAATCTGCTATAAAATTGACCCTCCTCCCTTGCTTTGTGTGCTGTGCGATGAAGTAGTCAGTTATCTGTTGGAAATTGCTTGTATTTTCTCCCTTCCCTTTTGGCTGAACATAACATAAGAAATAGGAGCAGGAGTAGGCCAATCGGCCCCTCGAGCCTGCTCCGCCATTCAATAAGATCATGGCTGATCTGATCCTAACCGCCAGTCTACTATCACAGAACCATCTCCTGAATCTAACAGAATTAGACACACGAAATAGGAGTAGGATCAGGCTACACGGCCCCTGGGCCCGCTCCGCTACCCATAGGGCCATGACCATTCCGAACCTAGACTCGTGTCCAAATTCCTGCCCGCTCCCCGTAACCCTTAATTCCCTTTACTTCTAGGAAACTGTCTATTTCTGTTTTAAATTTATGTAATGATGTAGCTTCTACAGCTTTTTGGGGCAGCATATTCCATGGACCTACCACCTTCTGAGTGAAGCAGTTCCTCCTCATCTCAGTTTTGAAAGAGCAGCCCCTTATTCTAAGACTATGCCCCCTAGTTCTAGTTTCACCCATCATCGGGAACATCCTCCCCGCATCCACCCGATCCAACCCCTTCACAATCTTATATGTTTCAATAAGATCGCCTCTCATTCTTCTGAACTCCAATGAGTAGAGTCCCAATCTACTCAACCTCTCCTCATATGTCCATCCCCTCATCCCCGGGATTAACCGAGTGAACCTTCTTTGTACTGACTTGAGAGCAAGTATGTCCTTTCTTAAGTATGGACACCAAAACTGTACGCAGTATTCCAGGTGCGGTCTCACCAATACCTTGTACAACTGAAGCAATACCTCCCTATTTTTATATTCTATCCCCCTAGCAATGAAAGCCAACATTCCATTGGCCTTCTTAATCACTTGCTGCACCTGCATACTAACCTTTTGAGTTTCGTGCACCAGGACCCCCAGATCCCTTTGTACTTCAGTACTTTCCAGTTTCTTGCCATTAAGATAATAACTTGCTCTACGATTTTTCCTGCCAAAGTGCATAACCTCACACTTTCCAGTATTGTATTCCATCTGCCAAATCTCTGCCCACTTACTTAGCCTGTCTATGTCCCCTTGCAGGTTTTTTATGTCCTCCTCACTCACTACTTTCCCTCCCATCTTAGTATCATCTGCAAACTTTGATATGTTACACTCGGTCCCCTCCTCCAAATCGTTAATATAGATTGTAAAGAGTTGGGGACCCAGCACTGACCCCTGCGGAACACCACTAGTTACTGATTGCCAGTCTGAGAATGAACCATTTATCCCAACTCTCTGCCTTCTGTTAGATAGCCAATCCTCTATCCATGCCAGAATATTACCCCCAATCCCGTGATTTTTTATCTTGAGCAATAATCTTTTGTGTGGCACCTTGTCAAATGCCTTTTGGAAGTCTAAATACACTACGTCCACTGGTTCCCCTTTATCCACCCTATATGTTACTTCCTCAAAGAACTCCAGCAAATTTGTCAAACATGACTTCCCCTTCATAAAACCATGCTGACTTTGTCCTATTAAATTATGATTATCCAAATGTCCTGTTACTGTCTCCTTAATAATGGACTCCAAAATTTTACCTACCACAGATGTTAGGCTAACCGGTCTATAGTTTCCAGCCTTCTGTCTACTGCCCTTTTTAAATAAGGGTGTTACATTAGCAGTTTTCCAGTCTGCCGGGACCTTTGCCGAGTCCAGGGAGTTTTGGAAAATTATTACCAATGCATCCACAATCCCTACCGCCACTTCCCTCAAGACCCTAGGATGTAAGCCATCAGGTCCAGGTGATTTATCCGCCTTGAGTCCCATTATTTTACCGAGTACCACTTCCTTAGTGATTTTGATCATGTTTAGCTCCTCCCCCTCTTTAGCCCCCTGTTTGTCCAGTGTTGGGATATTTTTAGTGTCCTCTACTGCAAAGACTGATACAAAATATTCATTCAGTGTTTTTGCCATCTCCATATTTCCCACCATTAATTTCCCGGTCTCATCCTCTAAGGGACCAACATTTACTTTAGCCACCCTTTTTCTTTTTATATAACTATAAAAACTCTTACTATCTGTTTTTATATTTTTTGCTAATTTACTTTCATAATCTATCTTCCCTTTCTTAATCAATCTTTGTGTTATTTTTTGCTGTCTTTTAAAGTTTTCCCAATCCTCTATCCTCCCACTAGATTTGGCTACCTTATATGCCCTTGTTTTTAGTCGAATACTATCCTTAATTTCTTTACTTAGCCACGGATGGCTGTCTTTTCTTTTACACCCTTTTCTTCTCAGTGGAATATATATTTTTTGGAAGTTGTAAAATAACTCAAATGTACACCACTGATCATGTATCGTCTTACCCTTTAATCTATTTTCCCAATCCACTCTACTCAATTCCGCTCTCATACCTTCATAGTCTCCTTTATTCAAGCTTAGCACGCTTGTTTGAGATCCAACCTTCTCACCCTCTAATTGAATATGGAATTCAACCATGTTATGGTCACTCATTCCAAGGGGATCCTTTACTAGGACATTTTTAATTAATCCCGTCTCGTTACACAGGACCAGATCTAAGGTTGCTTGCCCCCTGGTCGGTTCAGTTACATACTGCTCAAGAAACCCATCCCTAATACATTCGATGAACTCATCCTCAAGGCAGCCCTGCCCAATTTGATTTGTCCAATTAATATGATAGTTAAAATCCCCCATAATTATAGATGTTCCCTTATTACAAGCCTCAACTATTTCCTGATTGATACTCCGTCCAACAGAGTTGCAACTGTTCGGAGGCCTATAGACTACACCCACTAGTGTTTTTTTCCCCTTATTATTCTTTACCTCCACCCAAACTGTTTCATTATCCTGATCTTTTGACCCAATATCATTTCTCTGTATTACAGTGATTCCTCCCTTTATTAACATAGGCTGTCCTTGATCTACTTTACTCCTGGAATATTGAAATTCATTGATTCCCTGCAGGCTACTCTCTTGCTCTCCTAAACTGTGCCCGATCTACTTGTTCACCTTGAGTTCTTGATAATAGTTGCCAATTCTTTTATCCGTTGTTTTAGCCATCCCCCTTCTGTTGATTTGTGCTATCAATAGTACCACTGCCTAGCTTAACAGTTTATCTTTACAAAACATTCTGTACCCTTACAGCTCCATTTCTTATCCATTTTCTGGAGGAGGCCGGTTTCCATGATGCTAGTGATATCAATAGGAACAGGAATAGACCATTTAGCCCCTCGAGCCTGTTTTGCCATTCAATGAGATCATGGCTGATCTGTGACCTAACTCCATATACAGGAAACTCTCGATTTACCGGCACCTAAATAACCGGAAAACTCTGTTAACCGGCAAAATTCAGGAGTAGGTTCAGGTAAGTTTTACTTCATATTAGTGGCAGTTCCTGGATCTGTGGCTGTGTAACTGGGGTTCGTGCACTTGTTGCTAAGCAACAGGGACGCTTGGTCTGTGGCCGGAGTTCCTGCACATGTTGCTAAGCAACAGGGAAGCCTGGATTTGTTGCTGTGTACGGAGCTCTCGTACCTTTTAACTATACCCCTCTGTAATCCGGACTTTTTTGATAAGCCGGCACCAGGCCGGTCCCGTCGGTGCCGGATAATAAAGAGTTTCCTGTATCCGCCTTTGGCCCGTAATACCTTTGGTTAACAAATATCTATCAATCTCAGATTTAAAATTAACAATTGACCTAGCATCAATTGCTGATTGCGGAAGAGAGTTCCAAACTTTTACCACCCTTTGCATGTAGTCCAAGAATCCTTAACCAGCGGAAATAGTTTCTTTCTCTCTACCCCATCAGTTCTTCTTAATATCTTGAAAACTTCGATCAGATCACCTTCTAAACTTCAGGGAATGCAACCCTAGTTTGTGTAATCGCCCCATGTAATTTAACCCTTGGAGTCAATCGTTCCTTTGCTCCTTGCATATTTTTAATTCCCCCCCCCCCCCCCCCAAAAGAAATTCTAATGATCCTTTGCATTGGTATATCACCATTTCTTCACATCTTTTTTATACCCGAATTTCTCCTTTTAAAAATTAACTCCTGCTCATTGTCTCCTTCCACCTCTTGGTCAGCAATAACCATTTCCCCCCTCTGTTTGCCAAGATATTAGCCTCCCACGTCACCATGTACTTAAAATGATTCCCAATTACTGTTACTGACTACAGTTGCATCCGCAGGTACATATTCCCTATGCAAATTCTATCTGAGAATATCTGGAGTTAGTCACTATCGGGTTTTCTTCAACCAAGCTTTTGGTCATCTGTCCTAATATCTCTTTGTGGCTTGTTGTCGACTCTTGTGAAGCACCTTGGGAGGTTTTACTACGTTAAAAGGCGCTATATAAATGCAAGTTGTTACTTGTAAGTGACATTATAGTAATGACTCATTGATCAGTTATCCTAATTTGCTAGCTGTCCTGACATCAGCATTACATGAAAGGTCATCGACCTGAAACGCTAACTCTGTTTCTCTCTCCACAGATGCTGCCTGACCTGCTGAGTGTTTCCAGCATTTTCTGTTTTTATTTCAGATTTCCAACATCCGCAGTGTTTTGCTTTTGTATCAGCTTTATATCCTTTGCTTTAAACTTCCCCAGCATCTTTTGTATTTCCTCTTTAAGATTCTTTTAAGCTTCTTTCCATGTTATTTTTTTATTCATTGGATGTGGGCATTGCTGGCAAGGCCAACATCCCTAATTGCCCTTGAGAAGGTGGCGGTGAGCCGCCGCCTTGAACCGCTGCAGTCCGCGTGGCGAAGGTGCTCCCACAGTGCTGTCGGTTATACTTTGTCGTAGCGGGTTGCTAGGATTTTTTTCCAGATTTATTGATTTAACTGAATTTAAATTCCCCAGCTGGCGTGGTGGGGTTTGATCTCATGTCTGTGGATCATTAGTCCAGGCCTCTGGATTGCTAGTCCAGTGACATTACCACTCTGCTTCCGTTCCCGACAGTGACTCCCTTATGTACTACCATAATTGCTTGAAACCCTGCCTTCCGTCCCCTTTCATTCATTCATTCATTCATTCATTCATTGACCATTGTTTCTGTGTCACTTATTTTTGTTTCTTGAAAACAAAAAGAGCCTTAATAATAATGTGTCTGCACATATCTAGTATCTGGAGTATAATGGCTTGGCTCATTGTCTACTGTCTGTCCACTTCCTGTACTATTTCGCTTTTCAATTGCCTTGTGAGTGTCAGAATTTACTGTCAATGAGCCAGTAGCAACCAGGGTGTAAATTTCTAGTTGCCAACTGATAATTGATGTGCATTGGCAATCGAAATGGTAATGGGAGTTGAGGTGTGGATGGATATTTGCATAAATGGGCCATTATTAGTTACATCTTAATTGTAGTATTTAAGGCTGTGGAGGAATGGGGCTGGCGTTCGATTGGAAGTTTAAGAACATAAGAAATAGGAGCAGGAGTCGGCCATACAGCCCCTCGAGCCTGCTCTGCCATTCAATAGGATCATGGCTGATCTTCTACCTCAACTCAACAATATATATTAATGATCTAGGCGAGGGAACTAGATGTAATATCTCCAAATTTGCAGGCGACACAAAGCTGGGTGGGCGTGTGTGCTGTGAGGAGGATGCCGAGAAACTCCAGTATGATTTGGACAGGTTGGGTGATATGGCAGATGCAATATAACGTGGATAAATGCGAGGTTATCCACTTTGGTGGCAAAAACAGGAAGGCAGATTATTATCTGAATGGCAATAGATTGGGAGAAGGGGAAGTGCAACGAGACCTGGGTGTCCTTGTGCACCAGTCGCTGAAAGTAAGCATGCAGGTGCAGCAGGCGGTTAAGAAGGCAAATGGTATGTTGGCCTTCGTAGCGAGAGGATTCGAGTGCAGGAGCAAGGATGTCTTGCTGCAGTTGTACAGGGCCTTGGTGAGACCGCACCTTGAGTATTGTGTGCAGTTTTGGTCGCCTTATCTGAGGAAGGATGTTCTTGCCATGGAGGGAGTGCAGCGAAGATTCACCAGGCTGATACCTGGGATGGCAGGAATGACGTATGAGGAGAGATTGGGTCGATTGGGCTTATACTCGCTGGAGTTTAGAAGAGCGAGAGGGGATCTCATTGAAACTTATAAAATTCTAACAGGACTAGACAGACTAGATGCAGGAAGGATGTTCCCGATGGCGGGGGAGTCCAGAACCAGGGGTCACAGTCTAAGGATAAGGGGTAAGCCATTTAGGACAGAGATGAGGAGGAATTTCTTCACCCAGAGAGTGGTGAACCTGTGGAATTCTCTACCACAGAAGACAGTTGAGGCCAATTCATTAAATATATTCAAGAAGGAGTTAGATATATTTCTTAAGGCTAAAGGGATAAGGGGAGAAAGCAGGGACAGGGTACTGAATTTGGATGATCAGCCATGATCTCATTGAATGGCAGAGCAGGCTCGAGGGGCCGAATGGCCTACTCCTGCTCCTATCTTCTATGTAACTCCACTTTCCCACCCAATGTCCATATCCCTTGATTCCCCTTAAGCCCAACAATCTATCGCTCTCAGCCTTGAATATACTCAACGACTGAGCCTCCACAGCCCTCTGGGGCAGAGAATTCCAAAGATTCACAACCCTCTGAGTGAAGAAGTTCCTCCTCATCTCGGTCTCAAATGGCCGACCCCTTATCCCGAGACTGCCCCCTAGTTCTAAACTCTCCACCCAGGGGGAAACAGCCTCTCAGCATCTACCCTGCCAGCCCCCCTTCAGAATCTTATGTTTCAGTGAGATTACCTTTCATTCTTCTAATCTCGAGAGTGTATAGGCCCATTCCATTCAATCTCTCCTCATAGGACAACCAAAATTCTCAAAGTGCCGCAGTGGGATTTGAACTTTCATTCGCTAGACTATCAGCCCAGGGCTCTGGATCACTGGTCCAGTAACATAACCACTACACCACCATAGCCCCATTTAAAATTGACTCAGTAAGTAAATGGTGTGAATCTAAGAGATGGTAGAGAGCAATATTGAGCAAATGTTACAAATGGCTTGGGTAAGCTGCGTCAGTGCCATTCCTTAGTGTTGGGAATGGCAATATCAGAGGCACATGCCACGTCGATTAATCCATTTATTAAAAGATGATACTTGACGAGAGACATTTTTGGAGTGTGGTCAGTTCTGGGGGAATTGTGGAAAATTATAGATTAAAATTGAATTCTTTTCCGAGGTGAAACATGTAATCGAGCCACCATTGGTGCTACTGGGGAGCTTGCCAGAAGAAATGGTTTGCAATAGAGGGTTATTTGGCTATAGGCTCAAGCCAGTTCTGGGGTAACGCAAGAATGAATGGATATCTTGGTAGACACCACCTGTCATGGTAAAAGTAACAAAGAACTATGGACCATTGAAGACCATACAGTAATACACGGAGAGAGGTGTAAAGCAGGGAAGCTATCAGAAGCAGCAATAATGCACAGTGTCAAAAGTGGCAAAGGATGAGGAGGGGCTGGAGCGTTGGAAGATTCTGATCATGAATTGGGAGACCATTTCTGTTCAATTAATCGACTTCTGAGGCGGTAACTGTGGGGCCACCAGCATGATGTGGGACTCGGTCGTACAGACCAGGAAAGATTTACCTGGCCCTGGACTGCATTAGCTGATCTAAATAGAGGCAGCCGTGGCTCAGTGGGTAGCACACTCTCACTTCTGAGTCAGAAGGTTCAAGACCCGCTCCAGAGACTTGACCGCAAAATCTAGGCTGACGCTTCCAGTGCGAAGGGAGTGCTGCACTGTCGGAGGTGCTGTCTTTTGGATGAGACATTAAACCGAGGCCCCGTCTGCCCGCTCGGGTGGATGTAAAAAATCCCACAGCATTATTTTGAAGAAGAGCAGGGTAGTTCTCCCCAGTGTCCTGGGGCCAATATTTATCCCTCAACCAACATCACCTAAAAACATGATCTAGTCATTATGACATTGCTGTTTGTGGGGGCTTGCTGTGCGCAAATTGGTTGCCGCGTTTCCTACATTACAACAGTGACTACACTTCACAGGAGCATCATCAAACAAAAAGTACTTAATTAGCTGTAAAGCGCTTTGGGACGTCCTGAGGTTTTGAAAGGCGCTATAGAAATGCACGTTCTTTTTTTTTGTAAATGCCCGAGGGCTGTGGTTCTGAACACCAATCAGGCTTCCTGCCCGTGGTTACCATTCAGTTCAGTGATTCCTGCTGGGAAATAGGCACGTTGGCTGAGGACTTGTTCAGGTTTGGCTATGCTGCTCCCCATGATTGAAAGGCCTGCTAGCATCCTTTGGGGCATGCACAGGAAGATCGACTGCTTCCGAAATGTACTGGCGAACTGCTGGCACCCATCGAACTGTAAGCCGGCATGATTCCATGCCGTAGAAAATAACTTCTGCAGGGAGAGGATAACCATGGAAGAAAATAGGGGGAGGATTGTAGTGCCAAAATGAGAATATAAGCTACGCAAAAATTGCTGGCTATGTGAAATATAATAAATGATATAGTGCTGCTTTAAATAGTTGTAATATTTTGGTAAATATATATTTAACAAAGTACATTGCGGAAAGGTTCTGATAAATCATACTGAGTTACAGTGGTGTCATGATGTGTTAAAGATTATGACATTTGCTGCATTGTTAATGTACAATATGTGTGGGGATAAATTGTAAAAATCTTTGCATGCCTTTTTGAGATGAAAGTTAAAGTTTTAGACTTGTTCATCTTTGCCGACTGTATTTTATGCCTGTTTGTTTAGTGCAGTCTAGTCAGGCTGGAATTGTACTTTTGTCATTTTCTTTCCCACCTCTGGAACATCGCCCGACCTCTGCCTCAGCTCGTCTGTTGTTGAAACCCTCACCCATGCCTTTGTTACCTCGAGACTTGACTATTCCAACGCACTCCTGACCGGCCTCCCATGTTCTACCCTCCGTAAACTTAAGGCGATCCAATACTCTGCTGCCCGTGTCCTAACTCACACCAAGTCCCGCTCACCCACCACCCCTGTGCTCGCTGACCTACATTGGCTCCCGGTTAAGCAAAGCCTCGAGTTTAAAATTCTCATCCTTGTTTTCACATCCTTCCATGGCCTATCTCTGTAATCTCCTCCAGCTCCACAATCCTCCAATTCTGGCCTCTTGCGTATCCCTGATTTTAATCGCTCCACCATTGGCGGCCATGCCTTCAGCTGCCTGGGCCCCGAGCTCTGGAATTCCCTCCCTAAACCTCTCCGCCTCTCTCTCCTCCTTTTAAGACGCTCCTTAAAACCTACCTTTTATCTGCCTTAATTTCTCTTTATGTGGCTTTGTGTCTAATTTTGTTTTATAACGCCCCTGTGAAGTGCCTCGGGGTGTTTTACTATGTTAAAGGTGCTGTTTAAATACAAGTTGTTGTTGATGCTTGTTTAATGAAAGCAAAGCGACTAAAAATAACTTTGTTTGTTTTCCGGAGGTGCTTTGGGTTGGTAAAATAGGCACTAGGTAACTCTAGACTTGAGTAGGAGGGGTAATTGGCAAGGTGGTCAAAGGTGTTTTAAGGGGGTTTTTTTGAAGGTGGGAGAAATGTTGTATGGCAAAGGGGTTTAAGAAGGGAACTGAAGTGTAGGGGAGAATGGTTGGGGGAAATGCCTAGCATTGTAGAACAAAGTTGGAAGAACAGAGGGTGCAACAAAACTGGAGGAGGGAGATTAATCCTAGAATAGTACAGCACAGGAGGCCATTTGGCCCATCCAGTCTGCGCCGGCTCTTTCGAAGAGCAATCCAGTTAGTCCCACTCCCCCGCTCTTTCCCCATATCCCTGCAATTTTTTCTCCCAAGTATTGATCCAATTCCTTTTTGAAGGCTACTATTGAATCTGTGTCCACCGCCCTATCAGGCAGCGCGTTCCAAATCCTAACCACACATGTAAAAAAGTTTTTCCTCATCTCACCTCTGGTTCTTTTGCCAATCACCTTAAATCTGTGCCCTCTGGTTATCGACCCTTCAGCCACTGGAAACAGTTTCTCTTTATTTACTCTCTCTAAACCCTTCATGATTTTAAACACCTCTCTCAAATCTCCTCTTAGCCTTCTCTGCTCCAAGGAGAAAAACCCCAGCTTCTCCACTCCATCCACGTGACTGTAATCCCTCATCCCTGGAACCAGTCTTGTAAATGTCTTCTGTACCCTCTCCCTCCTAAAGTGTGGTTCCCAGAATTGGAAGATGAGGATTTTGAAACCGGTGCCAATGATCAGAAGCAACGGTGGCCAGCAACGACAGGGGAGATAGGCGAACCGGATTTTCTGCTGCCCAGGATGTGGGCAGTGGTGTTCTGGAATAGTTGCAGTTTACTAATTTAAAAAATCACTTCCACCAATGGCCCCATTGGCTGATTGCACCTCGCAGTGTGTTTCTGAGCCTTGTAGTGCTGGACGGTGTAGGTTCAATCCCAGGTTTATGCTGAGCAGGGCTGGTCTCAGCTGGGATGGCAGTGGGGTTTGCACCATTTGGCCACATCACTACCACTGCCTGAAGAAGGGGATAAGAAAAAAAAAAATCAGCCAGGGTCCTGATTGCTGCCACTTACCTACTGAGCCATGGAAGAGCTCAAGCATTTGATTCAGTATGCTTCTCTAAATTTAAATACAATATTTGGGAGCTGTTGTTCCGTGAACATAGAAGTTCTCCTTCACGGGTGAGTGTAAGCGCAATGGGTGTTGGAAGGTTATTCAACCATGAAGCCCATCGCATCGAAGCTCAATCCTGTTTATATTCTAAGTCCACAAGCGTGTACTTTGAATCAAGAGTTACCAGTGAGTAACGATCAGGAACTAGTGCCCAGGCTGATTTTTTTTTAAAAGCCCTGGGGCACCAAGTCTATTTGTAGTATCCCAAAAGATTGTTGCATGATTGAATTTAGCAGGAATCAAACCCCAGGCCTTCTGGTTTATATGGCTTACTTAGAAAAGAGAAAGAACTTGCATTTCTCCAACGCCTTTCACAACCTCAGGACGTCCCAAAGCGCTTCACAACCAATGAAGCACTTTTTGAAGTGGAGTCACTGTCGTAATGTAGGAAACGCGGCAGCCAGTTTGCGCACAGCAAGCTCCCACAAACAGCAATGTGAGAATGACCAGAAAATCTGTTTTTAGTGATGTTGGTTGAGTGATAAATATTGGTTAGGATGACTGGGAGAACACTCCTGCTCCTCTTTGAAATAGTGCCGTGGGATCTTTTACGTCCACCTGAGAGAGCAGACGGGGCCTCGGGTTAACGTCTCATCCGAAAGACGGCACCTCCGACAGTGCAGCACTCCCTCAGCACTGCACTGGGAGTCTCAGCCTAGATTATGTGCTCGAGCCTCTGGAGTGGGGCTGTAACCCATGACCTTCTGAATCAAGTGCAAGAGTGTTAGCCGCTAAGCCAAGGCTGACAGCTAGTAGTATTAATACATTTAATTAAAAAAAAAAAATTGGTGGTAAAAGTCTTAAGCCATTTCTTTGAACATCACTTGTTCAAATTGATCAGTTAACTAAATCAGGTTGCCTTGTGTGCATAATTATGCCACGTTCTTAATTCAACCTTGCTTAATTCAGGTAATCTGATAAAAAAAAATATTTAGCACAAAATTCCCACTTTGCTGTTATTTGCGTTACTTAAATCAAATTATTGGATAATTCAAATTCTTAACACAAAAAGACGTTTAATTATCAGAGGTAGACTGAGTGCTTTTCCTTGCCGAGTCAGCATTCGGTGCAGTGCTAGAATTAATCCGAACTCTCTTATCTAAATTATTCTCTTATCCGAACTGAGCTGTTTTCTGAATTGTCTGGTTGAATAATAATATAATGTACGCCAATCAAAAATAATTTAAATTCAACTTCTATGTAGAAGCATAGAAATGTGCGGCACAGAGCGAGGCCATTCGGCCCATCGTGTCTGCGCCGGCCGACAGAGCTCTCCAGCCTAATCCCACTTTCCGGCACTTGGTCCGTAGCCCTGGAGGTTCCAGCACTTCAAGCGTATATCCCAGTACTTTTTAAATGTGATGAGGGTTTCTGCCTCTCCCACCCTATCAGGCAGTGAGTTCCAGACCCCCACCACCCTCTGGGTGAAAAAACTTCTCCTCAACTCCCCTCTAATCCTTCTGCCCCTGGTTATTGACCTCTCTGCTAAGGGAAATAGGTCATTATATTTATAAATAGAAATATTTAAGTGTGAATTTGTAAACAAATGCGTATTTTGACACCTTTGTTCCAGATCATGACCTAAGCCTATTTGGAAGCTTGTACCGAGAATTATTTCCTTCGATATAAACTCTTTATTTTGCCCTTTGCAACAGTTGAAAATCCATTTTAGTATCATATTTAGCACTTAACCATAGCAATTGCCAGTGCTAATATTGTAAGAAATGTGATCGGCCCTGGTGCGGTTTATTAAAGCATTTGTCGTCCTCAATCTTCGCTGCTTAAAAACTGAAGCTCGTTTCTAAAATTACGCCAAGATTCCTTGTGCCACACTAATAAAACAAAATATTAATGACTCCACACAGTCCTTGCATAAACATGTGGGCAAAATAGTTTGCGGTAAAGCTGGCGGGGTCATCGGTGGGTCAGTGAATAAACTGTATGATAATGCAAAATCCTGCGGCATGATATGATTTCAGCAGTGGATGTCGCAGTGGTTTATGGGAGGCACCTGTTAGCCACATCATTAGAAATACCAGCGATGACATTTGAACTAAGTGCCCCAGAGCAGAGAAGGCAAAGGTGCTTAATTTGCAAAATTCTTCATGATCCTGTCAAAGAGCTTACAGTTCACAGAGTAAAGATGTCAAGTGGAGAGTTAACTTTCTGTTATTAAAGCAACATTTCAGTTAAAACCATGCTATAGTTTTGGGTGCTTTATAAAACGGAGTTTCTCCAGTACGTTGCTCTATATGGGGATTGTACATCCCTGATTTTAATCGCTCAACCATTGGCGGCCGTGCCTTCGGCTGCCTGGGCCCCAAGCTCTGGAATTCCCTCCCTAAACCCCGCTACCTCTCTTTTCTCCTTTAAGACACTTTTTAAAGCCTACCTCTTTAACCAAGCTTTTGGTCATCTGCCCTAATTTCTCCTTGGCTCGGTGTCGAATTTTGTCTTCTAGCGCTCCTGTGCAGCGCCTTGGGACATTTTACTACATTAAAGGCACTCTATAAATACAAGTTGTTGTTGTTGTGTGATCTGATAGCTGTATCCTTTTGGTAATCTGCCCTTGGAGTCGCCCAACCTCAAACGAGCAGTTATCTTACTCTGAGTAATCTGTAATATTAACCCTAATTTTGTGGCAATCTGCCTTCTCTTTGGATCTGCAGAATGCTAAATGCAGACCAGTTATTAGTCTAAAGCAACCAATATATTAGCGGTTTCAAATGGCGACCACCATTGAATTGTGTTTTTAACGGACTCGAAGACATGCACATCGATTCTAAAAATTGTAATTTTAGAAGTAAAATGGAATTCTTTTACATGCAGTGAGACAGCTGCTTGGAATCAAATTTGTATTTGACAAGGAATGGCTGAAACAGCTCTCGCCGGTTTTTGGAAATGGATTCAGACTTGCAGAGGTTTGCTTGTAAAGTTTGATTCCCAGCACAGACTGGGAATTGAGCCTGGGAGCTACTGGTCTGGACCACACCATGTAGTACGTTAAGACATTGGGGCTCTGCTGTTGACATTGCATTTCATAGATTTACATAGAATGTACAGCACAGAAACTGGCCATTCGGCCCATGCCGGTGTTTCTGCTCCACACGAGCCTCCTCCCACCGTGCTACAGCTCACCCTATCAACAGATCCGACTATTCCTTTCTCCCTAGTGTACTTATCTAGCTTCCTGTTAACTGCATCTATGATTTGATGGTGCTTGCATACATCTGAAGTTGCTGATATGTGGGAACATGGATTTAAACTTTATATATGGTCACCAAGGCTCTAAGATTGAGGGGTGTTTAAAATAATAGAACAATTCAATAGAGTAGACAGAGAGAAACTATTTCCAACTGGTGAAGAATCCAGAACAAGGGGGCACAATCTTAAAGTTAGAGCTAGGACTTCAAATGGTAACTGTAGTGCACACATATATATGCATGTGTATTTGCACATTTTCGCTTCTGTTTGTTAAGTAAAAGATTTTATTTGTCAAATTTACCTTTTTCAGGAGTGTTTCAAAGGAAGTTGGTCAACGCATAAGATTCTCCATAAGAAAGCCAGTAAGTACTTTGTGGAGGGCTGTGCCCATCAGCATTCATCTGACGTGTGGGTGAATGATAAAGTTGCATAGTTTTGACTGCTGTACACACATAACATAAGAATTAGGAGCAGGAACAGGCCATTCGACCCCTCGAGCCTGCTCCGCCATTCAATAAGATCATGGCTGATCTTCTACCTCATCTCCACTTTCCCGCCCGATCCCCATATCCCTTGATTCGCTTAATGTCCAAAAATCTATCGCTCTCAGCCTTGAATATACTCAACGACTGAGCTTCCACAGCCCTCTGGGACAGAGAATTCCAAAGATTCACCACCCTCTGAGTGAAGAAATTCCTCCTCACCTCAGTCTTAAATGGCCGACCCCTTATTCTGAGACTGTGACCTCTGGCTCTAGACTCCCCAGCCAGGGGAAACAATCTCTCAGTGTCTACCCTGTCAATCCCCTTCAGAATCTTAAATGTTTCAATGAGATCACCTCTCATTCTTCTAAATTCCATCCATTACATATCCTGTGTACCTATCTATGCCTGTTGTACCTTGCACGTTGTAATCTTTTAATATGTAAACTTTTGTCACATTTGCACCTGTTTGACTCACATTTTCCCAATAGCAACAAATCAGAACTGAATAGGTACGGAACATACAAGTGAAATGCGAGAATATCAGGTAGATAAGCCTCCAACGAGGAATACCGAGTGTAGTGTATGTACCTTTAAGAGGAACTATGTTTTTGAAGCCCCTGTATACTGTAGTACCAGTAGTGACCACTCGGGTATATAAGCCTGTGTAGCGTCTTGTGTAGTTAGTTCACCTCCAGACTTTGTTCAGTAAACACTTGTTAACTCAACTCTTGCATTCCGTGTCTCCATTAACACACGGATCTAACAGTGGCGACAAATTAGGAACGAACTTACCTGCAATTCGGCAGCACCTCGATTCCTCAGACGAAGGTCGAAGCCAGAAGCAAGAAAAAAAAACTCTGGTTTCACCAGCTAAACGGGCTGGTGGCAGGTAGTGCACTGATCCTTCCTGGGCTGCGGCGGGCTAGAGCTCGATCGGGTGGCTCTGCAACGGGGCCGGGCAGCGAGTCGGGAAGCAGAAGCAAAGAGAGAGAGAGGGTGGAGCACTCAGGGCGCGGCCGGTGCTGCAAAGCAGGTCGGCGTTCGGACCGAGCAGAGGGAGGGGAAAGTCCCAGAGGGCCCGCTCCACGACGGGAACGGTTCTCCAAGTAACGGAGAAACTATTGAAGAGATATATATAAAAAAAAAATAGAAATACCGCGAAAAGCTGCAGGTCGCAACGGGAACCGCGGAGAACAGCGTTGGCAGTAGCGGCGGGAAAGCGCCGGAGGCGCCATCTTAACTCGGCGGGGAAGAAAGAAAAGCGCGGGAGGCGCCATTTTGATCCATCGGGGACGGAGGAAAAGCGCGGGAAGCGCCATTTTAGATTTTCAAGATGCCGAAGACTGGCAATATTACTGCTTTCGATAGTGATATAGAAGATTGGACCACATATGTGGAAAGAGTGGAGGTATATTGCAAGGCGAATGAAGTAGCGGATGATAAAAAGGCATCGGTACTTCTAAATCTGATGGGCGCAAGGACATACGGGCTGTTACGAAACTTGATCACTCCAGCCAAACCGATGGACAAGAATTTTAAGGAGATTGTTGATACCTTACAGGAGCACTTAAACCCAACACCGCTGCTGATAGCGGAACGATTCAAATTCTTCTGGAGGAATCAGCACAAGAATGAAAGTAACGCTGATTACCTCACCGAATTACGAAAGCTGTCAAAGCACTGCCAGTTCGGGGCAGGACTAGCAGATTCTCTACGAGACAAATTCGTCTGCGGTCTCCTAAGCGAAGGAACACAGAAAAGACTACTTTCTGAGAAAGATTTGACACTGGACAAGGCTTTCAGTGTGGCTGTATCATACGAAGCAGCAGCAAGAGGAGCTGCAGAGATACAGCAAAAGCCACAGGACTTCGGCACCCATGAAATGACACGGGGTTTCGAGAGATGTTATCGCTGCGGCAGATCCACCCATGACCAGAAGGACTGCTGGTTCAAGGACAAAGCATGCAGGCAATGCGGAAAGATGGGACACATTGCATGTGTATGCAGATGTGGAAAAAAATCCGCTGACAGTAAAAAGGTCAATAAGGAAAAGTACAGAAAGGTACAAATGATGACGGACAGTAGCTCCGAAGACCAGAAGAGCGATAGCGACTCCGGAAACAAGAGACTAAGCTGTCTCAAATTACATAATGTAATTGCCAAAGAAGATTACCAGACCATTTGGGTTACCCTCACGATAGCGGGGTCCCCAGTGAAAATGGAGCTAGATACAGGATCAGCTCTGACCGTCATGAGTCGACGGGATTACGAGCGGCTATTTCCGCATATACCTTTGAAAGACACATCCATTATCTTGAAGACATATACGGGGCAGAAAGTATACCCCAGAGGGAAAATAAGGGTGCCTGTTGTATACAACGGCAAGGAAATACAGAAGTTGTATTTATACGTTCTGCAAGATGGTGGTCCACCGTTGTTGGGACGTGAATGGATGAGAAAGATACGTTTAGACTGGCACTCCATTCAGGCACTGACGGTGACCAGTAAGAAAAAAAATTATGATGACGTCATACCTGGACGATTAAAAGAAATCTTGGCTAACGCCAAAGAAGTGTTTCAACAGGAACTAGGAACCCTGAAAGGCGCCACCGCCTCAATAAAAGTGAAAGATGCGGCAATTCCCAAGTTTTTTAAGGCAAGGCCGGTGCCATACGCAATTCGTCCAGCCGTCGAGGCAGAGCTGGAGAATTTGGAAAAAGCAGGCGTGTTATCCAAGGTAGATTGGAGCGAGTGGGCAACACCCATCGTCCCGGTCATGAAGAAAACGTTGAATAATGATAAATCTGAAGAACAGAGAAAAATTCGCATCTGTGGGGACTTCAAGGTGACTGTAAACCCGGTTCTTCACACGGTACAGTATCCTCTTCCGAGGATAGAAGATATTTTCACCTCACTATCCGGAGGGAAACGTTTCACCAAAATTGACTTAGCACAGGCATAGCTACAGATGGAGGTTGAGGAGGCCTCTAAAAAGTATCTCACGATAAACGCACACAAAGGCCTGTACCAGTACAATCGACTGGTTTTCGGAGTGGCATCAGCTCCGGCTATCTGGCAAAGAGCTATGGAGCAAGTCCTGCAAGGGATTCCGGGGACTCAATGCTACCTAGACGACATCCTTGTAACAGGAGAAAACGACAACGAGCACCTTGCCAATTTGGAGCAGGTGCTCACGAGGCTGAGAGAACGGGGCCTACGAGCAAATTGGCCCAAGTGCGAATTTTTCCAGAAACAAATATCATATTGTGGCCATGTCATTAACGAAGAAGGGTTGCATAAGTCACCTGAAAAAATTGAAGCGGTCGTAAAGGCCCCAGTGCCTGAAAATGTCTCACAATTAAGGTCGTTCCTGGGATTAATAAATTACTATCATAAATTTTTACCAAACTTGTCGACGGTTCTGCACCCTCTTAACGCACTGCTACAAACGGGAGTAGTTTGGAAATGGAGCGAAGACTGTAAACGTGCCTTCCATAAATGCAAAGGCTTGATCACGCCCAGGGAAGTGTCGGCTCATTACAACCCATCACTGCCAATCAGACTGGCGTGCGATGCATCCCCTTACGACGTGGGAGCGGTATTATCGCATAGATTCCCTGATGGCTCGGAGCGGCCGATAGCTTTTGCGTCACGCTCATTGGACTCAGCTAAGCGTAACTATGCACAGATCGACAGGGAGGCACTCAGCCTGGTGTGGGGGGGGGGTGAAGAAATTCAACCATTACCTACACGGACAAAAATTTACCTTGTTGACTGACCATCAACCCCTCGTCTCCATATTCAACCCTAAAAAGGGCGTTCCCATCATGACAGCACAAAGGCTACAGAGGTGGTCCCTTTTCCGAGGGGCACACCAATATGACATAGAATACAAAGGAACAAAACAGCATGGGAATGCTGACGGGTTATCGCGCCTACCGTTGCCAACGGTAGAAGAGGCGCCTACAGTGGACCCAGTGGAGATGTTCCACTCGACCATAGTGGAATGTCTACCGGTGACAAATTCTACCATTGAAAAGGAAACGAGAAATGACCCGACTCTCTCACGAGTCTACGATTTAACGGTGAAAGGATGGCCAGCACACAGCGAACCACTGTTGCCAGCATTCTCGCAAAGAAGAGAACAGCTGTCAGTGTGCCGAGGAACCTTGATGTGTGGATCCAGAGTGGTGATTCCACCCAAACTCCAGGATAAAGTGCTAAAGGAGCTTCACGAGGGGCATCTGGGTGGAGTGAAAATGAAGAATTTAGCCAGAGCGTTTGTGTGGTGGCCAGGTATCGATGGGGACATCGAAGAAATGACCAAGAGCTGTCTAGGATGCCAGAAGGTCCACAACGCCCCACCACAAGCCCCTCTACATCCATGGGAGTGGCCCTCATCTCCCTGGCAAAGGGTACATATCGACTTTGCTGGTCCATTTATGGACTCAATGTTCTTAATCGCGGTGGATGCACACTCCAAGTGGCCGGAGGTAATAAAGATGTCCTCCACCACCACGGAACAAACCATCACAGTATTAAGGACCATATTCGCCAGGAATGGGCTGCCTGAACAGATCTGTTCTGATAATGGACCGCAATTTGTACCCGAAGAATTCAGGAAGTTCTTAAAAAAACAATGGGGTTAAGCACTACACGTCCGCCCCATACCATCCCGCCACCAATGGATTAGCTGAAAGGTTTGTCCAGATCTTCAAGAAGGCCATAAAGGCCATGGGTAATGAAGACATAAATCTACAACATAAGGTAGATAACTTCTTGTTTGCGTACAGGAATGCAACACGTGGTTACAAACCAAACCCCCCGCCATGATGTTTTTCAATAGAAGACTAAGATGCCGGCTGGATTTGGCCAAGCCAAACGTCAGAAGGGACGTAGAGAACCGGCAATTTCAAAGCATGAATGAAAGGCCAACTAGAACCTTCCA
Source organism: Somniosus microcephalus (assembly GCF_052327205.1). Lineage (NCBI taxonomy): Eukaryota > Metazoa > Chordata > Chondrichthyes > Squaliformes > Somniosidae > Somniosus > Somniosus microcephalus. The sequence goes on along the minus strand of NC_140988.1, from coordinate 7,646,546 downwards.
GATAGGTCAACCAGTTTTGGCCCGGGACTACCGTACCGAGAAATGGCAGCCTGGAACTATTTGCACACGACTAGGACCGCTGATGTATACCGTGGACATTGGAGAAAGCATAATAAGGCGCCATGCTGACCAGATCATAGTAATCCGAAAAAGGACAACCTACACCACAACTCTATACGCCTAGTGATGAAGCAGAGATACCCATAGTATCTACCTCCGATCCGGTGATACTGGAACCAGATGAACCCGACACTGGCATTGAAGCCGAATCGATCTTGCCAAAAGAACCTACTACACCACCGAAACCTACTACACCACCGAGGCGTTATCCGGACCGAGTCAGGAAGCCTCCAGGGAGACTGAATTTGTAATTGATTAACTTCAGCAAATGTGTAGATTATTGTTCTTGTAAAAATGTTATTTAATGATTACTTAAAATGTTATGTATTAATTATCTAAAAGGGGAGGAATTGTAGTGTATGTACCTTTTAAGAGGAACTACGTTTTTGAAGCCCCTGTATACTGTAGTACCAGTAGTGACCACTCGGGTATATAAGCCTGTGTAGCGTCTTGTGTAGTTAGTTCACCTCCAGACTTTGTTCAGTAAACACTTGTTAAATCAACTCCTGCATTCCGTGTCTCCATTAACACGGATCTAACACCGAGGACATAGGGAAAGAGCAAATCAAGCGACCTCCGGATGTCCCAAAGCGCTTTATAGCCAATGAAGTACTTTTTGAAGTTTCATGGCTGATCTTCTACCTTATCTCCACTTTCCTGCACTATCCCCATATCCCTTGATTCCCTTAATATCCAAAAATCTATCGATCTCTGTCTTGAATATACTCAACGACTGAGCCTCCACAGCCCGCTGGGGTAGAGAATTCCAAAGATTCACCACCCTCTGAGTGAAGAAATTTCTCCTTATCTCAGTCCTAAATGGCCGACCCCTTATTCTGAGACTGTGACCCCTGGTTCTAGACTCCCCAGCCAGGGGAAACATCCTCCCTGCATCTACCCTGTCAAACCCTGTAAGAATTTTATATGTTTCAATGAGATCACCTCTCATTCTTTTAAACTCTAGAGAATATAGGCCTAGTCTACTCAATCTCACCTCATAGGACAATCCCTCCATCCCAGGAACCAGTCTGGTGAACCTTCGTTGCACTCCCTCTATGGCAAGTATATCCTTCCTTAGGTAAGGAGACCAAAACTGTCCACAATACTCCAGGTGTGGTCTCACCAGGGCCCTATATAATTGCAGTAAGACATCTTTACTCATACTCAAATCCTCTTGTAATAAAGGCCAACATATCATTTACTTTCCTAATTACCTGCTGTACCTGCATGTTAACTTTCAGTGATTCGTGTACAAGGACACCCAGGTCTCTCTGAACACCAACATTTCCCAATCTCTCACCATTTAAAAAATACTCTGCTTTTCTAATTTTCCTACCAAACTGGATAACTTCACATTTCTCCACATTATATGCCATTTGCCATGTTCTTGACCACTCACATAGCCTGTCTATATCCCATTGAAGCCTCCTTGCATCCTCCTCACAACTTACATTCTCACCCAGCTTTGTAGGCTGACACCTAAAGGATACAGTGATAATCCCTTTGTTCTTTTCCTAAAATGCAAATTACAGTCTGCGTGCTCAGCAACAAGGCTGTAACCACTTTAGAAACATATAGAAGATAGGAGCAGGAGTAGGCCATTCGGCCCTTCGAGCCTGCTCCGCCATTCAATGAGATCATGGCTGATCATCCAAATTCAGTACCCTGTCCCTGCCTTCTCCCCATATCACTTGATCCCTTTAGCCTTAAGAAATATATCCAACTCTTTCGTGAATATATTTAATGAACTGGCCTCCACCGCCCTCTGTGGCAGAGAATTCCACAGGTTCACCACTCTCTGGGTGAAGAAATTCCTCCTCATCTCAGTCCTAAATGGCTTACCCCTTATCCTTAGACGATGACCCCTGGTTCTGGACTCCCTGGCCATCAGAAACATCCTTCCTGCATCTAGTCTGTCCAGGCCTGACAGAATTTTATAGGTTTCAATGAGATCCCATCTCAATCTTCTAAACTCCAGTGAGTATAAGCCCAATCGACACAATCTCTCCTCATACGTCATTCCTGCCATCCCAGGTATCAGCCTGGTGAATCTTCGCTGCACTCCTTCCATGGCAAGAACGTCCTTCCTCAGGTAAGGCGACCAAAACTGCACACAATACTCAAGGTGCGGTCTCACCAAGGCCCTGTACAACTGTAGCAAGACATCCTTGTTCCTGTACTCGAACCCTCTTGCTACGAAGGCCAACATACCATTTGCCTTCTTAACCACCTGCATGCTTACCTTCAGCAACTGGTGCACAAGAACACCCAGGTCTCTTTGCACTTCCCCTTCTCCCAATCTATTGCCATTCAAATAATAATCTACCTTCCTGTTTTTGCCACCAAAGTGGATAACCTCGCATTTATCCACAATATAGTGCATTTGCCATGTTTCTGCCCAATCACCCAACCTGTCCAAGTCGTACTGGAGTTTCACAACATCCTCCTCACAGCATACCCTCCCACCCAGCTTTGTGTCGTCTGCAAATTTGGAGATATTACATCCAATTCCCTCGTCCAGATCATTAATATATATTGTGAACAGCTGGGGTCCTCAGACCGATCCTTGCGGTACCCCACTAGTCACTGCCTGCCACTCGGAAAACGACCCGTTTATTCCAACTCTTTGCTTTCTGTCCGCCAACCAGTTCTCTATCCAAGTCAATACCTTGCCCCCAATCCCATGTGCCTTAATTTTGCACGCTAATCTCTTATGTGGGACCTTATCGAAAGCCTTCTGAAAGTCCAAATACACCACATCCACTGGTTCTCCCTTATCTATTTTACCAGTTACATCCTCAAAAAATTCCAGTAGATTAGTCGAGCATGATTTACCTTTTGTAAATCCATGTTGACTTTGTCCGATCCTGTCACTGCTTTCCAAGTGCTCTGCTATTACAATTCAGAATTCTGCTATTACGTTCAGAAAGCTAGCAATCAATGGGACTTTTTTGAAACTTGGATGTCCCTCTGCTTGGCTGTATGGGTCCGTTGTGAAATCAGTCTTGGAGCCTCAGTCCATTTCCTAGTGGGCATGGGCCTCCAGTTCACCATTAATTGGCAATCTCTCTCAGATAGGCCTATGGATGGTTGATGTGGTGAATGAAAAAATTGCCAGACTGTTGCATTTGGTGATGCTCTAATGAAGTCGGAACTGAGGCACATTTTTGGGGCAGAGTGGAGGGCATTTTATTTACTCTGCTATACCTGACGTGGGATGCCTGTTCCCCAGCACTACTAACTTTCTGGCTGTCCCCAGAGTTCACATGCAGATTTAGGAACAGCTTTCCCAGGGCTGTCATCCTACTGAACTCCACAAACAAACTCTAAAGCCTGCACATCTGCCAATGCACTTTATTATGTTTATGTTAATGTATTACAAGCCAAATGAATGTTGTATGTTTAAGTGTCTCCAAATGTACACTCTCGGGAGCCGCAAGCCTACGTTTCGTTGTACTGCACTTGTGCACTAACAATGACAATAAAGTTGATTATGATTATTATGATTACGCAGGTCACGATCTATATCCCCCCAACAACAACAACCTGCATTTATATAGCGTCTTTAACATAGTAAAACGGCCCAAGGCGCTTCACAGGAATGTTATCAAACAAAATTTGACACTGAGCCACATAAGGAGAAATTAAGGCAGTTGAAGATTTTACGGAGCATCTTAAAGGGGGAGGGAGAGGCGGAGAGATTTAGGGAGGGAATTCCAGAGCTTAGGGCCCAGGCAGCTGAAGGCACGGCCGCCAGTGGTGGAGCGTTTGATTTTCTCACCAAGTCCCTGTCCCAACTTCTTAAAAACTTGCGGTGTTAGCAGCTCAATCGGCTCCCTGTGCAGTCCATTCCAAGCAGTTAGTGTGAAATAGCGACGTCTGATCTGTCGATTTACCCTTTCTCCTCTGAGCGTTGTCCAATGCCACCATGTCATTTTTGGGAAATTTTAAAGTTCAACCTAGTGACCAGCTTAAGGATCTTGAATGCCTCAAGATCCCTTCTCGGTCTGCCTTCCTCTCGTGTAACCAAGCTCGGCTTCTGTAGTGTTTCCATTTCAGCTCAAGTGCGTGAAGCAGATGTTCGATGGGCAGCACAAGCTACCTCCCTTTTCCCTATAAGAACATAAGGAATAGGAGCAGGAATAGGCCACTTGGCCCTCGAGCCTGCTCCACCATTCAATAAGATCATGGCTGATCTTGGGCTCAAAGCCACTTCCCTGCCCGCTCCCCATAACCCTTCACTCCCTTATCTTGCAAAAATCTGTCTATCTCCACCTTAAATGTATTTAATGACCCAGCCTCCACGGCTCTCTGGGGCAGAGAATTCCACAGATTTACGACCCTCAGAGAAGAAATTCCTCCTCATCCTCAGTTCTAAAAGGGTGACCCTTTATTCTGAAACTGTGCCCCCGAGTTCTAGATTTCCCCACGAGGGGAAACATCCTCTCTGCATCTACCTTGTCGAGCCCCCTCAGTATCTTATATGTTTCAATAAGATCACCTCTCATTCTTCTAAACTCCAATGAGCATAGGCCCAACCTGCTCAACCTTTCTTCATAAGACAACCCCCTCATCTCTTGAATCAACCGTGTGAATCGTCTCTGAACTGCCTCCAATGCAAGTATATCCTTCCTTAACCAAAACTGTACGCAGTACTCCAGGTGTGGTCTCAGCAATACCCTGTACAGTTGTAGCAGGACTTCCCTGTTTTTATACTCCAACCCCCTTGCAATAAAGGCCAACATTCTATCTTGGCAACACTGACGGGCTAAGCAACAGGATTGTAGAGACCACATTTGGGTTAGTAATTCAGTGCTCTAGAAGTCACGAGCAAAGTGCAATGGCGGGTACTTGATTGTGTTTACCTAAAAATTGTGATCTTGTAAATGAGACGACTTCTACAATGAATAAAACTGGCGAAGGAAATGGCTCTGAAATGCTGTATTGCAGGTCCATGAACTAAATCGTAATTTGGTTTTCACTACAGAAAATGAAAAGTCTAAAGAATCCTCCAAATCTGAGAAAGATGAAATGAATACAGATCCCTGGCCTGGCTATCGATACACGGGTAAACTGAGGCCACACTATCCGCTGGTATGTTTAATGCCCTTTATATCCATACTTCTAAATTGAGCTGAAAGGAATGATTGCTAGTTATTTGGCTCCTCTGGTTAAAGTGGATGGCAAGGCACTGCCTACTTGGAATGTGTGAGACTTCAGGATGTGTTGTGGTTAAAGTTGCGTCTTTGGAGGGAAAGGCGATAGTCTTTTTAAAAGTGGGAAGTTAACGACAGAATAGAAAACTCCATTTCAGCTGACTAGGAACAGGCAGTGGCCATTCAGCCCCTCAAACCTGTGCCGCCATTCAATTCGATCATGGCTGATCTGCGTCCTAACTCCGCCTAAGGGTTTCGCAACTCTCAATACCAACGTTCCCTTTAAGCTGTGTGGCCGCGCACCACTCTGCAGCTCCTGCGCAGCCAGCTCACCGGCTTCTAAATCGGAGAAGGGGCCGCGCACCCTCAAAAAAAAAAAAAAAAAAAAAAAAAAAAAAAAAAAAAATTTAAAGGGAACATTGCTTAATACCCTTGCCAAAGAAAAATCTACCAATTTCAGTTTTGAAATTTTCAATTGACGCCCAGCCTCGACAGCTTCTTTTGGTGGTGGGGGGGGGTGCGGAAAGAGAGTTCCAGATTCCCACTATCCTCTGTGTGAAGAAGTGCTTCCTGACGTCACCCCTGAACGGCCTGGCTCTAATTTTAAGGTTATTCCCCCTTGTTCTGGACTCCCCGCACCAGAGGAAATAGTTTCTCTCTCTACCCTGTCAACTCCTTAATCATTTTTATCACCTCAATTAGATCACCCCTTAATCTTCTATACGCGAGAGAATGCAAACCTAGTCTATGCAACCTGTCCTCATAATTTAGCCCAGGTACGACCCCATTTAGCAAGTGGAAGCTGGAGTTTGCCGATACTTTCGGCTTTCTTAACCATGGTTGTTGGCGAGTTTTGCCAGTTCTCCGCTGCCTGTTGGTAGTGCATCTAACCATATAGAAATATTAGCACAGTGCTGGTTTCTCTGTAATGCTCGATGCCCCTATCACTCTGGTGTTTGAAGGAAGATGGTGCAGGGATGTAAGAGAGAGAAACTAAATGGCATCATGAAGCTTATTCTGTAGTGGGCCCACTGCTGAATTTACTAACTGTAGCGATTGTAACACGCAATGAAAAATGGAATAAAAGTATATAATACGGTAAGAATGCTTTTTTAATATTGGCAGTAAAGGAGAATTTTTGATAATGTAGAATTTCCCCACGTGTAATCTGAAATTGTAAGAACATCCACTGATGCTTTGTATTTCTTTCTTCCTAGACTTCCATGAGACCTGTTCCGAGTTATATCCAGTGGCCTGATTATGCTGATCATCCATTAGGTATCCTGCCATTCACTCAAATGACATTCGCACAAATGAGAATATAACTTGCCGCATTGACTTGGCTCAACACTTGCAGCCCATTATTCAGACTTGTGTAGCGTGCTATGTAATGAAATTAAGGTTAGAGAATTTGTTGCTACAAAGATCGGGTTTACTATTAGTCCAAGTTTCTGTGTAACGTGAGTCCGTAGCATTCGGCAGATGTACTGCTCATACAAATGGGGGGCGGTGTGGGGTAGGTACTCTTGTGAAGATATGTATTCATGTTAGGATCCCAAACTCACCCAGAACAGTGCTCAGTGGACGTGAGGCCACAGATAGGAAGGGAAAGTTGATGGTAATGTGAACCCAATAGTCCCGTGTGCCTGGTAGCAACTTAGTCAAAGTATTACATAGAATTTACAGCACAGAAACAGGCCCAACTGGTCTAAGCCAGAGTTTCTGCTCCACATCAGCCCCCTCCCACCCCTCTTCATCTCACCCTATCAGCGTATCCTTCTATTCCTTTCTCCCTCATGTACTTATCCAGCTTCCCCTTAAATGTATCTGTGCTATTCGCCTCAACCACTCCCTGTGGTAGCAAATTCCACATTTCCCCCACTCTCTGGGTAAAGAAGTTTCTCCTGAATTCCCGATTGGATTTATTAGTGACTGTCTTATATTTATGACCCGTGGTTTTGGATTCCCTCACAAGTGGAAACACCACCTCTACGTCTACCCTATCAAACCCTCTTCATAGTTTTAAAGACCTCTATCGGGTCGTTCCTCAACCTTTTCTAAAAGAGTCCCAGCCTGTTCAGTCTTTCCTGATGGTTATAACCTCTCACTTCCGGTATCATTCATGTAAATATTTTTTGCATTTTTTCCAGTGCCTCTATATCCCTTTTGTAATATGGAGACCAGAACTGTGCACAGTACTCCAAGTGTGATCTAACCAAGGTTCTATACAAGTTTAACATAACCTCTCTGCTTTTCAATTCTATTGCTCTAGAAATGAAGCCCAATGCTTTGTTTGCATTTTTTATGGCAGTAGCAGGGCTGGAGCTAGTTTTGTCTGTCTTCCTCTCTTCCTTGCAGCCCTCCACCCAGCTTACTCTCGAGCACTTATTTGGGCAATGCGTGCATTATGAGGAGGAATCGATTATAATGGTAAGTTAATTTGTGTTTTATTCTGTCTTTCAAGGTGTTTCTGAATCAGAGCAGTCCTTAAAGGGAACTTCTCAGATCAAAATACTGCCGCCCGAGGACATAGAAGCAATGCGGGTAGTGTGCAGAGTGAGTTGTCGAGCTTAATCTCTTCTTTTAAGATACGGTTGAATTTGTATAGGAATAAAAAAAATCAGTATATCACACTGCTTCGTTTAGCCCTGCAATCCTATGACGGGAGTCCCCAAAGCCCAATATAGATCAATATACAGGAAACTCTTTTTTTATCCGGCACCGACGGGACCAGTTTATCAAAAAGTCCGGATTACAGAGAGTTATAGTTAAAAGGTACGAGAGCTCCGTACACAGCAACAAATCCAGGCTTCCCTGTTGCTTAGCAACAGGTGCAAGAAGCCCGGCCACAGACCAAGCGTCCCTGTTGCTTAGCAACAGCTGCAGGAACCCCGGCCACAGACCAAGCGTCCCTGTTGCTTAGCAACAAGTGCAAGAAGCCCGGCCACAGACCAAGCGTCCCTGTTGCTTAGCAACAGCTGCAGGAACCCCCGCCACAGACCCAGCGCCCCTGTTGCTTAGCAACAAGTGCAGGAACCCCCGATTACACAGCCAAGAATCAAGAAACGGCCACAAATATGAAGAAAAACTTAACTGAACCTATTCCTGAATTTTGCCGGTTAACCGAGATTTCCGGTTGTTTGGGTGCCGGTAAATCAAGAGTTTCCTGTATAGCAACCATTTTATGGAATACTCTAAATTAGCTACTTGAATAATGCAATGCTGCCGTTCCTGAAATCCAACCAGTAAATGTTAGAGTAGCTAATTGAAGTGTGTGGGGTTTGGATTGAGATGAGCTGTTCTTTAGCCTCTTTATTAACAACTTGTATTTATATAGCCCCTTTAATGTAGTAAAACATCCCAAGGCATTTCGCAGGAGCGATTATCAGACAAAATTTGACACAGAGCCACATAAGGAGATATTAGGACAGGGGACTAAAAGCTTGGCCAAAGAGAGAGGTTTTAAGGAGCGTCTTAAAGGAGGAAAGAGAGGCGGAGAGGTTTAGAAAGGGAATTCCAGAGCATAGGGCCCAGGCAGCTGAAGGCACGGCCGCCAACGGTGGAGAAATGGAAATCGGGAATGCTCAAGAGCCCAGAATTGGAGGAGTGCAGAGATCTCAAGTTGTTGTAGGACTGGAGAAGATTACCAAGATAGGGAAGGGGCGAGGCTACGGAGGGATTTGAAAACAAGGATGAGAATTTTTAAATCGAAGTGCTGCTTAACCGGGAGCCAATGTAGGTCAGCGAGCACAGGGAGGTGATGGGTGAACGGGACTTGGTGCGAGTTAGGACACGACAGCAGAGTTTTGGATGAGCTCAAGTTTACGAAGGGTAGAGCGTGGGAGGCTGGACAGGAGTGCGTAGGAGTAGTCAAGTCTTGAGGTAACAGAGGCATGGACGAGGGTTTCAGCAACAGATGAGCTGAGGCAGGGGTGGAGTCGGGCGATGTTACGGAGGCTGAAATAGGCAGTCTTGGTGAACATTTCACTTGCAGCTGCCCACAGATGTTTTGTGGGTTTTTGCGCAGCAACTTCCGTTAACCGGCGTCTGAAACAGCGTGGCGCCCTCTACAGGGGAACTGGGACCTGTGAACAGGGCAAGCAACGGTCTGTCTCTTCAACCAATCAGATTGAAGAATCCCCACTGAGACACGCAGAGTCTAAAGCAGGAAGTGTAAGTTAGAATATTTAATTCAATGTAAAATCATGTACCGAAGCCCTAACTTTTTCTGGCATGTTTAGTGGGTAAGTACAGCAAACTCACGGCCTTCATGTGTGTGTGAATGCCAAATCTCTCGGTGAGGTACCGGTGCAGAGAAGCTTGAGCAGAACAACTTCCTGATTTCAGCGTTTAATTGCGCATTTGCGGACGCCGGAAGTTGCTGTCCGATTTACTCCATAATAACAGTGAGCGCTGATAGCCTCACCGCTATTCTGACTGCAAAATCCGGACTATTAAGTAGGGCGGGGAAAGATGCACAAGAAACCCTATTTAAAAAAAAATTAGGACGAATGATGCGGGCAAGACAATGGGAGAAATAAAATTGCAAATGCTGGAAATCCTGAAGTATAAAACCAAACAAAAGAAATACCCGTGTCCTAACTCGCACCAAGTCCTGTTCACCCATCATCCCTGTGCTCGCTGACCTCCATTGGCTCCCGGTTAAGCAATGCCTCAATTTTAAAATTCTCCTCTGTGTTTTCAAATCCCTCCCTGGCCTCGCCCCCTCCCTATCTCTGTAACCTCCTCTAGCCCCACAACCCTCCGAGATCTCTGCGCTCCTCTAATTCTGGCCTCTTGAGCATCCCTGATTTTAATCGCTCCACCATTGGCGGCCATGCCTTCAGCTGCCTAGGCCCTAAGCTCTGGAATTCCCTCCCTAAACCTCTCTGCCTCTCGCTCCTCCTTTAAGACGCTCCTTAAAGCCTACCTCTTTGACCAAACTTTTGGTCACTTGCCAATATACAGGAAACTTTTTATATCCGGCAGCGATGGGACCGGCGTGGTGCCGGTTGATCAAAAAGTCCGGATTACAGAGAGGTATACTTACCAAGGTATGAGAGCCCCGTACACGGCCACAGATGCAGGAGCCCCAGTTACACAGCACTTGTGCAGGCGTCCCTGTTGCACGGCCACAGGTGCAGGAGTCCCTGTTGCACGGCCACAGGTGCAGGAGTCCCTGTTGCACGGCCACAGGTGCAGGAACCCCGGTTACGCGGCCACAGATCCAGGAACCCCGGTTACACGGCCACAGATCCAGGAACCCCGGTTACATGGCCACTAATATATAGTAAAACTTACCTGAACCTACTCCTGAATTTTGCCAGTTGAGAGATTTCCGGATATTTAGGTGCCGGTTAAAAGAGTTTCCTGTATCTCCTTATGCAGCTCTGTGTCAAATTTTTGTTTGATAACGCTCCTGTGAAGCGTCTTGGGACGTTTTACTACGTTAAAGGTGCTGTATAAATGCAAGTTGTTGTTGAAATACACAGCAAGCCTGTTAGCAATCGAAAAGGGAAAGGATAGGACAGGACACCACAGGTGCAGCTCCCAGACAGAACTCTGCTTTGGTTAAGTGTCTACATCCAAAATGGCAGCCCATCTTTCCTTCCACCCTCCTCCCCCTCCAACCCCCAAAATGCTGATGAGACTGGCTGGCATCCCCTCCTTCTGTGGAAATCAAGGAGCTGGCTGAAGACAGAAATTGCTAACATAGAAACAGAAGAAAGGAGCAGGAGTAGGCCATTCGGCCCTTTGAGCCTGCTCCGCCATTCAATGAGATCATGGCTGATCATCCAAATTCAGTACCCTGTCCCTGCCTTCTCCCCATATCCCTTGATCCCTTTAGCCTTAAGAAATATATCCAACTCTTTCTTGAATATACTTAATGAACTGGCCTCCACTGCCCTCTGTGGCAGAGAATTCCACAGGTTCACCACTCTCTGGGTGAAGAAATTCCTCCTCATTTCAGTCCTAAATGGCTTACCCCTTATCCTTAGACTATGACCCCTGGTTCTGGACTCCCCGGCCATCAGAAACATCCTTCCTGCATCTAGTCTGTCCAGGCCTGACAGAATTTTATAGGTTTCGATGAGATCCCCTCTCAATCTTCTAAACTGCAGTGAGTATAAGCCCAATCGACACAATCTCTCCTCATACGTCATTCCTGCCATCCCAGGTATCAGCTTGGTGAATCTTCGCTGCACTCCCTCCATGGCAAGAACGTCCTTCCTCAGGTAAGGCGACCAAAACTGCACACAATACTCAAGGTGCGGTCTCACCAAGGCCCTGTACAACTGTAGCAAGACATCCTTGTAACTGTACTCGAACCCTCTCGCTACGAAGGCCAACATACCATTTGCCTTCTTAACCGCCTGCTGCACCTGCATGCTTACCTTCAGCGACTGGTGCACAAGAACACCCAGGTCTCTTTGCACTTCCCCTTCTCCCAATCTATTGCCATTCAAATAATAATCTGCCTTCCTGTTTTTGCCACCAAAGTGGATAACCTCACATTTATCCACATTATAGTGCATTTGCCATGTTTCTGCCCAATCACCCAACCTGTCCAAATCGTACTGGAGTTTCACGACATCCTCACAGCATACCCTCCCACCCAGCTTTGTGTCGTCTGCAAATTTGGAGATATTACATCCAATTCCCTCGTCCAGATCATTAATATATATTGTGAACAGCTGGGGTCCTAGGACCGATCCTTGCGGTACCCCACTAGTCACTGCCTGCCACTCTGAAAACGACCCGTTTATTCCAACTCTTTACTTTCTGTCCGCCAACCAGTTCTCTATCCAAGTCAATACCTTGCCCCCAATCCCATGTGCCTTAATTTTGCAAGCTAATCTCTTATGCGGGACCTTATCGAAAGCCTTCTGAAAGTCCAAATACACCACATCCACTGGTTCTCCCTTATCTATTTTACCAGTTACATCCTCAAAAAATTCCAGTAGATTAGTCAAGCACGATTTACCTTTTGTAAATCCATGTTGACTTTGTCCGATCCTGTCACTGCTTTCCAAGTGCTCTGCTATTACATCTTTTATAATGGACTCTAGCATTTTCCCCACTACCGATGTCAGGCTTACCGGTCTATAATTCCCTGCTTTTTCTCTACCACCTTTTTTGAATGGTGGGGTAACATTAGCTACCCTCCAATCCATGGGTACTGTTCCAGAGTCTATCGAGTTCTGGAAGATGAGCAGCAATGCATCTACTATTTCTAGGGCCACTTCCTTAAGTACCCTGGGATGTAGATTATCAGGCCCTGGGGATTTATCGTCCTTCAGTCCCATCAATTTTCCTAACACCATTTCCCTACAAATACTGATTTCTTTCAGTTCCACCCTTTCATCAGACCCTATGTTCCCCGGCATCTGGGAGGTTATTTGTGTCCTCCTTTGTGAAGACAGAACCAAAATATGTATTTAGTTGGTCTGCCATTTCTTTGTTCCCCATTATAAATTCCTAGTCAGTGTTTCGCCTGTTTGGGACAGTGGAGGAGGATTGAAAGATCAGAGTGGGAGAGGGGGACTTGAAGCTGTGAGCCACAAAAGCTGTCCGCATTACATTTCACCCCCCTCCCCCCCGCGCGTACGTATTGTGTCCGATTCATCCTGCAATTGCTGAGCTGCCTCTTTCAATTCTTCAATTTGATATCGCCTGCGAATTTGGCTAATTTGGATTGAGTTTCTCAATCCAAGCCATTGACATGATTAGGAACAGTAGCGGTCCCAGCACTGATCTCTGGCTCACCCAAATCAGTACTTCGCCCCCTCACACATCTATACTCAAATCAGTACTTCGCCCCCTCACACATCTATACCTACAGCAGCACGATTCAGACAGACTCACGGCTGCACGACCCTGCCAACATCCTTCATCTTTCTTTTGGGTATCAAAGTTTGGAACGGCTGCTCGCCACTTTTGTATGCCCTTGTTTTTCGTTTTGCCCCTTTCTAAGTTTAAGTAAATGATTCCTGAGTTTTTTTTCTCTGAAATGGATGCTGCAGACTCTCCCCAGAACCTGCTTTCCACCCTGGCTGGTGGCTCTGAATGCCCGTTAAAACGACTTGCCTGGCGGGATTACTTATTGTTGAAAAAATTCTGAGGGACAGAATTAGTCTCCACTTGGAGAGGCAAGGATTAATCAAGGATAGTCAACATGGCTTTGTCGGGGAGATCATGTCTGACCAATTTGATTGAATTTTTCGAGGGGGTGACTGGGTGTGTGGATGAGGGTAGTGCAGTGGATGTAGTCTACATGGACTTCAGTTAGGCTTTTGACAAAGTCCTGCATGGGAGACCGGTCGAGAAGGTAAGAGCCCATGGGATCCAGGGCAATTTGGCACAGTGGATCCAAAATTGGCTTAGTGGCAGGAGGCAGAGGGTGATGGTTCGAAGGTTGTTTTTGTGACTGGAAGCCTGTGTCCAGTGGTGTACCGCAAGGATCGGTGCTGGGTCCCTTGCTGTTTGTAGTGTACATTAATGATTTAGATATGAATGTAGGAGGTATGATCAGTATGTTCGTAGATGACACAAAAATTGGTGGAGTGGTAAATAGCGAGGCGGGAAGCATCAGGCTACAGGACATAAGAAGTAGGAGCAGGAGTAGGCCATACGGCCCCTCGGGCCTGCTCTGCCATTCAATAGGATCATGGCTGATCCGAATCTAGACTCACGTCCACTTCCCTGCCCTCTCCCTGTAACCCCTAATTCCCTTATCTGCTAGGAAACTGTCTATCTCCGTTTTAAATTTATTTAATGTTGCAGCTTCCACAGCTCTCCGGGGTAGCAAATTCCATAGATTTACTACCCTCTGAGTGAAGAAGTTTCTCCTCATCTCAGTTTTGAAAGGGCAGCCCCTTATTCTAAGATTATGCCCCCTAGTTCTAGTCTCACCCATCAGTGGAAACATCCTCACCGCATCCACCCGATCAAGCCCCCTCACAATCTTACATGTTTCGATAAGATCGCCTCTCATTCTTCTGAACTCCAATGAGTAGAGGCCCAACCTACTCGACCTTTCCTCATACGTCAACCCTCTCATCTCCGGAATCAACCGAGTGAACCTTCTCTGAACCGCCTCGAGAGCAAGTATATCTTTTCTTAAATATGGAAACCAAAACTGCACGCAGTATTCCAGGTGTGGCCTCACCAATACCCTGTATAACTGCAACAAGACTTCCCTGTTTTTATACTCCATCCCCCTTGCAATAAAAGCCAAGATTCCATTGGCCTTCCTGATCACCTGCTGCACCTGCATACTAGCTTTTTGTGTTTCATGCACCAGGACCCCCAGATCCCTTTGTACTGTAGCACTTTGCAGTTTCTCTCCATTTAGATAATAACTTGCTCTTTGATTTTTTCTGCCAAAGTGCATAACCTCACACTTTCCAATATTATATTCCATCTGCCAAATCTCTGCCCACTCACTTAGCCTGTCTATGTCCTTTTGCAGGTTTTTTATGTCCTCCTCACTCACTGCTTTCCCTCCCATCTTTGTATCGTTGGCAAACTTGGATATGTTGCACTCGGTCCCTTCCTCTAAATCGTTAATATAGATTGTAAAGAGCTGGGGCCCCAGCACTGACCCATGCGGAACACCACTAGTTACTAATTGCCAGCCCGAGAACGAACCATTTATACCAACTCTTTGTTTTCTGTTAGATAGCCAATCTTCCACCCATGCCAGTATATTACCCCCAATCCTGTGATTTTTTATCTTGATCAGTAATCTTTTGTGTGGAACCTTGTCAAATGCTTTTTGGAAGTCCAAATACACCACATCCACTAGTTCCCCTTTATCCACCCTGTATGTTATAGATGGGTTGGTTAGATGGGCAGAACAATGGCAAATGGAATTTAACCCTGAACAGTGTGAGGTGATGCATTTTGGGAGGACTAACCAGGCAAGGGAATACACAATGAATGGTAGGACCCTAGGAAAGACAGTGGATCAAAGGGACCTTGGTGTGCATGTACATAGATCCCTGAAGGCAGCAGGACAGGTAGATAAGGTGGTTAAAAAGGCATATAGGATACTTGCCTTCATTAGCCGAGGCATAGAATATAAGAGCAGGGAGGTTATAATGGAGCTGTACAAAGCGCTAGTTAGGCCACAGCTGGAATACTGTGTGCAGTTCTGGTCGCCACACTATAGGAAGGATGTGATTGCATTAGAGAGGGTGCAGAGGAGATTCACCAGGATGTTACCTGGGCTGGAGCGCTTCAGCTATGAAGAGAGACTGGATAGGCTGGGGTTGATTTCCTTAGAGCAGAGAAGGCTGAGGGGGAACCTGATTGAGGTGTACAAAACTATGAGGGGCATAGATAGGGTAGATAGAAAGGAACTTTTCCCCTTAGTAGAGGGGTCAATAACCAGGGGGCATAGTTTCAAGGTAAGGGGCAGGTGGTTTAGAGGGGATTTGAGGAAAAACTTTTTCACCCAGAGGGTGGTTGGAATCTGGAACTCACTGCAGGAACCCTCAACATTCAAGAAGCATTTAGATGAGCACTTGAAACGCCACAGCATACAAGGCTATGGACCAAGTGCTGGAAAATGGGATTAGAATAGACAGGGCTTGATGGCCGGCGCAGACACGATGGGCCGAAGGGCCTCTTTCTGTGCTGTATAACTCTATGACTCTAACTTTCTTGACTCTCTGTCCGCCTGCCAGTTTTTGCCCTTTACTGATGTGTTCTGTGGGCTGTTCCCGACACTGGCCCTCACACCTGCCGCTGCACACTTGTGCCACTAGATGGTGCTCCGGGAGCTGCTGATCTTCACTCCTCTCGCCTCACTAACGCACTGAATGAAAGTTGCTTTGTCCTGACTCTTCGTGAGCGATCCTCTAGATCCTTTAGAATACATTAAACATGTATATAACAATATTGCATCTATCGTGGCTTTTGTCCTCATCACTTCTGACATCCTACTTTGGCTGCTCCGTTAAACTTGTGCGCATCCAAAACTCTGCTGTCTGTATCCTAACTCGCACCAAGTCCCATTCACACATCACCCCCTGTGCTCGCTCACCTTCATTGGCCCCCGGTCAGGCAATGCCTCGATTTTAAAATGTAATCGCTCCACCATTGGCGGCCATACCTTCAACTGCCAAGGCCCTAAGCTCTGAAATTCTCTCCCTAAACCTCTCCGCCTCTCTCTCTCTCTCTCTCTCTCTACTCCTTTAAGATGCTCCTTAAGACCCACCTTTTTGACCAAGATTATCTCCTTATGTGGCTTGGTGTCAAATTTTGTTTGATATTCACTCCTGTGAAGTGCCTTGGGATGTTTTACTACCGCTTCCATTAGGCATTGTGCCCGCCACTGCGAGAATTGTGTGTGATTGATTCGGGGTGCGTGCCAGAGTTTGCAGGACCGGCCTCCTCCTGCACTGCTGTTCATCGATAGAAAGTTGCCGCAGATGCAAACTCCCAGGGAAGCCATTATTGGAAATAAAAACAGAAAATGATGGAAACACTCAGCAGGTCAGGCAGCATCTGTGGAGAGTTAACGTTTCAGGTCGATGACCCTTCGTCAGAACTGGAAAAAATTAGAGATGGAACAGATTTTAAGCAAGCGCAGGGGCAGGAAAAGGGGGAAGGGTAGGAAAGAACAAAAGGGAAGGTCTGTGATAGGGTGGAAGGCAGGAAAGATTAAATGACAAAAGGGATTGTACAAGACAAAAGGAGATGGTAATGGGACAAGTAAAGAAACAAAAGATGGTCTAGAGGAGGTGTAAATGGTAATAACAGAATCATCAACCGCTGCCGTCTGGAAAAAATGGGGGCAGAGGTTATGATCTGAAATTGTTGAACTCGATGTTGAGTCCAGAAGTGCCTCATCAAAAGATGAGGTGCTGTTCCTCAAGCTTACGTAGAGCTTTGTTGGAACAGTGCAAGAGGCCGAGGACAGAGAGGTGGGAGTGGAGCAGAGAATTAAAGTGACAGGCGACCGGAAGCCATTATTAGAAGTCAGTTGAATGTTTTGTTGTATAAAACATTAATGACGAGGTAAAACATGAACTCTCTACCTTTCCCAGGGGTAGCTTTGAAAGCAAAAAACCAAAGTGTGTACTGTATGTTGGCTGGTGTGGGGAGGCTATCTGGAGTAAGAACAGGTATTCTCCAAGAGCCATCAGAATAGCTCACATTTTTTACACCAAAATGAATGCTAGTCAGTGCCAGTGCTCCCGCTAAGCTGCACAGTCATCTGCAAGATCCCGCGCAGGCCGCTCACCGGCTTTTACACTGTAGACACCGCGCATGCGCAGAAATTTACAGGGTCCGTGCATTAAAAGATACCGGCCGCACAGAACAAAGCGCCGCTTACAGGGAACATTGGTCACTGCTGATGTGTGACACTAGGCAAGGCCGGGCTTGAAGGGAAAAATAATGTAGGACATTTCTACAACAACTTGCATTTATGTAGCACCTTTAAGGTAGTAACACGTCCCAAGGTGCTTCACAGGAGTGATTATCCTCTTTTTCACTTCATGGATCACTCTAGCTATTGACAAATGGAACCTGGTTAGAACTCTCCTTGTTTGTCTTGTGCAGACCAAAGCTGCTGTAACCCGTGCACCCACATTTATGGATTCTATGCCTTTGAGCTGCTGGAATTCACCATCTAATTTTAAACTGTTCCACTTGTATTGCAGCTTGCCCGGGAGGTACTAGATGTTGCTTCAATGATGGTGAGGTCAGGGGTCACGACTGAAGAGATTGATCATGCTGTTCATCTGGTACGGAGCTTTTTAAAAATATATATATTATGAAGAGGAAATAACCAAAATTGAACCAACTGACCCTAACCCTTGACCTATTCATCTAACCCTTTACCTTTTCCACAAAGCTTACCATTGAAGCCTAGATCAATACTTGAGGAGGGCAGGTTTTGTATTGACCTGCAGGATCGAACAGTGTGATTACAGCTGGGAAATGTGTGTCGTTGTGTTCTTCTCCTTCCACTCTTTCCTGATCCCTACCCCAAACCAAAAGGATACTTTCCATGAAAGTTTTTTTTAAATTCATTTACGGGGTGTGGACATCGCTGGCAAGGCCAGCATTTATTGCCCATTCCTAATTTCCCTCGAGAAGGTGGTGGTGAGCCGCCACCTTGAATACATCTGAGTGTCTCGCTGGGCCATTTCAGAGAGCAGTTTAAGAGTCAACCACATTGCTGTGGGTCTGGAGTCACATATCGGCCAGACCGGGTAAGGACGGCAGATTTCCTTCCCTAAAGGACATTAGTGAACCGGATGGGTTTTCACGACACTTTGGTAGTTTCATGGTCACCATTACTGACACTCGCTTTTTATTCCAGATTTATTTAATTGAATTTAAATTCCCCAGCTGCCATGAACTCGTATCTCCAGATCATTAGTCCAGGCCTCTGGATTACTAGCCCAGTAACATAACCACTCTGCTACCGTACCCGCAGTGTGAGGAACTTTGAGTAGTAGCAGAATTCTGCAAGCTGACTTGACAGGGTAGATGCCACGAGGTTGTTTCCCCTGGCTGGAGCATCTAGGACTAGGGGGCATAGTCTCAGAATAAGGGGTCGGCCATTCGGACTGAGATGAGGAGAAATATCTTCACTCAGAGGGTGGTGAATCTTTGGAATTCTCTACCCCAGAGGGCTGTGGAGGCTCAGTCGTTGAGTATATTCAAGGCAGAGATCGATAGATTATTGGATACTAACAAAATCAAGGGATATGGGGATCGGGCGGGAAAGTGGAGTTGAGGTCGAAGATCAGCCATGATCTTATTGAATGGTGGAGCAGGCTCGAGGGGCCGAATGGCCGACTCCTGCTCCTAATTCTTAGGTGATTTGGTGAAATTTGCTAATGTAATACCACTAATAATATTGTAGCACAGGTCCCCACCACTTAAAACGTCCATGATTAAAACGAGCAGTCGCTTATTTCAACCAAAATGGGATATTAACCATTAGCCACTTGCACTAACGTCAATTTCAAAGTTGCCCGTTACAGCGTGTTAAGTGCTCCCATTCATTTTGGGCAGAAACAGCTGTTAAGGTGCACTGAGTGCAAGAACAAAGATAAGTAAATAACACCTGGTTAGTGTTCCGTTATCTCTTGTGTGCTTGAGGCCTTCTAATCCCCTCTAAGTGGTTGTGAGGCTACGGGTTTTAAACTGACTGCAGTTTGAATAAAGCTGCCGGCCAAGAGTGGAGCTACACAGCGGGAACGTTCTTGTTGATTACTGAAATAGCGCTACCCACGTTATAGCAGACATCGCGTACATCGGGCAAATCGCGTTCGCACAAACTCCCGCCTTAAGCGGCGAGGACTGAGAAGTTCGTGGATAGCACGTTTAGTGAGTTGGTCACACCGCAGGGAAGGGCTGCACAGGAAGAAAGGAAATGGGTGACCACCAGGCGGAGCAATAGAAGTAGGCAGGTAGTGCAGGAAACCCCTGTGACCATTCCCCTCTCAAACAAGTATACCGTTTTGGATACTGTTGGGGGGAATGACTCACCAGGGGAAGGCAGCAGCAGCCAGCTTCCTGGCACTGGGGGCGCTCCTGCTGCCCAGGAGGGGAGGAAAAAGAGTGGGAGAGCAATAGTCGTAGGGGATTCTATAGTAAGGGGAACAGATAGGCGTTTCTGTGGCCGTAGACGTGAATCCAGGATGGTTTGTTGCCTCCCTGGTGCCAGGGTCAAGGATGTCACTGAGCGGCTGCAGGGCATTCTGGAGGGGGAGGGTGAACAGCCAGAGGTCGTGGTCCACATTGGTACCAACGACATAGGTAAAAAGAGGGATGAGGTCCTGCAGCAAGAATTTAGGGAGCTAGGGGCAAGATTAAGGAGCAGGACCTCAAAGGTTGTAATCTCTGGATTACTCCCGGTGCCACGTGCTAGTGAGTATAGGAATAGGAGGATAGAACAGATGAATGCGTGGCTAAAGGGATGGTGCAGGAGGGAGGGCTTTAGTTTCCTGGATCACTGGGTCTGCTTCTGGGAAAGGTGGGACTTGTACAAGTCGGACGGTTTACACCTGAACCAGAGGGGAACCAATATCCTTGCGGGGAGGTTTGCTAGCACTGCTGGGGGGGGTTTAAACTAATTCGGCAGGGGGATGGGATACAGAGTGGAGCTATAGTAGGGGGTGATGTACAGCCAAATAAGGAGGAAAAAACAAGTCAGCAGGGAAGGCAGAGCAAAGATGTGAAGGCAAAAGGGAATATGGCAGGGCTGGAAGGCATTTATTTTAATGCAAGGAGTCTTGCAAATAAGGTGGATGAACTGAAGTTGTTGTTGAACACATGGGAGTACGATATTGTTGCTATCACGGAGACATGGTTGAGGGAGGGTCAGGACTGGCAGCTAAATATTCCAGGGTATAGAATCTTCAGGCGAGACAGAGGGGGGTGTAAAAGGGGAGGGGGTGTTGCAATATTAATTAAGGAGTCTATTACTGCTGTAAGGAGGGATGATATATTAGCGGGTTCCTCTAATGAGGCCATATGGGTAGAACTTAAAAACAAAAAGGGGTCAAGCACCTTGCTGGGAGTGTACTATAGGCCCCCAAACAGTCAGGGGGAGATAGAGGAACAGATATGCAGGCAGATATCAGAAAAGTGTGAAAATAATAGGGTAGTAATAGTGGGGGATTTCAACTTCCCCAATATAAATTGGGATAGTCAGAGTGTGAAAGGCTTGGAGGGAGCAGAATTCTTAAAGTGCATCCAGGAAAGCTTTTTGAGCCAACATGTAGAAAGTCCTACAAGAGAGGGGGCGGTACTGGACCTAATTCTAGGGAATGTAGCCGGGCAGGTGGTGGAAGTGTCTGTAGGAGAGCATTTTGGCGATAGTGACCACAATTCGGTGAGATTTAAGGTGGTCATGGAAAAAGACAAAGACGGCCCGGAAATCAGGGTTCTAAATTGGGGGAAGGCCGATTTTAATAAGATAAGACAGGATCTGGCAAAAGTGGACTGGGAGCAGCTACTTATAGGAAAATCCACATCAAAACAGTGGGAGGCTTTCAGAAGGGAAATAGAGAGAGTACAACACCAACATGTTCCTGTAAAGGTCAAGGGTGGGACCAACAAGCAAAGGGAACCTTGGATGACAAAGGATATACAAAAATGCATTAGGAAAAAAAGGGGGGCTTTTGGCAGTTACAAAAGACAAAAGACGGTGGAAGCCCTAGAGGAGTATAGGAGGTGCAGGGGCATACTTAAAAAGGAAATTAGGAGGGCGAGGAGGGGCCATGAAATAACACTGGCGAGCAAAATAAAGGAAAATCCTAAGATGTTTTATAAGTATATTAAGGGCAAGAGGATAACCAGGGAAAGGGTAGGGCTCATTAGGGACCAAAGTGGCAAGCTGTGTGTAGAGCCAGATGAAGTAGGTGGGGTTTTAAATGAATTTTTTGCCTCAGTGTTCACTATGGAGAAAGACGATGTAGATATAGAAGTCAGGCAAGGGGACTGTGACATACTTGAACATATTAGCATCGAGAGGGAGGAGGTACTAGCGGTTTTAGCAGGCCAAAAAGTGGATAAATCCCCAGGCCCGGACGAGATGTATCCCAGGCTGTTGTGTGAGGCAAAGGAGGAGATTGCAGGGGCTCTGACACAAATTTTCAGAACCTCTCTGGCCACAGGGGATGTACCAGAGGACTGGAGAACAGCTAATGTAGTACCATTATTCAAGAAGGGTAGCAGGGATAAACCAGGGAATTACAGGCCAGTGAGCCTAACATCTGTGGTAGGGAAATTATTGGAAAAAATTCTGAGGGACAAAATTAGTCTCCACTTGGAGAGGCAAGGATTAATCGGGGATAGTCAGCATGGCTTTGTCAAGGGTAAATCATGTCTGACCAATCTGATTGAATTTTTCGAGGGGGTGACTAGGTGTGTGGATGAGGGAAATGCTGTGGATGTGGTTTACATGGACTTCAGTAAAGCTTTTGACAAGGTCCCGCATAGGAGACTGGTCAAGAAGGTAAGAGCCCATGGGATCCAGGGGGCCTTGGCGCGTTGGATCCTAAACTGGCTGAGTGGCAGGAGGCAGAGGGTGATGGTCGAAGGTTGCTTTTGTGACTGGAAGCCTGTGTCCAGTGGGGTACCTCAGGGATCGGTGCTGGGTCCCTTGCTGTTTGTGATCTACATTAATGATTTGGATGAGAATGTAAAGGGTATGATCAGTAAGTTCGCGGATGACACGAAAATTGGTGGGGTGGTAAATTGCGAGGAGGAAAGCCTCCGGCTACAGGACAATATTAACGGGTTGGTCAGATGGGCGGAAAAGTGGCAAATGGAATTTAACCCGGAAAAGTGCGAGGTGATGCATTTTGGACGGACAAATAAGGCAAGGGAATACACAATGAGTGGTAGGACCCTAGGAAGTACAGAGGGTCAGAGGGACCTTGGTGTACATGTACAAAATTCCCTGAAGGCAGCGGAACAGGTAGATAAGGTGGTTAAAAAGGCTTATGGGATACTTGCCTTCATTAGCAGAGGCATAGAATATAAGAGCAGGGAGGTTATGATAGAGCTGTACAAAACGCTGGTGAGGCCACAGCTGGAGTACTGTGTACAGTTCTGGTCGCCTCACTATAGGAAGGATGTGATTGCTTTGGAGAGGGTGCAGAGAAGATTCACCAGGATGTTACCTGGGATGGAGCGCCTCAGCTATGAAGAGAGACTGGACAGGCTGGGGTTGTTTTCCTTGGAGCAAAGAAGGCTGAGGGGGGACCTGATTGAGGTGTACAAAATGATGAGGGGCATAGATAGGGTAGATAAAGAGGAACTTTTCCCCTTAGTAGGGGGGTCAATAACAAGGGGGCACAGATTCAGGGTAAGGGGCAGGAGATTTAGGGGGGATTTGAGGAGGAACTTTTTCACCCAGAGGGTGGTTGGAAGCTGGAACTCACTGCCTGAAAGGGTGGTAGAGGCAGGAACCCTCACAACATTCAAGAAGCATTTGGATGAGCACTTGAAATGCCATTGCATACAAGGCTATGGACCAAATGCTGGAAAATGGGATTAGACTGGACAGGGAGGGACGGGCGGCGCAGACACGATGGGCCGAAGGGCCTCTTTCTGTGCTGTAAAACTCTATGACTCTATGACTGTAATGTCAACCTTTAACCTTAAATAGTGCAGTGCGATTCTCAAATTGTAACGTCTTAAAATAATTAATTGATGCTACAATTGTAAAGCTACAGGAAACTCTTTTAACCGGCACCAAAAAAAAAATATATAACCAGAAATCTCTGTTAACCGGCAAAATTCAGGAGTAGGTTCAGGTAAGTTTTACTTCATATTAGTGGCCGTTCCTGGATCTGTGGCTGTGTAACCGGGGTTCGTGCACTTGTTGCTAAGCAACAGGGACACTTGGTCTGTGGCCGGAGTTCCTGCACATGTTGCTAAGCAACAGGGAAGCCTGGATTTGTTGCTGTGTATGGAGCTCTCATACCTTTTAACTATACCTCTCTGTAATCTGGACTTTTTGATAAACCGGCACCAGGCCGGTGCCGGATAATAGAGTTTCCTGTACACAGCAATTCTAAGATGGTGACCTTTTGAACTGAGAGCCAGCCTTACAGCGCCGGCAGTTCTTATTATGCTTGTGTGAATTACCTGCGTACAAGGATGCCAGAGGTAATCCTGCAGGAGGGAACTTCCAACGTGGCACTGTTTGGACAATCTCATTCAGAGGTCATAAAGGGATGGCTGCTGGAGGCATTGGAACAGGAGGAGGCCATTCAGCCCCTCAAGCTTGTTCCGCCATTCAGTGAGATCATGGCTGATCTGTATCTTAACTCCATCCACCTGCCTTTTCTTGTTGTACCCGTGTCTAGCAAAAATCTTTCAATCTCAGATTTAAAATTATTAATTGAGCTAGATGGCTCTTATAATTTTATGTTCCTGTCTATACTACTTAATATACCACCAATCTTTGTGTCATTGGCAAACATGGATATATGGCTCTCTATTCTGTTATCTAAGTCATCAATAAATATAGTGAATAGTTGAGGCCCCAGCACAGATCCTGGTGAGACACCACTCGTTGCTTCCTTCCGATTAGAGTACATACCCATTATCCTACTCTATCTTCTACCGTCTAACCAATCTCCTAACCAGGTCAATAATTTGCCTTCAATTCCATGAGCTTTGATTGTAGCTAACAGTCTCTTGTGTGGATCCTTATCGAATGCCTTCTGGAAGTCCGTATAAACTGCATCCATAGATATTCCCCTGTCTACTACTTTAGTTACTTCCTCAAAGTTCAATTCATTTTGTTAGATTTACAAATCCATGTTGCCTGTCTCGAATCAGCTCGAGTGCTCAGTCCTTGATTATAGAATCCAAGAAATACAGTTAAGTTTGAAGTTTTCATAATCTGGAAGGGGGTGAATTTATCCCAGCAATGTTATCCACGACATTGAGCTGCTCATTCCCAAAGCCCTAAGTACAAATGCAGGAAAAGATTAAAACTTGAGATAACTATCCTTGTGTGAAGTCTGGCGTTTAAAGTTGTATTTCAGCAGTCAGAATGATCAAACCTTTGACTGTGAAACGCTAACCGGCGGTCTCTTTGATTTGTTTAGGCCTGCTTGGCAAGAAACTGTTATCCATCACCACTCAATTATTACAATTTTCCCAAATCATGCTGTACTTCAGTAAATGAGGTGATCTGCCATGGAATCCCAGACGCACGGCCCTTGCAGGATGGCGATATCGTTAATGGTGAGTATTTATGCAGCAAATAAAGGAACATGGGGCAAGTGTTCCCTCTCATCCCCCCCTCCTCTCTTTCCCCCCCCCTCCCCCCCCCGGCGTGTGGTCCCTTTAAATTGCTGCGCGCGGCCCATTCAGATTTTGCGCATGCGCGGTTTTTGCAGTGCGAAAGCCGGTGAGCGGCCGTGCAGCTTCGAGGGACCATTGACGTGGCAGCTTTGTGGGAAGATAACGAAAGAGCTTAGATTTACGGCGTGCGTCACTCCCGTCTCGCAGCAGTGTTTCAGTGATTTACGTGCAGCAAATTAAATTGTGTCGTTGCTGTTTGCAAGCTCGGCAGCATTCCACTGTCCACACGGTCCTGCACACAACAATGAAATGAATGAGTGATCAGTTCATCTGTTTTTGGTGATTGTGAAGAGAATATTAGCTAAAAACACTGGGCCCTGAGCTCTAGATTGTGTAATCTAGGCCCTGGGCTCTGGAATTCCCTCCCTAAACCTCTCTGCCTCTCGCTCCTCCTTTAAGACGCTCCTTAAAGCCTACTTCATTGGTCACCTCTGCTAATATCTCATGTGGCTCGGTGTCCATTTTTTATTTGTCTGATAATCGCTCCTGTGAAACGCATTGGGGCGTTTTGCTACGTTAAAGTTAATTTGTGCGAGCTCTTAACCTGGCGAGAATTCCACGAAGGCCTGAAAGGGGCGCACAGTGCAGAGTTCCTCGGGTAGCGGAAGAACTCTCCCCATACAGGACACCCCCCTTGATGTGGGGGCAAGGCGGCGACTTCGGGAAACTCTGGTTTAAACGGCACCTAAATATCCGGAATTCTCTATTAACCAGCAAAATTCTCACTCTGAAAACAACACCTCAATAACTGGCAATGTTGCCGAGTCCGAGTCCCCCGCGGTGGCCGAGTTAGTCAGTGGGGATAGTTCTCCAAACTGCCACTACTCGGCTTCTTGGCGCTATCGGAAGTCAGAACACCTCAATACCCCTGTAGCAGGAGTCTGACTCTCCCGCGCTGCCGGTAGTCTCTTCTGATCTGCCATTTTACAGGGGTACTGTGTGTCTCCCACGCTGCTGGTAGTCATTGCATTGCATTACCCTCAACTGGCAGTACTGTACTTAATCAAGCATCTTCCACCATCCATTTAACACAACATTCTGTAGGTGAGTACCCAATTACTGTATACTGCACATTTCTTTTAAAATTTTTCTTTGTTAAAAATAGCCTCGGTAGATAACCCTCCCCGTCATCCGGAATTTTTGATCAACCGGCAACACACCGGTCCCGTCGGTGCCGGATACCAAAGAGTTTCCTGTAAATGACTCACAGAAAAAACAAATATGGGCTGGTTCCCAACGGAACTGAGTTCACCTGCCTGCATCAATATCTGCCAGAGGCTGTGCAAAATGCAATAGTGTATTCACTGTTGTTGATGCTCACCATCATTGTGTAATTCGCCCAATAGTTACTTGCACTTTTTTTTTCAAACTCTGAATTTAAATACCTTGCAACTGAATAGTTATTTCTTTCACAGTGGACATTACAGTTTACCGCAATGGTTTCCACGGCGATTTAAACGAGACGTTTTTTATTGGCGAGGTTGATGAAGGAGCAAAGAAACTGGTGCAGACAACGTTTGAATGCCTAATGCACGCCATAGACTCAGGTGAACAAATGGCACTGAATTATCCCATCACTGAACAATAATGGGTGCAAAGACAGAGCTGGAATATATCTAGGTGTAGCCCCGATATCTAAAAACAGCTGACCTGCTGCTACCCAGTCCCCTAGAAAGGTACACAGGATATACGGCACAGAAACAGGCCCTTCGGCCCAACCAGTCCATGCCGGCGTTTATGCTCCACTCGAGCCTCCTCCCATCTTTCCTCATCTAACTCTATCAGCGTAACCCTCTATTCCCTTTCTCCCTCATTTGCTAATCTAGCCTCTCTGTAAATGCATCTATACTATTCACCTCAACCACTCCCTGCGGTAGCGAGTTCCACACTCTCGCCACTCTCTGGGTAAAGCTCCTTCTGAATCCCCTATTTGATTTTTTGGTGACTGTCTTATATTGATGGCCTCTAGTTTTGCTCTTCCCCACAGGTGGAAACACTCTCTCTCTCTCTCTCTCTCTCTCTGTGTCCACTCTATCAAACTCTCTCTCTCTCTCTCTCTCTCTCTCTCTCTCTGTCCACTCTCTCTCTCTCTCTCTCTGTGTCCACTCTATCAAAACCTTTCATAATGTTAAAGACCTCTATTAGGTCACTCCCTCCGCCTTCTCTTTTTCAAGTGAAAAGAGACCCAGCCTGTTCATCCTTTCCTGATGGGTAGAACCTTACTGCAGTCCACCAGCAGAACAAACAAATCATCATTACCCCATTTATGTTGGTCACAGTACGCAACACTACATCCAAGTTATCTGAGCAATGACGTATATTGTTTTATTTTGTAGCTTGTGTTAAAAGAAAAAAGACTTGCATTTCTGTAGCGCCTTTCACAACCACCGGATGTCCCAAAGCGCTTTACAGTCAATGAAGTACTTTTCAAAGTGTAATGTAGGAAACACGGCAGCCAATTTGCACACAGCAAGTTCCCAGAAACAGCATTGTGATAATGACCAGATAATCTCTCTCAGTGATGTTGATTGAGGGATAAATATTGACCAGGACACTGGTGAGAACTCCCCTGCTCCTCTTCGAAATAGTGTCATAGGATCTTTTACATCCACCTGAGAGAGCAGACAGGGCCTCGGTTTAACGTCTCATCCGAAAGACGGCACCTCCGACAGTGCAGCACCCCCTCAGCACTGCACTGGGAGAGTCAGCCTAGATTTTTGTGCTTAAGACTGAATTGGGACTTGAACCCCACAACCTTCTGACTCGGAGGCAAGGGTGCTACCAACTGACCTCGGTCTAGGCCTAGTTATTCAAGATCTGTGTCTCTGTATTACAATTTTTCGTTCTGTTTTTAATTAGTCGGTTTGATTTTTTTTTTAATGTGACCCCATCAGAATAAATGTTCTTTTAATTTTCTTTGCAGTAAAGCCAGGTGTTCGGTACAGGGAATTGGGCAATATTATACAGAAACACGCACACGCAAGTGGCTTTTCAGTAGTTCGAAGCTATTGCGGGCATGGGATCCACCGACTGTTCCACACCGCACCCAACGTGCCACATTACGCTAGTAAGTCGTATCTGTTTTAATCTAGTGCAAGTGAAGTGCAGTATATAACACTTTAGTTCAACAGCAAAATACTGCGGATGCTGGAAATCTGAAATAAAAATGCTGGAAACGCTCAGCCGGTCAGGCAGCATCCGCGGAGAGAGAGAAACCGAGTCAATGCTTACGGTCGATGACCTGTCCTCCGAACTGGAAAAAGTTAGAGATGTAACGGGTTTTGAGCAAGTACAGAGGCAGGGAAAGTGGGGGACGGGAGAGCAGGACAAAAGGGAAGGTCCATCCTAACACGGACCTTCCCTTGGAAGTGGTGTGTAGTCCATAATGATCACTTTTACCAAGTGTTTGCTGTCAGTATTTCATCATTTTAGCTTTAAGAATTGTTCGTAGTTTGTGAAGTCGGTGATTATTTCTGATATGTTGGTCGAGTTCAAGTGTGGCCCAAAACCAGTTAACTCTTTGTAGGTCAGTGTCGAGTAATGTTTTACTAGTGACTAAATCTCAAATGGCACTGAGGCTTATAGATTTGGATTTTAGTTGGAGCAATTCAAAGTTAATCTTGCTGCCCTGCTCTCTCCTTGTAGCCCTATGTTCCTCTGCTTCAAATATTTATCCAATTTTCCCTTGAAAGGTGCGATGGTTTCTGCCTCAACTACTCCCCGTGGCCAAGCAGTCATGATCCTGAACCTCTCTCGGTAAAGGCATTTCTCCCAGCACACTTTCCTTGTTCCCTTACTGACCATTTTAAATTGGTAACTCTTTGTCACCGACTCCCTAACCAGAATAAGTAGTCTTCCCCTATACACCCTATCGAAACCCTTCATAATTTAAAAAAAAATCTCTCTTAAATCTCTGCTCCCGTGCAAATAGCCCCAGTACCTGAAGTCTCTGACAAGTATCATTTCCCATCCCTGGCATTAACCTGGTGAATCTCCACTCTACACGCTCTATACCTTTAATGTCCATCCTATAATGGGGTGCTGAAAACTGCGCACAGTACTCTAATTGTGGCCTAACCCATTGCTTCGTACATCTTTACCATTACCTCTAGTACGCTAAGCCCCCGTATCGCTGTTGTATTTCATTAGCAAATAAATAGTTGTGCTCATAACTCGAACGGGTAATTTTTTTTTACAAAAGTGATCGATATAATGAGTATCAGATTTTCTATTGCGTAACATGTCGCAAGAACATAAGACATTGGAGTCGGCCATACAGCCCCTCGAGCCTGCTCCGCCATTCAATAAGATTATGGTTGAACTAATACATCAACTCCACTTTCCCGCCCGATCCTCATATCCCTTGATTCCCTTAGTGCCCAAGAATCTACCGATCTCGGCCTTGAATATACTCAACGACTGAGCCTCCACAGCCCTCTGGGGGTAGAGAATTCCAAAGATTCACCACCCTCTGAGTGAAGAAATTTCTCCTCATCTCAGTCCTGAATGGCCGACCCCTTATCCTGAGACTGTGACCCCTGGTTCTAGACTCCCCAGCCAGGGGGAAACAACCTCTCAGCAAATGGAAGCATCCAGGCTGGTGATTTATAGCAGTAAGTGTCATTCGGATGCAGTTAGTTCCAATCTCGTTTCTAGAAGCAGTAAATTACTGCCGACAGCCCCCACCCCCCAGGTTCCTGATCTGTGGTGTGTTGCTGAGAGAAACACACAGGCAATACGAATGCAGCGCCTGAACTTTTTCTTATTTTTTTCAACAGCCAATATGCAAAAACTAGGTTCTGTATAATGTTCACCGAATAATAATTCAAATAAATTATAGACACCGCCTTGTTATAAGGGAACGTACAAAAACAATTGACAGGGCAAGACCAGCAGGCCCATGGACCAGAAACTTAACTGGACCAGCCACATAAATACTGTGGCAATAAGAGCAGGTCAGAGGCTGGGTATTCTGCGGCGAGTGTCTCACCTCCTGACTCCCCAAAGCCTTTCCACCATCTACAAGGCACCAGTCAGGAGTGTGATGGAATACTCTCCACTTGCCTGGATGAGTGCAGCTCCAACAACACTCAAGAAGCTCGACACCATCCAGGACAAAGCAGCCCGCTTGATTGACACCCCATCCACCACCTTAAACATTCACTCCCTCCACCACCAGCGTACCATGGCTGCAGTGTGTACCATCTACAGGATGCACTACAGCAACTCGCCAAGGCTTCTTCGGCAGCACCTTCCAAACCCGTGACCTCTTCCACCTAGAAGGACAAGGGCAGCAGGCGCATGGGAACACCACCACCTCCAAGTTCCCCTCCAAGTCACACACCATCCTGACTTGGAAATATATCGGCCGATCCTTCACCATCACTGAGTCAAAATCCTGGAACTCCCTCCCTAACAGCGCTGTGGGAGTACCTTCACCACACGGACTGCAGCAGTTCAAGAAGGCGGCTCACCACCACCTTCTCAAGGGGCAACTAGGGATGGGCAATAAATGCTGGCTTTGTCAGTGACGCCCACATCCCATGAAGGAATTTAAAAAAAAAAATCAAGCCTGTCGTGGTGCAACTTATTGACCATGGCTCCCTTTTCAACCCCACCGATCAACCCTGCAATATCCTGGGCACGGGGGGTGCGGGGGGAAACACTCAGGGAAAATTCCTGTCTGACTCCTCAAGACGATCAAATTCTATGTAATGGTTTTGTATGGTAGTAGGTCTCTGATACCCTTTAAAATTATGAAGGGGTTCGATAGGGTAGACATAGAGATGTTTCCACTTGTGGGGCATTTCAGAACTAGGCACCATGATAACTTACTACAGAATCTGCAATTGTAACAGATTTTAAAAAAAAGTTTAACCACTACTTTGTTGTTGTAGAAAATAAAGCTGTCGGAGTGATGAAACCTGGTCATGTGTTTACGATTGAACCCATGATTTGTGACGGTAAGCTGTGAATTAATTTTGTTTCGCAAGGTTTTGTTTCATTTGTGCATAATTGGCAGACCAATAGAAATCTCGGGAAGTTTGGGCTAAGTGTGTGGTGCCGTCAATCCGTGTTCTTAATAAGCCCACAAACTGGCTTGAAAACCGTTCTCTCTGCTTTTGGGGTATTCTCGAGACGCGAGTAAACCTGAATTCAAGTGGCAACAGCAGTGTGGGGTTTTATTTGTTGCGTTGGGGGAGATTTAATAGAGGTGTTCAAAATTATGAAGAGGTTTTGATATGGAGAAAATGTTTCCAGTGGCGGGAGGGTCGGTAACCAGAGGACACAGATTGAAGATAATTGGCAAACGAACCAGGAAGGAGATATGGGGATTTTTTTTTTACGTAGTGAGTTGTTGTGATCTGGAATGCGCTGCCTGAAAGGGCGGTGGAAGCAGATTCAATAGTAACTTTCAAAAGGGGAATTGGATATACAACAGCAACTTATATTTATATATGGCATTTAACATTGTAAAACATCCCAAAGCGCTTCATGGGAGTGTTATCGAGCAAAATTTGAATATACTTGAAAAGGAAAAAATTTGCAGGGCTAATGGGGAAAGAGCAGGGGGGAGTGGGACTAATTGGAGAGCTCTTTCAAAGAGCAGGCACGAAGGGCCGAATGGCGGCCGCCTGTGCTGTGAGATTCTAGGATTTGCTGTAGATGTATGTACAAGTACTTTGATGTTTTTTAAATTGAAAAAACAAAATCCCTATTAACGTTATATATGTATTTTCCGCATCGCAGGGGCTTGGCACGATGAGACGTGGCCAGACAGCTGGACGGCAGTGACTAAGGACGGCAAGCGTTCCGCACAGTTTGAGCACACCCTTCTGGTCACGGAGACCGGCTGTGAGATCTTGACACGACGCTTGGAGGACAATGGTCGCCCTTACTTTGCCTCGCAGTTGTAGCCCGGCACCCTCGCTGCTGATCCTGCCGGCAGCCCCCTTTGTCTTCACCTGGAGTTGAACCAATGCCTTAAGGCACCAACCGATCTGTTTGGGTTTTTTTTTGATTTGAGTGCTGCACAGCACTGGATGCACTAACAGCCTGTTTTGCAATATATCTTCTTGTCCTCTTCCTCCTCCTCCTCCTCCCTCCCAGAGTGCCTCTGGTCCCAATGGCAATTCTTACTGCTTGTATCTTAAATGTTTCTTAGTAGAATAAAATTTGTGGCTTCTATCTATTAGATTGTGGGCTATCGTAAAAGAAAATTGAAATTGTTACTAGCTGCTGTAAGATTAGCTGGTAAACTTCCTCTAAGATTTCTTGTTGTGGACATGCACGTGTGTGAAAATGATGGGAAAAGACACTGCTGACTCGAGAGAGAAACGCATTTATTATAAACTAGCCGGTCAGAGATCCTTTCCTAATCAGATATGACTTTAAATGCTGAGTGTTTTGGTGATTTTATTCTTACCATTAGTCAAAAACATTCAACATGGTCATAAAAAATGTTCTTTGCCCAAATTGAAAATAATGTTCACTTTGTACCTTGATTAAACCAGCTAAGTTTTTTTTTCCCCAAATGAAATTAGTAAATGTCTATGCTTTTTCCTGATGGTTTAAATGCTGGTCATAAAGTTTTGGTGCTTTGCTTTTGGCAAATTAAGGCTTGGGGTATGGCAGAGTGGGATTTTGTGTTTCATTTTTAAATGTTCCTTTTAATCTGACCATATTGCTGAACCTGAATCAAATGAGGCCACACTAATTATATAGATAGCTGTTTACAGTGCCCTTTGATTATAAGTTCAAAACTGTCCCTTGTAAAACCAGAGAATTTTAAATACCATCGGGGGAAAAACATAGTGCTACCTTGGTTACATATTGGTACCCCTGCAGTATAAGTCGTACTCTGAATTGAAGATGGGTTAGAAAGGATCATTGCTTCCTCAACCTGTGACTTAAGCATGTTTTATGGTGTAGAAGAGGCACAGTACGATTAACTGGAGAAATTGCCCTACTCTGCTTTATATCAGTTGGTGTGTTTTAACTTGGAGAGAGCTGAATACCAAAACAGATTGGAGAAACTGACTTGCTGCTTTTCTTGAACTGTGATCAGGTTAATCGACAGGTACTCGTTCTTTCTGAATTGCGTTCTTGGAACTTGGCTGGTTTTCCCGTGAAAGCCTACTTTGTTTATCGTGACGTTCCCTACTTAACAATGAGTGAATTTGCCCCCAAGAGACACAGTGAAAGGATTAGCCCTTGTTCCTCTCATTGCACTGAATCTCGTGGAATAATACGTCCTCAGTTACAACACTGGCAGCTAGGGTCCAAATCTGATCGATCGTATTATGTTGGGACGTAGAGGAAAGTCATCGAAAATTCCCCCCACTCTGATTTCTCTGCTTGGCTTCCCTCTCCCAAATGTGGCAACTCTCACTGGGGTATGGTTACTGCTCCAGACTTCCTTTCCCTTCCATTCCCTCCCCCTTTAATTCCTTCTGCTCTGCCTAGCCCGAGTGTGTGCTGAAGCTCTCGTTCTTGCTGCTGCCGCCACACTGAGTTAGTTGGTTAAATCGACCGTATCCTATTTGCCTTTTTTTTAATGGGGGATTGGAACAAGATGACTTTTGTTTAAAAAGCTTTTATAAAATAAAATATCTGCGAGAGAGAATTATAGTTTGGCAGTAGTGGTGCTTGGAGTATGATCTGAAGGAACATTGCCTTTTCCTCCCAATTATTAGAACATAACCCTGAAGAGCTCCTTTTTAAAAAAAAAACCCAGAACAAGACTGAGATCTCTCCATCGGGTGAAACTTGGGTGTGAGCATCAGAAGCAGGGTGGTGTAAATGGTGCAGTAAATGTCATATAATATGTGTCAGTAAGTGGACCCACAGTGTTAACAAATATAAATTGTACATAATGGGTGGAGGGGAGAGAGGGAACCCGATGCATTTGCTTGGATCGGAATAAATATTTAACGTTACAGGTTTGTTGGCCCTTGAGAGCAGGTTTGGTCCGTTACCGATCGGCAGCAACAACGAGTCCTGCCGCTGTATAACACGCATACAGAACACCATCTCCGTCGTTGGGCCCACAAGTGTCTTTATTCTGCTGCTCCCATCAATCACAACTCTTGACCTGGACTGCAGCGACGGTTAAACGAGTTTAGTAAGGTTCTGAGAGTAACTGGCTGGACTAACCACAAATACTCAAAAGTGTTCCCATGTTTTAAATTCTTGTTGGTTTGCTGGCCTTTGTAAAGTCCCAAAGAGAAACTTAATGTGCTCTCATTACTCGCCATTCACTTTAGAACTGTTTTGTTAGACTTTCTATTGCCAATCACCCAATGCCCATAAACCTTTTATTTTGTTGCTGTAAGTTCTCCTTGAAACCTTCACTGTGCCAGAGTTCAGTCAATTTTGACCTGGGTATGGGACCTCGTATGACAACCTTGTGCTGGACATTGCTATCGTGCTTTTTAACAATGAGTGCGTGTTGGAACTAGCACGGGATAGACTTCTCTTATTACAATTGTGTCTTTGGAAATGTAGCTGGTTTCCTACAGTTCAGCCAAGGTTCAATGTGTGTGACCCTTTTCTGACGTGCCTGATGTAGTTATTCCTTACCTGTGGCAGCTGTGCTGCTTGTGAGAGTTCATTTCGAGGTGTGAAATTGCTGTGAACGAGCGCAAAGATCGGTCTCGAGTACATAATCTCTATTGTAGTCGTAAAAGTTGACAGCTTTCCAGAAGATATCTCGCTAAGGGGGGGGTGGGGGGCGGGTACAAGGCAATGGGCTCTCGTCGTCTGAAATTTGACTGGTAGAGCCAGGGTCTGTGTCAGTTTAGTTGCAATGAATTCTCAAGTGAAACATGCATTTTGTTGATGTGTGTGTTGATGCACCAGTAGTTAGTTGCTGCATTTTTAACTAGCCCTGTACAGCACAGTAATTCACTGAAGCAATTTCAATTTTGGTGTGCGTGTGTGCTGTACACACCCACTATGAAAAGGTACACGCATGGTTTTAATATTTTAAACTATGATTCTCAGGTTGCATTCACCACTATTACTTTTATTACAAAACGTTTTCATTTTTAGTAACAGTGGACCAATAAAAGTGACTCTTCGTTCTCCTTCCCCACCCCCACCCCCCCCACCCCCAGATCTTACAAATTGTAAAGGAGATTTACATCAAGTTGACAACTTCAAGTGCATCTAGTTTTTTTTTATATATCCGTTTTAGCCTGTTCTTTTTCCCCGCCACCACCACCAGTAGTTGAATTTGAAATGTCTTTGCATTTAACTCTTGGTGCCGAGATCTGATATTGTGGTTGTGTTTTCTGAGTTGAAGGTCAATGGCTTCATCTATTGGTATAAATAAAACTATATTGAACAGTCTGCAAGAACTGCCACTGAAATAAGCCATGTTGAGTTTTATATAATGTGATATGCGAACAATAAATGAGTTACACACTGTTATCGTGTCACTTTTCTTACTGAGAGAATGCATGTTTAGAAATGCAATCCCATCTGTAGGCTACTGAAAAAAGCATTCTTAATGTGGGTGTGTCAGCTGTGGCTCAGGTGGTAGCACTCTCGCCTCCGAGTCAGAAGGTTGTGGGTTCGAGTCTCACTCCAGGGACTTGCGCACACAAATCTAGGCTGACACTCCAGTGCAGTGCTGCACTGTCGGAGGTGCCGTCTTTCAGATGAGACGTTAAACCCAGGCCCCGTCTGCTCTCTAAGGTGGATGTAAAAGATCGCATGGCACTATTTCTTCCTCAATCAACATAACAAAAACATTATCTGGGAGCTTGCTGTGCGTTTCCCACATTACAATAGTGACTCCACTTCAAAAATACTTCATTGGCTGTAAAGCGCTTTGAGACGTCCGGTGGTCGTGAAAGGTGCTATAGAAATGTAAGTCTTTAGGTCCTACTCCAGGGAAGAAAGGCAAGGGTATTAAGGCGTATGGAACCAAGGTGGGTGGATGGAGTTAAGATACAGATCACCCGTGATCTGACTGAATGGTGGAACAGGCGCAAAGGGCGCAATGGCCTAGTCCGGTTCCCCTCTGAATTGTCACCAAGGAACGTTCCCTTTAATTTTGAATTTGCGTGTGCGTGGCCTTTCCATTTAAGAACCGGCTGCACGGGACCTCCAGACCGCGAGCAGCTTAACGGGAACATTGGTCACAAGTTCATTAACAACCCCCATCATCTCAAACTGATGTGACTGGTAGAATTCTTCTCATATACCCACATCATCTAGTGTTAGGTTGCATACACATTCAGATAGGGGGAGGAGAGATTATGCGCTTTAAATCCTTGTGTGTTGAATTTAACAGCAACATCTTAATATAAATTAATGCAAAATTATTCCTAGGTCAAAAATGTGGAACATTTTTCAAATGTCTTTTGGAAAGCTGCAGTTCACTTGGGTTGTTAATTCCTCAAAGTTGAGGAGATTGGTCCCATAGAATCTTCTGAATCCATATTGGCTGCTATTTATCAGGAATAAACTCGAGGGTTCTCTATAATCAATTCCATTATTTGTTGCTTATATCTGGTCACCCTTTTTGAATCATTTTGGCAGGTTGCCAATCTAGTGGCACCCAACTGTTGACTCACTCATAATGGGCAGCCGTGCCCTCTGGGATAAATGTTTATCATCGATTGCTTTGAGCTCTTTTTAGCCTGTCTCGGACTTCAATCTCATTCATAGCAAAGTCACTAATTTTAACTTCTTTCTGGAATGGGTAATTTGTTTATGCTTTCCCCCAATGCAGCCGTGGCTCAGTGGGTAGCACCCTTGCCTCCGAGTCAGAAGGTGCGGGTTCAAGTCCCGCTCCAGAGACTCGAGCACAAAAATCCAGCCCGACATTCCTGTGCAGCACCGAGGGAGTGCCGCACTGTCGGAGGTGCTGTCTTTCAGTTGAGACGTTAAACAGAGGCCCTTGAGGTGGATGTAAAAGATCCCTTGGCACTATTTATCCCCA
This sequence comes from Somniosus microcephalus, assembly GCF_052327205.1. Classification (NCBI taxonomy): domain Eukaryota; kingdom Metazoa; phylum Chordata; class Chondrichthyes; order Squaliformes; family Somniosidae; genus Somniosus; species Somniosus microcephalus. The sequence goes on along the minus strand of NC_140988.1, from coordinate 7,609,457 downwards.
GTGTCCTGGGGCCAATATTTATCCCTCAATCACTAAAACATTATTACATTGTGGTTTGTGAGAGCTTGCTGTGCACAAACTGGCTGCTGCATTTCCTACATTAAAAGTGACTACACTTCAAAAAGTACTTCATTGGCTGTAATAAAGCGCTTTGGGATGTCCGGTGGTTGTGAAAGGCACTATAGATATGCAAGTCTGTCTTTTCTTTAGGTGAATACTTGGAAGTAGTAATCATTCGCCATAATTACTGTTGTATTTTCTGGTTTTTAGCCTGTTTACATCTTTTATCGTTTTCACTTTTGATGGCACCAGAGATTCACAAGCAGCATACAAACTTCCTCAGCAACATCTCCAATTGACCGTGGTTCAGATCAGATGTCGTGGCCTCAGAGAGGACAAATTAACCATCTCCACGTGGCAGCAGAATAATGCACAACACTCCCATTATTGAGAGATTTTCTGATTTATCATGAGAAACACTACGAGAGTTCCCTGAGTATTTTTAATAGTGTAATTATGCTGTCAGGAAAGATGCGACATTACTTGTACCACGATTACTATTAAATTATCCATGTCATTAGCAGATGGAACGGATGGTTTACTATTAGAAATCAATCCGCAACGACTTAGTACGTTGTCATTGACGACGTCAAAAAGTACTTCAGTGGCTGTAAAGTGTTTTGTGACGTACTGAGCTCGTGAAAGGCGCTTTAGAAATACAAGATCTTTTAGCTTCTTGTATTTGAGAAAGTTTGACTCTGCAAAGATTGGACATTTAAATTAGCTGCCTGAGATACCACTACTTCAGTACAAAAGGATGTGGGTGGATTTAACCAGAATGACAGCATGTTTTATTCTTTTAATAGGTTCTCAGTCTGAAGAGCTTTCAGGACACAGTCCCCACCACATGCATCTCCCCTGCTTATAGCGGGCAAACTGCACGGTTTCCCCATTACCATAGGTGCCACTTAAACCTCCTTAAGTGGGCCGACTGTTTCAGGCAGATGGTCGCTGAGTGATGACCTGTCACAGACGTTTATTGAGAAAGTTTCCCTGTCCTCCCACCCTCGGATAAGAGGGTTGTCCTATGAGGAGAGATTGAGCCTCTACTCTCGAGTTTAGAAGAATGAGATGTGATCTCATTGAAACATAAGATTCTGAGGGGGATTGACAGGGTAGATGCTGAGAGGCTGTTTTCCCCGGCTAGAGTGTCTAGAACTAGGGGGCATAGTCTCAGGATAAGGGGTTGGCCATTTAGGACTGAGATAAGGAGAAATGTCTTCACTCAGGGTGGTGAATCTTTGGAATTCTCTACCCCAGAGGGCTGTGGATGAGCAGTCATTGAGTATATTCAAGGCTGAGATCGATAGATTTTTGGACTCTCGGGGAACCAAGGGATATGGGGATCGGGTGGGAAAGTGGAGTTGAGGTAGAAGATCAGCCATGATCTTATTGAATGGCAGAGCAGACTCCTAATTCTTATGTTCTTAAACTGTCAGTAACCAACCTGCAAGAGTTCTTGTGAAATGGGAGATTATTGGGGATACAACAACTGGTGTTACCGTTGGCTCCAGATCTGGGGTCACCTTTTTGTCCGCCTCCTAAACGGTTCCAGGGCTTTAACCTCGGCAAAGTTGATGGGTTCATCAGCGAGCTGACTGCTGGCACAAAGGCCACGCCCCTCCCCCCTCCATCACTGTTGGAATAAATAGTTTTGCAGAAAAGCTCGGGCAAGCAAATGCTCGTCCGTGATACTTACGGGGTTATTAGCGAGTCCGATGGATTTACCATCTGTGGTAAACCACTGTCATACCTGTCTGTGTCTGTATGTGTATTCCACTAGGTACAGGTCTGGACATGCCTCGGCTGACTCCTCCCACTATTCCAGGTATATAAGTGACTACCTCCCAGTCCCTTAGTATTCTGGATGGGTCGACCACTCGAGACAAGACCTTCATTCTTTAGTTAATAAAAGCCTGATTGTTACTCGCTCAACCTCAGTCTTTTGAGTAATTGATGGCGCATCAATTTTATTAACTAAATTTTTTATAATGGAGAAGATCCTCACACCAGCATGCCTGGACCTGGACAGTCGGGAAGCGGACGCTTCCACCAAGTTTGCTCACTGGCTCACGTGCTTCGAGACATTCCTGACTGCCTCCACTGCGGTCGAAACGGATGCGGACAAACTGTCTGTCCTGTTCTCCAAGGTGAACCACCGAGTGTACTCAGTCATCCGGGACGCGACCTCGTACACAGCCGCCCTCCAGCTCCTCAAGACCCAGTACACGCGCCCTGTGAACGAAGTATACGCCAGGCACCTTCTGGGGAGTCGCAAGCAACAACCTGGGGAATCGACTGAGGAATACCTCCAAGCACTGTCCGTGCTTGGCCGGGCCTGTGGGTGTAAGGCGGTAACGCCCACTAAGTACACGGAGGAACTGATCCGGGATGCCTTCGTAGCGGGCCACAGGTCCAACTACACCCGACAGCGACTGCTGGAGCAGAGTGACCTCACCCTCGACAAAGCCTCCGACATCGCACTAACGCTGGACGCAGCCTTCCGGGGCATGGATGCCTACTCCTCTGCACCGTGGATGCCGCGGGGAACGACAACCTGGGACACGGTAGGACAGCCCCATAGCACCGTGCCACCCCAGCCACAGCCCAACAACGGCCCAACTACCGCAGCAGTGTCCCAAAGCCAGACAGCAGTATCCCAAGGCCAGAAATGCTACTTCTGTGGCCAGGCCAAACACCCCAGAGCGCGCTGCCCGGCGAAGAATGCGACCTGCTCGGGCTGCGGGAAAAAGGGACACTACGCCAGCGTCTGCAAGGCCAAAGCCACCCCGAACGCCAGCAGCGCCGCGTGTGGGCCGTGCGAGCCGCCATCTTGGGCCTCCCCAGCCATGTGCGAATCACCGCAGCAGCAGCCATCTTGGACGACTCCAGCCACATGGGAATCATGGACGCCGCCATCTTGGACACCAGCCGGGACGCAGCAGACCGCCAACCCCCCCCCATCTGATACTCGCAGCGACACACCGACCCCTACGCTGGCCTCTGTGACGCTGGACCAAACGAGACCGCACCAGCTAGCTCGGTCCAAAATGGACGTTAAGGTAAACGGCCATGCAATAAACTGCCTTTTTGACTCCGGGAGCACAGAGAGCTTCATCCACCCCGACACGGTGCGGCGTTGCTCTCTCCCAGTCCTGCCTGCGCACCAGCGGATTTCTATGGCCTCCGAGTCCCAGTCAGCGGACATTGGCGGCTACTGCGTGGTGACACTAGTAGTAGACGGGACTGTGTTCAATAATTTTAAACTCCTGGTCCTGCCCGACCTCCGCGCTGCCGTTCTACTGGGGTTGGATTTCCAGTGCCACCTCAAAAGCGTTACGATGGCATACGGTGGCCCCCTCCCCCCACTCACAGTCCGCAGCCAGCAGCCTCCAAATTGCCCGCCGCGCACCAGATGCAACCTCTCCACACTCAGAGTCCCACCCCCCCCACTGTTTGCTAACCTCACCCCCGACTGTAAGCCCATCGCCACAAAGAGCAGGCGATACAGTGCCGGGGACAGGGTTTTCATCAAAACCGAAGTGGAACGGCTCCTGAAGGAGGGGATTATTGAGGGCAGCTCCAGCCCCTGGCGAGCCCAGGTTGTGGTCGTTAAGACCGGCGAGAAACAACGCCTGGTCATCGACTACAGCCAAACAATAAACCGCTACACCCTGCTGGACGCCTACCCACTCCCCCGCATAGCTGACATGGTCAACCAGATCGCGCAGTACCGCGTCTTTTCGACCATTGACCTGAAATCAGCATACCACCAGCTCCCCATCAGCCCTGAAGACCGCCAGTATACTGCTTTTGAGGCAAACGGCCGCCTCTATCACTTCCTTAGGGTTCCCTTCGGCGTTACCAACGGGGTCTCCGTCTTCCAAAGGGAGATGGACCGGATGGTCGATCAAAACGAGCTGCAGGCCACTTTCCCTTACCTAGATAATGTGACCATCTGCGGCCATGACTTGCAGGACCATGACGCAAACCTCGAGAAATTCCTCCGCACCGCCCAACTCCTGAACCTGACATATAACAAGGAGAAGTGCATATTCCGCACAGACCGCCTCGCCATCCTTGGCTGTGTTGTAGAACACGGGATCATCGGTCCCGACCCGGACCGGATGCGTCCCCTTATGGAACTCCCACTGCCCCACTGCCTAAAAGCTCTGAAGAGGTGCCTAGGGTTTTTTTCCTACTACGCTCAGTGGGTCCCCTACTATGCAGACAAAGCCCGTCCGCTGATCAAGTCCACCTCTTTTCCCGTGACGGCAGAGGCCCGCTTAGCCTTCCACCGTATCAAGGAAGACATTGCCAAAGCCACCATGCACGCAGTGGACGAATCCATTCCCTTCCAGGTGGAAAGCGATGCGTCTGACTTCGCTCTGGCCGCCACCCTTAATCAGGCGGGGAGACCTGTGGCATTCTTCTCACGAACCCTCCAGGGCCCGGAGACCAGACACTCCGCGGTCGAGAAGGAGGCCCAGGCTATCGTGGAGGCTGTGCGTCATTGGAGGCACTACCTGGCCGGAAAACGATTTACCCTGCTCACTGACCAGCGTTCAGTTGCTTTTATGTTCAACAACAAGCAGAGGGGCAAAATCAAAAATGACAAGATCTTGAGGTGGAGAATCGAACTTTCCACCTACAATTACGAGATCTTGTACCGGCCTGGGAAGCTCAATGAACCCCCAGATGCCCTATCGCGTGGCACCTGCGCCAGCGCGCAGATCGATAGGCTGAGGGCCCTCCACAATGACCTCTGCCACCCGGGGGTCACCAGGTTCTTCCACTTCATCAAGGCCCGCAACCTGCCTTACTCCATCGAGGAGGTCAGGACCATGACCAAGAACTGCCAAGTCTGCGCTGAGTGCAAACCGCACTTTTATAGACCAGACAGAGCCCACCTGATAAAAGCCACTCGCCCTTTCGAACGCCTGAGCGTCGATTTCAAAGGGCCTCTCCCCTCCTCCGACCGCAATGTGTACTTCCTCAACATCATTGACGAGTACTCCCGGTTCCCGTTTGCTATCCCCTGCCCGGACATGACCAGTGCCACGGTCATTAAATCTCTGAACAGCCTCTTCACCCTGTTCGGTTTCCCCAGCTATATCCATAGCGACCGGGGCTCATCGTTTATGAGCGACGAACTCCGCCAGTACCTGCTCGCTAGGGGTATAGCCACAAGCAGGACCACCAGTTACAACCCCCGGGGGAACGGACAGGTGGAAAGAGAGAATGCAACTGTTTGGAAGGCCGCCCTACTAGCCTTAAAGTCTAGGGGCCTTCCGACCTCCCGCTGGCAGGAGGTGCTCCCCGATGCGCTCCACTCGATTCGGTCACTTCTCTGCACTGCCACCAATGCCACCCCTCACGAGAAAATGTTTGTCTTCCCAAGGAAGTCCACATCGGGGACATCGTTACCGCCATGGCTGACGTCCCCAGGGCCGGTACTACTGAGAAGACACGTGAGGGCCAATAAAATGGACCCCCTGGTCGAGAGGGTCGACCTCCTCCACGCCAACCCCCAGTACGCTTACATTGCGTACCCGGACGGGCGGGAGGACACAGTCTCCATACGAGACCTCGCACCCTCGGGGACCGCTGTAACCCACTACCCATTACCAACCCCCCCCACGACCCGATATCCAACCCCAGCAGCCGGCTCGCCTTGGACCATCACCCACGAGGACTACACTCCAGGGCCCCAGCCTACACGGGACGCGACGCCGGAAGCTCCACCACCCCTGCCGTCGCCACGTCGATCACAGCGGCAGACAAGACCTCCGGAGAGACTCCAATACACGAACTTTTAAATACACTTCACCCCGCCGGACTCATTTTTAAACAAGGGGTGAATGTGGTAAACCACTGTCATACCTGTCTGTGTCTGTATGTGTATTCCACTAGGTACAGGTCTGGACATGCCTCGGCTGACTCCTCCCACTATTCCAGGTATATAAGTGACTACCTCCCAGTCCCTTAGTATTCTGGACGGGTCGACCACTCGAGACAAGACCTTCATTCTTTAGTTAATAAAAGCCTGATTGTTACTCGCTCAACCTCAGTCTTTTGAGTAATTGATGGCGCATCACCATCGTTAGTGGGAACGCGCTCGCTGACCGTACTGACAGTTTCTAGAGGTGGAATTGCTGGACTATATTGTATTCCAACCCACTTTGATGTACAGTAAAAGCAGGAACTTCTGTTCAAGTCTCGAGACATGCCGCTGCTCAATACCGTCATGGAACAAAGTAACCAGAGGCGTTTTTTTTTAATTTTCACAAATTAGTTTAATTTGGAAAAGGGTCCACAACTGAAGCTAAACGGTTAATGATGGGGTTCACAATACAGGTGCACTCAAACAGATGACAAAGTATTAAATACGTTGAACTGTATGAAATGCTTACAAAATTGAAGTTTTTTTAAGCAATTTTCAAAAATGCTTCTTTCCGCACTGGAATAAGACTCCACTGGACAGGTAAGGTGCTGGCTTCCAGTCATCAACCTCAAAATGAGAGGACACATCGGATGCTTTTTAAAAAGAAAAAAAAGACAATAAAGTTAACCATCATAAACAATTAAAGTACAATCTCAGGTTTAAAGTTGCCTTACTTTCCCTCCCCCCACCCCTCACTCACGGATCATGTTGGGTGGATGGAGCAGTGGATTTGTATATTAAGATGCTGCCTGACCTGCAGAGTATTTCCAGCATTTTCTGTTTTTAATAAAAGGAAAGACCTGCACTTATATAGCGCCTTTGACAACCTCAGGACACCAAAGCGCTTTACAGCCAATGAAGTACTTTTTGAAGTGCAGTCACTGTTGTAGGAAACGCAGCAGCCAATTTGCGCACAGCAAGCTCCCACAAACAGCAATTTGGAAGCACCTCCCAAACCCGTGACCCCTTCCACCTAAGAGGACAAGGGCAGCAGGTGCATGGGAACACCACCACCTCCAAGTTCCCCTCCAAGTCACACACCATCCTGACTTGGAAATATATCGCCCGATCCTTCAACATCGCTGAGTCAAAATCCTGGAACTCCCTCCCTAACAGCACTGTGGGAGTACCTTCACCACACGGACTGCAGCGGTTCAAGAAGGCGGCTCACCACCACCTTCTCAAGGGGCAATTAGGGATGGGCGATAAATGAAAAGCCAATCTCACTGCTACAATTTACTAAATCTCAGTGCGGTTCTTCTCACTCAATGGTGTAACAGCAGTCGGTGTAAATTCCTCTCGTCCACCGTGGCTTCATGGGTAGCTATCGTGCTGGGTCAGAAGCTTGTGAGCAGAAAGTCTTGACTGACACTCCACTGAGGGAGTGCTGCACTGTCGGAGGTGCCGTCTTTTGGATGAAACGTTAAACCGAGGCCCAATGTTCCATCTTAATTTATTTTTGGGTGCACGGCCCATTCACAGTTGCGTGCACGCGCAAAACTTTACATGGGAAAAGCCGGTCCCGGGCTGCGCGGGAGCGGCAGAGAGCTGTGCTGCTGCGCGGCTTAGGGGGGGGAACGTTGCCGAGGCCCCATCTGCCCTCTCGGGTGGACGTAAAAGATCCCATTTTAAAAAAAGAGCAGGGGGGAGTTCTCCCCGGTGTCCTGGGGCCAATATTTATCCCTCAACCAACACCTAAAAACAGATGACCTGGTCATTATCACATTGCTGTTTGTGGGAGCTTGCTGTGCGCCAACTGGCTGCCACGTTTCCTACATTACAACAGTGGCCACACTTCAAGAAGTACTTCATTGGCTGTAAAGTGCTTTGGGATGTCCTGAGGTCGTGAAAGGCGCTATAGAAATGCAAGTTTTTTTTGTTAGACGAGTGATATCAGATGTGCACATCTGAATGTCGATCTCACCAGTTGTCGTTAGCTGCACTCAGTGTTCCCATCGAGTTAAATCCCATGGCTCAAATGCGGCCTTCTGTTGGAGTCACCCGAGGGTAGATCCATCAGAATTACCCCGAGAAGATTTTCTCTCCTCCCCTAGTAAATCAGAGCTTCAATACAAGTCATCTTTGCACTGCAACAGGACCCATAGATTGGGAGAAGGGGAAGTGCAACGAGACCTGGGTGTTCTTGTGCACCAGTCGCTGAAGGTAAGCATGCAGGTGCAGCAGGCGGTGAAGAAGGCAAATGGCATGTCAGCCTTCATAGCGAGAGGGTTTGAGTACAGGAGCAAGGATGTCCTGCTGCAGTTGTACAGGGCCTTGGTGAGACCACACCTTGAGTATTGTGTGCAGTTTTGGTCGCCTTATCTGAGGAAGGATGTTCTTGCCATGGAAGGAGTTCAGCGAAGATTCACAAGGCTGATCCCTGGGATGGCAGGAATGACGTATGAGGAGAGATTGGGTCGATTGGGCTTATACTCGCTGGAGTTTAGAAGAATGAGAGGGGATCTCATCGAAACTTATAAAATTCTGACAGGTCTGGACAAACTAGATGCAGGAAGGATGTTCCCGATGGTCGGAGAGTCCAGAACCAGGGGTCACAGTCTAAGGATAAGGGGTAAGCCATTTAGGGCAGAGATGAGGAAGAATTTCTTCAACCAGAGAGTGGTGAACCTGTGGAATTCTCTACCACAGAAGGCAGTTGAGGACAAGTCTTTAAATATATTCAAGAAGGAGTTAGATATATTTCTTAGAGCTAAAGGTATCAAGGGATATGGGGAGAAGGCAGGTACGGGGTACTGAGTTTGGATGATCAGCCATGATCACATCGAATGGCGGAGCAGGCTCGAGGGGCCGAATGGCCTACTCCTGCTCCTATCTTCTATGTTTCTATGAATCTTTGGTCGATCTGGGAAAAGGTTAAAATTACACAATGGTGTCGACTAACTTTCCTCCTCACGCGTGTCTGCCTCGGATACTTGCTCTATCCCGCCCCCCCCAAAGCACTGCTGGCTCTGGAATGGTGACACACAGGCAGGGAAGTTGGGGAGAGGTCAGCTCTCTGGGAGGAGGAGAGAGAAATCCAACACAGGCACAGACAGCGAGCAGCAGAAAAAAATGAACTCCCGTCCTGCTGAGCAAGTACTCGACGGGGGGGGGGGGCGGTGGCTGTGGTGGTTTACTCAATGGCAAGCCTCACTTTTCTGTTTCAAGTAAGATTCTGCCCAATCCCATTACTGCCTTCGATAGCAAAATACTGCGGATGCTGGAAATCCGAAACAACAACAGAAAACGCTGGAAAAACTCGGCAGGCCAGGCAACATCCGTGGAGAGAGAAACAGAGTCAATGTTTCAGGTTGATGACCCTTCTACAGAACTGAGAAAAGAAGGCAGGAAATGAAAAGATTAAAAGGCAGTCTGGGGGCTGGGAAATGGGGGAGGGGATGAAAGAAGAGACATTAAGAGATATTCAAGGTGAGACGAGATAGTAATAGGACAGGTAAAGAAACAGACTATGGCTCTAGATAAAGTGTGAAATACGCTGGCAGAGTGAAAGACAGCTGCCATTACTGCCTTCGTTAGTCTGGAAAGGTTGGGGCGAAATTACTTCTACACATTAACTGATGGGTCAAAACCCAAAAAATTAAATAAGCTACCTCTTCCCAGCATGCATCAGCTCAAAGCCCTCATTGATCTGGTTAAATGGGAGCGTGTGAGTCACAAACTCATCCACTTTCAGTTTCTTAGCCATGTATTCTTTCACCAGCTTGGGCACGCTCTCCACGCTCTTCCATCCTGTACAATAAAAAAAAAGGGGGAAACGTCATCAATGCAACCTCGACTGCCAGTGATCTGGAACGCGCTGCCTGAAAGGGCGGTGGAAGCAGATTCAATGCAGGAAACTCTTTGGTATCCGGCACCGACGGGACCAGTGTGTTGCCGGTTGATCAAAAATTCCGGATGACGGAGAGGGTTATCTACCGAGGCTATTTTTAGAAAAAAATCAAGAAATGTGCAGTATACAGTAACTGGGTACTCACCTACAGAATGTTGTGTTAAATGGATGGTGGAAGATGCTTGATTAGGTACAGTGCTGCCAGTTGCAGGTAATGCAATGCAATGACTACCAGCAGTGTGGGAGACACACAGTACCCCTGTAAAATGGCAGATCAGAAGAGACTACCGGCAGCGCGGGAGAGTCAGACTCCTGTTACAGGGGCATTGAGGTGTTCCGACTTCCGACAGCGCCAAGAAGCCGAGTAGAGGCAGTTTGGAGAACTACCCTCACTGACTAACTCGGCCACCGCGGGAGACTTGGACTCGGGCTCGGGCTCGGACTCGGCAACATTGCCGGTTATTGAGGTGTTGTTTTTGGAGTGAGAATTTTGCTGGTTAATAGAGAATACCGGATATTTAGGTGCCGTTTGAACAAGAGTTTCCTGTAGTAACTTTCAAAAGAGGAATTGTGATAAATACTTGAAGAGGAAAAATTTGCAGGGCTACGGGGAAAGAGCCGTGGGGGGAGTGGGACTAATTGGAGAGCTCTTTCAAAAGTGCCAGCACAGGCACGATGGGCCGAATGGCCTCCTTCTGTGCTGTATTTTAATCGCATAGCTTCAAAAAAATATTTTTCCCTTCCCCCAATGTAGTACTCTCACTGCCTTCGAGTGTCAGTCATGATATTTGCACATTAAATACATACAAGTGCAGTCTTATGAAAGAAAGCTGATGAGCACCAGCAGAACACCAACAGATTGTTACAATTCAAAATCAACATAAACAATAAAACGGAGCTTGCGAGCTGGTGTGCAGGTTTTTTTTCTATTGCCCGACTGGACAATTAGGAGCAAAATTAAGCAAATTGTATCACTTTTTAAAAGGGAGATGATCAATATAACTGAATATTGCTATAGTTGACGACCCTCTGAAGCTCTAATTGTGGTGTATGTGCCTTTAAGAGCAATTATGGTGTATGTGCCTTTAAGAGCCCCAGGTGTGCGTAATGCCGGTAATTGCCACTTGGGCTATATAAGCCTGTGTATTGTGTATATCCTTTAGAAACCCCCCCCCAGACTTGCTTAGTAAATACCTATGAACCAACTCCTGTCTTCAGTGTCTTTATCTACACACGGACACTACAGTGGCGACGAAGTGGAAACGGACTTACCTGCAATTCGGCAGCACCTCAAGGACATCGATTCCTCCAGCGTCCAGAAGACTCAAGGAAGTAAGAGAAACTGTGGTTTCACCAGCTGGCCAAGCTGGTGACAGGTACTGCGCTAATCCTTCCTGGGCGCCAGGCTGGAGCTCCAGCGGCGGGCTCTACAGCTGAGACAGGCAGCGAAATCGGAGGCAAGCAATAACGGACTGGGAGGGTGCACTCGAGAGACGGCCGGCGCGGCAAGCAGGTCAGCGTTTAGACCTCCGTCGGGAACGAGTCTCCAACAGTGAATAAACTGAAACCACAGTAAAACAGCGTTGTTATCGGTAGCAGCGGCGGGAAAGCGCGGGAAGCGCCATATCGTTGCTACAGAGAGAAAAAAAAAAGCGCGGGAAGCACCATATCTTTTCTGAAATGCCTAAATCTGGTAATATTGAGGCTTTTGATGGCGAAATAGAAGATTGGACCACATATGTGGAAAGAGTAGAGGTTTATTGCACTGCAAATGGAATAACAGATGAAAAAAAAGCTTCAGTACTTCTGAACTTAATGGGCGCGAAGACATACGGGCTGTTACAAAATTTAATCACTCCAGCCAAACCAAAGGACAAGACTTTTAAAGAAATTGTTGATACCCTGCAGGAGCATTTAAACCCAACACCGCTGCTGATAGCGGAACGATTCAAGTTCTTCAAGAGAAATCAACACAAGAATGAAAGTAACGCTGATTACCTAACCGAATTAAGAAAGCTATCAAAGTACTGCCAATTCGGAGCAGGACTATCGGATTATCTTCGAGACAAATTTGTTTGCGGTCTCTTAAGTGAAGGAACACAAAAAAGACTGCTTTCTGAAAAAGATTTAACATTGGACAAAGCTTTCAGTATGGCTGTATCATACGAAGCAGCAGCAAAAGGAGCTGCAGAGATACAACAAGAGACACAGGACTTCGGCACCCATAAAATGACACAGGAGTTCGGAAGATGTTATCGCTGCGGCAGATCCACCCATAACCAGAAGGACTGCTGGTTCAAGGGCAAAGCATGCAGGCAATGTGGTAAGATTGGACACATTGCACGGGTATGCCAATCTGGACAAAATAAATCCACTGACAGAAAACAAAAAATCAATAAAGAAAAGTACAGGAAGGTACAAATGATGACGGACAATAGCTCCGAAGACCAGAATAGCGATAGCGACTCCGGAAACAAGAGACTAAGCTGTCTCAAATTACATAATGTACTTGCCAAAGAGGATTACCAAACCATTTGGGTTACCCTCACAATAGCAGGGTCCCCAGTTAAAATGGAGCTAGATACAGGATCAGCTCTAACCGTAATAAATCGATGAGATTACGAGAGGCTATTTTCGCATATACCTCTAAAAGACACATCCATTATCTTAAAAACATATACGGGGCAGAAAGTCTACCCCAAAGGAAAAATAAGGGTGCCTGTGGTATACAACGGCAAAGAAATACAAAAGTTGTATTTATACATTCTACAAGATGGTGGTCCACCGTTGTTGGGACGTGAATGGATAAGGAAGATACGTTTAGACTGGCACTCCATTCAGGCACTGACGGTGACCAGTAAGGAAAAAAACAATGATGACATCATACCTGAACGATTAAAAGACATCTTGGCCAACGCCAAAGAAGTGTTTCAAGAGAAACTAGGAACCTTGAAAGGCATCACCGCCTCAATAAAAGTGGAAGATACAGCAATTCCAAAATTTTTTAAGGCAAGACCGGTGCCATACGCAATACGTCCGGCAGTCGAGGCAGAGCTGAAGAATTTGGAAAAGGCAGGCGTATTATCCAAAATAGATTGGAGCGAATGGGCAACACCCATCATTCCAGTCATGAAAAAAACATTGAAAAATAACTCTGAGGAACAGAAAAAAATTCGCATCTGTGGAGACTTTAAGGTGACTGTAAACCCGGTCCTTCACACGGTACAGTATCCTCTTCCGAGGATAGAAGATATTTTCGCCTCACTATCCGGAGGGAAACGTTTCACAAAAATTGACTTGGCACAGGCATATCTACAGATGGAGGTTGAGGAGACCTCTGTGGTAAACCACGTTCACTATCGTATCACTGTTAGTAGTTAGCACTGTTCACCACTGTTCGTTATAACTGTATCACTGACCACTATTGTATCACGGTACGAGGTCGCCTCTTGCCACACTGCTATACCTGGGATGACCACCGCCGACTCCGCCTTGGCTCCACCCACCAGGCCAGGTATAAAGGTGAGCGACTGACTGGTATTCCTCCTGCTTGGATCGGATCACCCACGAGAGTGGGCTCTGTTATTTAGTCAATAAAAACCTTTAGTCACCTTCGTAACTCTTCGCCTTTTATTGGAGGAATTGATAGGTATATCAATTTTATTGACTAAATTTAATGATGTCCGACAACGAGTCACAACCGGCGGAGGAGCCACCAGCGCAGCTCCCAGGAGCACAGCCACACCAGCCAGCTTGGCTGCGAGCCCTCAGACCGCCGTACCTGGACCTGAACCCACGAGCAGCAAACTCAGCCGCAGACTTTAAACACTGGCTGGTCTGCTTCGAATCATACCTGAGAGAATCCAGCGTCCCTCAGGCATCCAAACTAAGTGTCCTGCAGGCGCAACTGAGCCCGAGAGTATACACTCTCATCGAGGACATGACTACCTACGAGACCGCCATCAACCTGCTGAAACAGAAGTACCGGACCCCGGTAAACTACATGTACGCTAGGCACCTCCTAAGATCACGGCCGCAACAGCCAGGAGAATCAGTAGCCGAATTCTCACAGGCGCTATATGCACTCGCCAGGAACTGTGACTTTAAATCGGTGTCGGCAGCCGAAAATACTGAAGATAATATCCGCGACGCATTCCTGAAAGGCCTACGGTCCGAGTACTCACGGCAAAGACTGCTGGAAGCTAAAGACCTCAGCATGGAAAAAGCTGAAGCCCTCGCTATCTCCCTGGAAGTGGCCCACCAAGATCAGGAAGCATTCACCAGGTACTGCTCGCGACCCTGGGACTCGGGCCCGACCCCTACCACAGCACCCTTCCCAGCGCCGCCCCCGGGACCTACCTCTGCGTCGGCGTCCCGGACCCGACCGGCCCCGCCACCCCCGGCACCGGCCCCGACATCGGGCATCCGCGATCGGGCCGCCGGCTGTTTTTTTTGTGGCCAGGAGAAGCACCCGAGGTCGCGCTGCCCAGCCAAGAACTCCACATGCAGAACCTGCCTGAAGAAAGGCCACTTCTCCAAGGCCTGCAGGAGCGGATCCTCAGAGGCCAGCAGTGCCGCATGCGAACTATGGGGGCGGCCATCTTCGTTTAGGGCAACTGAGGCCAGCATCCCCACACATGAGTCATGGGGGTGGCCATCTTTGTTTAGGGCAACTGAGGCCAGCATCCCCACACATGAGTCATGGGGGCGGCCATCTTTGATTAAGGCAACCGACCCCAATAGTGCCTCATGTGAGCTACGGGGGCAGCCATCTTCTCCGTCATTTTGCCCTACCTCGTGGGAGACGCCATTTTACTCACCACGCCCGACCGCCTCGCCCGCAGATGACAACAACTCGCTCAGCTACACACTAGCTTCCGTCACCCTGGACCAAGCCCGCCCGCACCATCTGTCCAAGTCAATGATGGACATCAAAGTGAACGGCCACGCCACGACCTGCCTGTTCGACAGCGGAAGCACGGAGAGCTTCATCCACCCAGACACGGTGAGCCACTACTCCCTCTCTGTCCTACCAACGCGCAGCCGAATCTCGATGGCATCGAGGTCCCACGCCACGGACATCAGCGGCTACTGTGTCGTGACCCTGTCGGTTAAGGGCACGGAGTATAAAAACTTTAAACTCCTCGTCCTCCCCCATCTCTGCGCTGCCGTCCTACTAGGGCTGGACTTCCAATCCCACCTCCAAAGCGTAACCCTAGCATACGGTGGACCCCTCCCCCCACTCACAGTCAACAACCAGCAAACGTTAAACCGCCCACCGCGTAACACCTGCAGCCTCTCCACCCTCAAGGTCCCGCCACCCTCTCTGTTTGCTAACCTTACCCCTGACTGCAAACCCGTCGCTACCAAGAGCAGGCGGTATAGCGCCGGGGACAGAGCCTTCATTAGCTCTGAGGTGCGGCGCCTCCTGAAAGAGGGCATTATCGAGGGGAGCAGCAGCCCCTGGCGTGCCCAGGTCGTAGTCGTAAAGACCGGCGATAAAAACCGCCTGGTCATCGACTACAGCCAGACCATAAACAGATATACCCAGCTGGACGCATACCCCCTCCCCCGCATATCTGACATGGTCAATCAGATTGCACAGTATAAAGTATTCTCGACCATCGACCTGAAGTCGGCCTACCACCAACTCCCTATCCACCCTGAGGACCGCCAGTATACCGCCTTCGAGGCGAATGGGCGCCTATACCACTTCCTTAGGGTCCCCTTCGGTGTCACTAATGGGGTCTCGGTCTTCCAAAGGGAGATGGACCAGATGGTTGACCAGAACGAACTGCAGGCTACATTCCCCTACCTAGATAACGTCACTATCTGCGGCCGCGACCGGCAGGAACATGACGCGAATCTGGAGAAATTCCTCCGTACGGCCCAACGGCTGAACCTCACCTACAATAAGGAGAAATGCGTGTTTAACACCACACGCCTTGCCATCCTCGGCTGCGTAGTGGAGAACGGAATCATCGGCCCCGACCCAGAAAGAATGCGCCCCCTCATGGAGCTACCCCTCCCCCACTGCCCTAAAGCACTTAGGAGAACCCTGGGGCTTTTCGCCTACTATGCCCAATGGGTACCCAATTACGCGGACAAAGCCAGACCCCTCCTGAAAGCCACTTCCTTCCCCCTCACGGAGGAGGCGTGCGCGGCCTTCTCCCTCATTAAGGGAGACATAGCCAAGGCCACGATGCACGCAGTGGACGAGTCCATCCCCTTCCAGGTGGAGAGCGACGCATCCGACTTCGCCTTAGCCGCCACCCTAAACCAGGAGGGGAGGCCAGTGGCCTTCTTCTCAAGGACCCTACAGGGCCCCGAGATCCGACATTCGTCGGTCGAGAAAGAGGCCCAGGCGATCGTGGAGGCAGTACGGCGCTGGAGGCACTACCTGGCAGGCAAACGATTTACCCTCCTCACCGACCAGCGTTCGGTGGCTTTCATGTTTAATAACAAGCTGAAGGGCAAAATCAAGAATGACAAGATTTTGAGATGGAGAATCGAGCTCTCCACCTACGATTATGAGATCTTGTACCGGCCAGGCAAGCTGAACGAATCCCCTGATGCCCTTTCACGAATGACATGCGCCAGCGCGCATATCGATAGGCTTCAGACCCTCCACGACCAGCTCTGCCACCCCGGAGTCACCAGACTCTACCATTTCATTAAGGCCCGCAACCTGACCTACTCCATCGAGGAGGTCAGGACCATGACCAGGAACTGCCAG
This sequence comes from Somniosus microcephalus, assembly GCF_052327205.1. Lineage (NCBI taxonomy): Eukaryota > Metazoa > Chordata > Chondrichthyes > Squaliformes > Somniosidae > Somniosus > Somniosus microcephalus. The sequence goes on along the minus strand of NC_140988.1, from coordinate 7,592,867 downwards.
ACCTGTGCGGAGTGCAAACCGCACTTCTATAGGCCGGACCGAGCAAGCCTGATCAAGGCCACCCGCCCCTTCGAGCGCCTGAGCATCGACTTTAAGGGGCCCCTCCCGTCCTCTGACCGTAATGTGTACTTCCTCAACATCGTTGATGAGTACTCCCGTTTCCCCTTTGCCTTCCCCTGCCCCGACATGACCAGTAGCACGGTCATCAAGTGCCTGAATGCCCTCTTCGCCTTGTTCGGGTTCCTGAACTATATACACAGCGACCGGGGCTCCTCCTTCATGAGCGAGGAACTCCGGCAATTCCTCCTAGAGAGAGGTATTGCAGCAAGCAGGACCACCAGCTACAACCCCAGAGGTAACGGTCAGGTGGAAAGAGAGAACGCGACGGTATGGAAGGCCGTCCTCTTAGCCTTAAAGTCTAAGGGCCTCCCAACCTCCCGCTGGCAAGAAGTCCTCCCGACAGCGCTGCACTCCATCCGGTCATTACTTTGCACGGCCACTAACACCACCCCCCATGAACGAATGTTCGTTTTCCCCAGGAAGTCGACTACGGGAACCACTCTACCAACCTGGCTGACCGCCCCGGGGCCGGTCTGGCTGCGGAAACACGTGAGGGCCCATAAAACGGACCCCCTGGTCGAGAGGGTGAACCTCCTGCACGCCAACCCCCAGTACGCCTACGTGGCGTACCCAGACGGGCGGGAGGACACTGTCTCCCTACGAGACCTCGCACCCTCAGCCGATCCGGAAACACCGCCACCACCCCCCCCAACCCCAGCCCAGGTAGACGGCATGCCGGAACCCCACGAGCCCTCGCCGACCACGCAAACACCAGCATCAACACCGGATAAGGCACCAGCACCGGATAAGGCAACACCACCGCTGCGGCGATCGGAGAGGCTTACGAAGCCTCCGGACAGACTGACCTACCAGAATTGGTAGTACACTTCACCCCGCCGGACTTAATTCTAAACAAGGGGTGAATGTGGTAAACCACGTTCACTATCGTATCACTGTTAGTAGTTAGCACTGTTCACCACTGTTCGTTATAACTGTATCACTGACCACTATTGTATCACGGTACGAGGTCGCCTCTTGCCACACTGCTATACCTGGGATGACCACCGCCGACTCCGCCTTGGCTCCACCCACCAGGCCAGGTATAAAGGTGAGCGACTGACTGGTATTCCTCCTGCTTGGATCGGATCACCCACGAGAGTGGGCTCTGTTATTTAGTCAATAAAAACCTTTAGTCACCTTCGTAACTCTTCGCCTTTTATTGGAGGAATTGATAGGTATATCAACCTCTAAAAAGTATCTCACAATAAACACACACAAAGGCCTGTACCAGTACAATCGACTGGTTTTTGGAATAGCATCAGCTCCAGCTATCTGGCAAAGAGCTATGGAGCAAGTCCTGCAAGGGATTCCGGGGACTCAATGCTACCTAGACGACATCCTTATAACAGGAGAAAACGACAACGAGAACCTTGCCAATTTGGAGCAGGTGCTCACTAGGCTGAAAGAATGGGGCCTACGAGCAAATCGCCCCAAGTGCGAATTTTTCCAAAATCAGATATCATATTGTGGCCACATAATTAATAAGGAAGGGTTGCATAAGTCACCTGAAAAAATTGAAGCAGTTATAAAAGCCCCAGCACCTGAAAATGTTTCACAATTAAGGTCATTCCTGGGATTAATAAATTACTATCATAAATTTTTACCGAACTTATCAACTATTCTACACCCTTTTAATGATCTTCTACAGACAGGAGTGATTTGGAAATGGAACGAAGACTGTAAACGTGCCTTCCATAAATGTAAAGACTTAATCACATCCGAGAAAATTTTGGCTCATTACAACCCATCACTACCAATCAGACTGGCGTGCGATGCATCCCCTTACGGCATAGGAGCGGTATTGTCCCATAGATTCCCTGATGGCTCGGAACGGCCGATAGCTTTTGCGTCACGCTCATTGAACTCAGCTGAGCGTAACTATGCCCAGATAGACAGGGAAGCACTCAGCCTGGTATGGGGAGTGAAGAAATTCAACCATTACCTACACGGACAAAAATTTACCTTGCTGACTGACCATCAACCCCTCATCTCCATATTCAACCCTAAAAAAGGTGTCCCCATTATGACGGCACAAAGACTGCAGAGGTGGTCCCTTTTTCTAGGGGCACACCAATACAACATTGAATACAAAGGGTCAAAACAGCATGGGAATGCTGACGGTTTATCACGCCTACCGTTGCCAACGATAGAAGAGGCACCTACAGTAGACCCAGTAGAGATATTCCACTCTACCATAGTGGAATGTCTACCGGTGACAAATTCTGCCATTGAAAGGGAGACAAGAAATGACCCTACTCTCTCACGGGTCTACGATTTAACAGTGAAGGGATGGCCAGCACATGGCGAACCACTGTTGCCAGCATTCTCGCAAAGAAGAGAACAGCTGTCAGTGTGCCGAGGAACCTTGATGTGTGGATCCAGAGTGGTGATTCCACCCAAACTCCAGGATAAAGTGCTAAAGGAGCTTCACGAGGGGCATCTGGGTGGAGTGAAAATGAAGAACCTAGCTAGGGCATTTGTATGGTGGCCAGGTATCGATGGAGACATCGAAGACATGACCAAGAGCTGCCTAGGATGCCAGAAGGTCCAAAATGCTCTGCCACAGGCCCCTCTACATCCATGGGAGTGGCCCTCATCTCCCTGGCAAAGGGTGCACATCGACTTTGCTGGTCCATTTTTGGACTCGATGTTCTTAATCGCAGTTGATGCACACTCCAAGTGGCCGGAGGTAATAAAGATGTCCTCCACCACCACGGAAAAAACCATCACAGTATTAAGGACCATATTTGCCAGGAATGGGCTGCCGGAGCAGATATGTTCTGATAATGGACCGCAATTTGTGTCCGAAGAATTCAGAAAGTTCTTAAAGAACAATGGGGTAAAGCACTACACGTCCGCCCCATACCATCCCGCCACCAATGGATTGGCTGAAAGGTTTGTCCAGACCTTCAAGAAGGCCATCAAGGCCATGGGTAATGAAGACATAAAACTTCAGCACAAGGTGGATAACTTCTTATTTGCATATAGGAATGCAACGCATATGGTTACTAACCAAACTCCCGCCATGATGTTCTACAATAGAAACCTAAGATGCCGGCTGGATTTGGTCAAGCCCAACATCCGAAGGGACGTGGAGAACCGGCAGTTTCAGGGCATGAATGAAAGGCCAACTAGGGCCTTCCAGATAGGCCAACCGGTTTTGGCCCGGAACTACCGTACCGAGAAATGGCAGCCTGGAACTATCTGCACACGATTAGGACCACTGATGTATACCGTGGACATCGGAGACAGCATAATAAGGCGCCATGCTGACCAAATCATCAAGTCATCCGAAAAGGGACAACCTACACCACCACTCTATACATCTAACGATGAAGTAGAGATACCCATATCTACCTCCGATCCGGTGATACTGGAGCCCGATGAACCCGACACTGGCCTTCAAGCCGAATCAGCCTTGCCAGAAGAACCTACTACACCACCAGAAACTACTACACCCCCGAGGCGTTATCCGGACCGAGTCAGGAAGCCTCCTGAGAGACTAACTTATAATTAATTAATACAGCAATGTATATTATTTTGCATATAACATGTAATTAATAATTACTTAAAATATGATGTACTAGTTAGCTAGAAAGGGAGGAATTGTGGTGTATGTGCCTTTAAGAGCCCCAGGTGTGCGTAATGCCGGTAATTGCCACTTGGGCTATATAAGCCTGTGTATTGTGTATATCCTTTAGAAACCCCCCCCAGACTTGCTTAGTAAATACCTATGAACCAACTCCTGTCTTCAGTGTCTTTATCTACACACGGACACTACACTAATTACATCGAGAAACATTGTGCAATGCAACTGCAATTAAAGAATAAACTATAGCGATCTGTACATTAATGTACAGATCTTAAATTAAAGCCAGAAAGCTTTGATATAAAACTCTAGTTTGGCCCCAGCTGGTCCAATTCTGGGCACCGCACTTTAGGAAGGACAGGAAGGTTTTGGAGAGGGTGCAGTGGAGATTTACTGGAATGGTTCCAGGGATGAGAGATTACAGTCACGTGGAGAGACTGGAGAAGCTGAGGTTTTTCTCCTTGGAGCAGAGAAGGCTAAGAGGAGATTTGAGAGGTGTATAAAATCATGAAGGGTTTAGATAGAGTAAATAAAGAGAAACCGTTTCCAATGGCCAAAGGGTCGATAACCAGAGGGCACAGATTTAAGGTGATTGGCAAAAGAACCAGAGGCGAGATGAGGGGAAACTTTTTTTACATAATGAGTGGTTAGGATTTGGAATGCGCTGCCTGATAGGGCGGTGGATACAGATTCAATAGTAGCCTTCAAAAGGGAATTGGATAAACACTTGAAGGAGAAAAAACTCCAGGGATATTTGCAGAAATGCTTCCCCCTCTCTGCCCTTTATTACTATCCCAGTCTATATTAGGATAGTTGAAGTCCCCATTATTACTACTCTATAGTTCTTGCACCTCTCTGTAATTTCCCTGCAAATTTGCTCCTCTATATCCTTCCCACAATTTGGCGGCCTATAGAATACACCGAGTGGTGTAATGACACCTCTATTGTTTCTCAACTCTAACCAAACAGATTCTGTCCTTGACCCCTCCAGGACATCCTCTCTCTCCAGCACTGTAATATTCTCCTTGACCAATACTGCCACCCCACCTCCTTTCTTTCATTCCCTATCTTAACTGAACACCTTATATCCAGGAATATTTAGTACCCAATCCTGCCCTTTCTTTGAGCCAGGTCTCCGTTATCGCCACGACATCATATTCCCATATGGCTATTTGCGCCTGCAGCTCACCAACCTTATTCACCATGCTTCGTGCATTCACACACATGCACTGTAAACCTATCTTAGGCCTTCTTGTATTCTCCCTTAGTCTGACCCCACCTAATACCATACTATCTCTTACTCTAGTGCTATCTGTCTCTCTCAATCTTTTGTGCACTTTGTTTCTCCTTTCTAATGCTACATCCTGGTACGCATCCCCCTGCCAAATTAGTTTAAACCCTCCCCAATAGCACCAGCAACCCTCCCGCCCCCCCTCCCACGAGGATATTGGTCCCGGTCCTGTTGAGGCGCAACCCGTCCGCCCTGCACAGGTCTCACTTCCCCCAGAACCGGTCCCGATACCCCAGGAATCTAAAGCCCTCCCTCCTGCACCATCTCTCCAGCCACACATTCGTCTGCTCCATCCTCCTATTTCTATACTCACTAGCACGTGGCACCGGGAGTAATCCGGAGATTACTACCTTGGAGGTCCTGCTTTTTAATCTCTTTCCTAGCTCCTTAAAAATCTGCCTGCAGGACCTCATCCCTCTTTCTACTATGTCGTTGATACCGACATGGACCACGGCCTCTGGCTGTTCACCCTCGCCCCTCAGAACGTCCTGCAGCCGCTCAGTGACATCCTTGACTCCGGCACCAGGGAGGCAACATACCATCCTGGAGTCACGTCCGTGGCCGCAAGCGAGTTACGCCCAAAACCATTCAGGTTTGTGATTTCCACAATCTTTTACGTTGCTTCAAGATTCAATGGGCCCGCAATCAGAACCCGCCCACAAAACCGGCCACGCCCCCCCCAGTTTAAAATTGCGAGATTGCGCCGGTTCGTGGAGGCTCTTCAAATTGCGCTCGTTTTCATAGTCGGCACGTTTTAAAAGGTTGCTTCACATCAAAGAGACATTTATTGCCCATCCCTAGTTGCCCTCGAGAAGGTGGTGGTGAGCCGCCTTCTTGAAACAACTGAGTGTCTCGCTGAGCCATCGCAGAGGAGCAGTTTAAGAGTCAACCACATTGCTGTGGGTCTGGAGTCACATATAGGCCAGGCCGGGTAAGGACGGTAGATTTCCTTCCCTAGAGGACATGAAGTGAAGCAGATGGGTTTTCACGACAATCTAATGCTACATCCTGGTGCCCATTCCCCTGCCAAATTAGTTTAAACCCTCCCCAATAGCACCAGCAACCCTCCCGCCCACGAGGATATTGGTCCTGGCTCTGTTGAGGTGCAACCCTCGTGGGGGGGGGGGGGGTCTAGTGCTGTTGGGGAGGGTTTAAACTAATTTGGCGGGGGTGGGGGGGGGGGGGGGGATGAGCACCAGTGGTGTAGCATGGTTTCATGGTCACCATTCCTGATGCTAGATTTTTAAATCCAGATTTATTTAATTTACTGAATTTAAATTCCCCAGCTGCCGTGGTGGGATTGGAACTCGTGTCTCCGGATCATTAGTCCAGGCCTCTGGATTACTGGACCAGTAACATAACCACTGCGCTACCGTACGTACCCCTTATGCAGTTTAGCATTTTTAGGACCGATTTAATTTGACGCAATATTTTCTTTTTAAATATAATGAAATAAAAGCAAAATCCAGCCACGGCTGGCTGACAGATTTTTTTTTTACCTCCAAATGCGGTTCCTTTCCACGTGCGGCCAGTTACCAGTTGGAAGGGCCGGGTTGCGATTTCATGCCCTGCGGGTGCCACCCCGACGATTACGCTGGTTCCCCAGCCCTTGTGACAAGCTTCGAGGGCAGCTCGCTGCAAGGTTTTGTTTGGTGGGTGGATTAAGGGAGAGGAAAGCAAGAAGAAGGAGGAAGAAAAATATAAAGAATACAAGCAAGTTTTAGGTCAAAGATCTCCAGACATTTACAACAAATCCACAAGAACAACTTGAATTTATATAGCACCTTTAACGTAATACAACGTCCAAAGGCACTTCACAGGAGCGACTATCGGACGAAACTCGACACCAAAAAAAGCTGTCGAGGCCGAGGGTCAATTGAAAATTTCATAAACTGAGATTGCCAGGTTTTTTTTGGTTAGACAAGGGTGTTCAGCGTTACGGAACCATTCCGGGTAGATGGAGTTAAGATGCAGATCAGCTACGATCGCATTGAATGGCGGAAAAGGCTTGAGGGGCTGAATGGCCTCCTCCTGTTCCTGCACAAAGCCGCCGTTTGGCTTATTGCACCTGTGCTGGCTCTCCGCATAAGTTTTTCACTTCGTCATTTAGAACAGAACTAGGACATCTTCGCTCGTGTACAAAACAATGCCGGCCTAGCCTCTAAACATTCACCAATACAATAGCAAAATACTGCGGATGCTGGAAATCTGAAATAACAACAGAAAATGCTGGCCTTCGTAGCGAGAGAGTACGAGTACAGGAGCAAGGATGTCTTGCTGCAGTTGTACAGGGCCTTGGTGAGACCACACCTTGAGTATTGTGTGCAGTTTTGGTCACCTTATCTGAGGAAGGATGTTCTTGCCATGGAGGGAGTGCAGCGAAGATTCACCAGACTGATACCTGGGATGGCAGGAATGACGTATGAGGAGAGATTGGGTCGATTGGGCTTATACTCACTGGACTTTAGAAGAATGAGAGGGGATCTCATTGAAACTTATAAAATTCTGACAGGACTGGACTGACTAGATGCAGGAAGGATGTTCCCGATGGTCGGGGAGTCCAGAACCAGGGGTCACAGTCTAAGGATAAGGGGTAAGCCATTTAGGACAGAAATGAGGAGGAATTTCTTCATCCAGAGTGGTGAACCTGTGGAATTCTCTACCACAGAAGGCAGTTGAGGCCAATTCATTAAATATATTCAAGAAGGAGTTAGATATATTTCTTAAGGTTAAAGGGATCAAGGAATATGGGGAGAAAGCAGGGACAGGGTACTGAATTTGGATGATCAGCCATGATCGCATTGAATGGCGGAGCAGGCTCGAGGGGCTGAATGGCCGACTCCTGCTCCTATCTTCTATGTTTCTATAAAGAAGCCGTTTGGTTTATTGCACCTGTGCTGGCTCCCCGCATAAGTTTCTCACTTCGTCATTTTGAACAAAACTAGGACATCACGGTGGCATAGTGGTTAGCACTGTTGCCTCACAGCGCCAGAGACCCGGGTTCGAATCCGGCCTCGGGCGACTGTCTGTGTAGAGTTTGCACATTCTCCCCGTGTTTGCGTGGGTTTCCTCCGGGTGCTCCGGTTTCCTCCCACAGTCCAAAGATGTGCGGGTTAGGTTGATTGGCTATGATAAATTGACCCTTAGTGTTAGGGGGATTAAATACGTGGGGTTACAAGGATAGGGTGGGATATGTGTTGGTGTAGGGGTTACGGGGATCGGGTGGGATATGTGTCGGTGCAGGCTCGATGGGCCGAAATGGCCTCTATCTGCACTGTGGGGTTTCTGTGATTCTGTGATCTTCGCTCGTGTACAAAACAATGCCGGCCTGGCCTCTAACATTCACCAATACGATAGCAAAATACTGCGGATGCTGAAAGTCTGAAATAACAACAGAAAGTACTGGAAATATTCAGCAGGTCAGGCAGCACCCGTGGAGAGAGAAACAGAGTCAACGTTTCAGGTCGATGAGCTTTTGTCAGAACTGGAAAAAAAGCAGGAAATGGGACAGATTTTTAAGCGAGTGTAGGGGCTGGGAAAAGGGGGCGGGGATGAAAGAACAAAAGGGAAGGTCTGTGATAGGATAGAAGGCAGGAGAGATTAAGAGATATTCAAGGCGAGAGGAGATGGTAATGGGACAGGTTAAGAAACAAAGGATGGCTCGAGATGAAGTGTGAATTGCGCTGGCAGAATGAAAGACAGCTGCCCTGTGGGAGAGAAGACAAATAGAGACAGACAAAAGGTGTGGATAAAAAATATATATATATGATAGGGGCCGAGGTTGAACATAATGGTTATTGTGAGACTGTGACAGTGCTAATGTCATATGTAAAATGCCAGCATCGAGTAATGACTATTATAATACCAGCTTAATATCTTAGGCAGGATATCTTAGGATTGTTCCTCATCAAGGTTTAACGTGATTCAATAGCAAAATACTGCGGATGCTGGAAATCTAAACATTCACCGTTAAGCGACAGGAGTGACTCAACCAAAATCCACCCCCTCACCATGGTAGCGACGTTACCGATACACTCGAAGGAGTAGTCGACGCCGCCATCTGTCAGTCCGACCAAGACTTCTTGAATGGGCTTGTCATAATCCTTGGGGTTGATGCACTCGGTCGCACCAAACTCTTTGGCCTTTGCGAACTTGTCTTTATTGAGGTCCACCCCAATGATCCGGGTGGCACCTGCTACTTTACAGCCCATGATGGCTGCCAGACCCACTCCGCCCAGTCCAAACACCGCACAAGTGGAGCCCGCCTCAACCTAGCGTTCGGATAGTGGAAACAAGCAAAGAAAGTCAGCTGGTTATACAGATTGAGGAACTGATCCATGTTTCTCCACCCTGCCCAGGTATGGGAACGGTAGCGCAGTGGTTATGTTACTGGACCAGTAATCCAGAGGCCTGCAGTAATAGTGTGCAGTTTTGGTCGCCTTATCTGAGGAAGGGTGTTCTTGCCATGGAGGGAGTTCAGCAAAGATTCGCCAGGCTGATACCTGGGTTGGCAGGAATGACGTATGAGGAGAGATTGGGTCGATTGGGCTTATACTCGCTGGACTTTAGAAGAATGAAAGGGGATCTCATTGAAACTTATAAAATTCTGACAGGACTGGACAGACTAGATGCAGGAAGGATGTTCCCGATGGCGGGGGAGTCCAGAACCAGGGGTCACAGTCTAAGGATAAGGGGTAAGCCATTTAGGACAGAAATGAGGAGGAATTTCTTCACCCAGAGAGTGGTGAACCTGTGGAATTCTCTACCACAGAAGGCAGTAGAGGCCAATTCATTAAATATATTCAAGAAGGAGTTGGATATATTTCTTAAGGCTAAAGGGATCAAGGGGTATGGGGAGAAAGCAGGGACAGGGTACTGAATTTGGATGATCAGCCATGATCGCATTGAATGGCAGAGCAGGCTCGAGGGGCTGAATGGCCGACTCCTGCTCCTATCTTCTATGTTTCTATAACCCGGAGACTTGAGTTCAAATCCCACCATGGGTAGCACACTCGGCTCCGAGTCAGAAGGTTGTGGGTTCAAGTCCCACTCCAGCATTTATTGCCCATCCCTAATTGCCCTGGAGAAGGTGGCAGTGTATGGCTGAGGGACTTGCTAGGCCATTTCAGAAGGCAGTTAAGAGTCAAACATATTGCTGTGGTCACATGTAGGCCAGACCGGGTAAGGACGGCAGATTTCCTTCCCTAAAGGACATTAGTGAACCAGATGGGTTTTCACAACACCATGACTGCTGCTAGGTTTTTATTCCAGATTTAATTATTTGCCATAAAGAAAGACTTGCATTTATATAACGCCTTTCGCGACCTCAGGATGTCCCAAAGCGCTTTGCAGCCAATGAAATACTTTTTGAAGTGTTGTAATGTAGGAAATGCGGCAGCCAATTTGCGCACAGCAAGATCCCACACACAGCAGTGTGATAATGACCGGATAATCTGTTTTTAGTGATGTTGATTGAGGGATAAATATTGGCGAGGACACCGGGGAGAACTCCCCTGCTCTTCAAAATAGTGCCACGGGACCTTTTACGTCCACCTGAGAGCAGACAGGACCTCGGTTTAACGTCTCATCCAAAAGATGGCACCTCTGACAGTGCAGCACTCCCTTAGCACTGCACAAGAAGAACATCAAGAATAAATCCAACAGGGAATTCAGGAGAAACTTCTTTACCCAGAAAGTGGTGAGAATGTAGAACTCGCTACCACAGGGAGTAGTTGAGACGAATAGTATCAGATGCTTTTAAGGGGAAGCTAGATAAACACGAGAGAGAAAGGAATAGAAGGATAGGGTGAGATGAAGAGGGGTGGGAGGAGGCTCGTGTGGAGCATAAACACTGGCACGGACCAGTTGGGCCGAATGGCCTGTTTCTGTGCTGTAAATACTGTATGATTCTATGTAACACCCGTTCAGAGGGGAAACACGGATGGGTAAGATTAAAAACACTAAACAAGGAGAAAAGTAACCTCTTACCTTGGCCGTATTGATAGCTGCACCATAGCCAGTAGAAATACCACAGCCCAGCAGGCAAACTTTATCCAGCGGAGCTGCTTCATCAATCTTAGCCACAGAGATGTCCGCAACAACCGTGTATTCGGAGAAGGTGCTGGTCCCCATGTAGTGGTACAGCTGATGGCCTTTACAGGTGAACCTGCTGGTCTTATCGGGCATCAGACCTTGACCCTGGGTCACCCTGATAAGATACAGATTGACAGTAACTACGCCAATACTAAGATACAGATTGACAGTAACTACACCAATAAGATACAGATTGACAGTAACTACACCAATGCTAAGATACAGATTGACAGTAACTACACCAATGCTAAGATACAGATTGACAGTAACTGCGCCAATAAGATACAGATTGACAGTAACTACGCCAATGCTAAGATACAGATTGACAGTAACTACACCAATGCTAAGATACAGATTGACAGTAACTACACCAATGCTAAGATGCAGACTGACAGTAACTATGCCAATGCTATAAGATACAGATTGCGAGTCCCCACCCCTCCCAACCCGCCAAAGCAATGTTCCCACTCATTTTTTTTGGCACCTTAAAGTGGCTGCATGGACCATTCAAAATACCGCGCATGCGCGACTTTTACATTGAAAAGCCGGCCGCGCGGGTTCCCTGGAGTTTGCCTGCTGGACTGTGGTATTTCTACTGGCTACGGTGCAGCGATCAATACGGCCAAGGTAAGAGGTTACTTTTCTTCTTGTTTAGTGTTCCCTGGAGCGCCGCGCGGGTTCCCTGGCCGCGCAGCTTATGGGGAACGTTGCGCCAAAGTATTGAAATTCAGGTCAATGTTTCCACTGGTGGGAGAATCCAAAACTAGGGGCCATAAATACAAGATAGTTACCGATAAACCCAATAGGGAAATAAGGAGAAATTTCTTTACTCAAGAGAGTGGTTAGAATGTGGAACTCGCTACCAGCGGATGTGGTTGAGGCAAATAGCACCAGATGCTTTCAAAAGGAAACTGGACAAGTACATGAGAGAAAAGGGGATAGAAAGATAGGCTGAAATGAGGCAAATGGAATGGGAGGAGACTCGTGTAGAGTATAAACACCAGCACAGACTGGCTGGGATGAATGGCCTGTTTCTGTGCTGCTTATTCTATGCAAGTCTATGATAGTAATTCTATTGATAAGATACAGATTGATCGTAACTACACAAGCAAGCCTTGGAACGCTCAGTAAACACGTCACTTTCACATTCCATGCGCGCAAGTTTCTCTCTCATTTGGAGAAACCCCTCTTGCTTATTTGTCAGAATTGGCTTTTGTGTTTTTTTTAAAAAGCAAAATTTCCTTTTATGAAGTCCCTGAGGCGAGGAGCATAGATGCATTTAAGGGGAAGCTGGATAAGCACGAGGGAGAAAGGAATAGAAGGATATGCTGATAGGGTGAGATGAAGGGGGGGGAAAGGCGCGTGTGGAGCATAAACACTGGCACGGACCTGTTGGGTCGAATGGCCTGTTTCTGTGCCGTACATTCTGTGATTTTCTATTGGGTAGCTGGTTTTTCGAAAGCAAGGATAGGGGCACCCAGAAATGTGCCAATGTGTACAGGGTGTCCCCGGGGGAATGTGCCGATGTTCAAAAGCCGTCCCTTGCACAGAAATATTTGACAACCACTTAATTAAACCAAGACAATGGAAAGACATTTCATTTCCGTCAGTAAAACAGTGAAGAACAATAAAACTGTACCTGATCTTCTGACAGAGATTGGTATTGGGATTCAGGCAAAAGTTGCAGTCTCCACATTGCGGGATGTAAAGTGGAATCACTCGATCTCCTTGTAACCAAGAAAGCATTCAATTAGAGATCGGTTTTCCCTGGCTAGAGAGAGTCTAGAACTAGGGAGTCACAGTCTCAGGATAAGGGGTCGGCCATTTAGGACTGAGATGAGGGGGAATTTCTTCACTGAGGGTGGTGAATCTTTGGAATTCTCTATCCCAGAGGGCTGTGAATGCTCAGTCTTTGAGTATATTCAAGGCTGAGATCGATAGATTTTTGGACTCTAGAGGAATCAAGGGATATGGGGATCGGGGGGAAAGTGGAGTTGAGGTTGAAGATCAGCCATGATCTTATTGAATGGCGGAGCAGGCGCGAGGGGCCCTGCGGCGGAGCAGGCGCGAGGGGCCCTGCGGCGGAGCAGGCGCGAGGGGCCCTGCGGCCGACTCCTGCTCCTAATTCTTATGGTCTTATGTTGACAAACACAAACCTAAAGCAATCAGTTCCAGATATTTCAGAAGGTGAGAGATATACGTCAGTGCTAGGAGTGTAAAATTTATTACAATTTTTGTATTCCCTATATCATGCCCCAGGAGTGTAAGGAACATAGAATAGGTGGAGGCCACTCAGCCCCTTGAGCCTGTTCCGTCATTCAATTAGATCATGGCTGAGCTGTACCTTAACCCCATCTACCCCTCTTGGATACGTAACCCTTAATACCCTTGCCTAATAAAAATCTATCGATCTCAGTTTTTGAAATTTGCAATTGACCCCCAGCCTAACCAACTATGTCCTAGATGTGGCAAGTTGATATTCGTTCCAGATAACGTCCACCCCCCTCTGCTCCCCCCACCCCCCAAAAACACAGACATACCCCATCCACTGGGCAGGTAACCTGATCCTAGGCCTCAGCACTCAGTGGACAGCTGGTGGTGTATGAGATTGACCCAGGAATGAGAGGCTTCCGTTATATGCAGAGACTGGAGAAGTTGTTCTCCTTACAGCAGAGAAGGTTAAGGGGAGATTTAACAGAGGCGTTCAAAATGATGAAGGGTTTTGATTGAGTAAATAAAGGGAAACTGTTTCCAGTGGCAGGAGGGTCGGTAACCAGAGGACACAGATTTAAGGTCATTGGCAAAAGAACCAGAGGGGAGATGAGGAGAAATGTTTTTACGCAGCGAGTTGTTGTGATCTGGAACGCGCTGCCTGAAAGGGCGGTGGGAGCAGATTCAATAGTAACTTTCAAAAAGGAATTGGATAAATACTTGAACAGAGCAGGAGAGTGGGACTAATTGGACAGCTCTTTGTCGGCCGGCACAGGCACGATGGGCCAAATGGCCTATTTCTGTGCTGTAAGATTCTATAACTCGCCACCATTCTGATCCACCTTTCTATTGGGATTCAGCTCAACTCCTTGATGAAGCAGGGTTGGGATGCTGGGGCGGGGAGTGGGGGGTGGGGAGAGAATTTCCTGTGTTCATTACTGAGCGCGACTTTCCAATGTCAATCGAAATGTTGACTCTGACATCACATAACAGCTCTCTCCTACCAATTTTGCCCGTCTCCACCCAATATAGACAGTATAAAAATCCTCTTAGTAGATGAATTTAAGTTGCAATCCCCCCCCCCCCCACCACAGTATTGCTGACTATTAAACAGCAGGCTAAAGAAATTAAATACATTTATGAATTTTTTGAAACCCTTATATTTACATTTTTCTTCTCGGGGAATCATTTTAATAACACGTGGAGGTCTTGCTTTACAATCATTCCTTTACCTGCTTTGATGCTGGTCACTCCCTCTCCAACGCTCTCCACTATGCCAGCTCCTTCATGTCCAAGAATGACAGGGAACACTCCCTCGGAATCAGACCCACTCAGGGTGTAGGAATCAGTGTGGCAGACGCCAGTGGCGATAATCTGATGGGCAAGCACCATAACGTGTTTAAACAAAAAAAAAACACATTAATCTTTCACACTGTTTCCAAATGCTCACATTTCACAAGCGAGCCCACGGTAAGTGGAGCAATATGCTTACACACACTCACAAAATATATAATCAGACATAAACCCAAAGTATCATTCTAACCAACAGAATTTTAAAAAACGAATAGAATTACATCGATCTTACAGCACAGAAACAGGCCATTCGGCCCAACTGGTCCGTGCCAGTGTTTATGCTCCACACGAGCCTCCTCCCACCCCTCTTCATCTCACCCAAACAGCATAACCTTCTATACCTTTCTCCCTCATGTGTTTATCCAGCTTCCCCTTAAACATATCTATGCGCCTCAACTACTCCTAGCAAGAACATAAGAAATAGCAGGAGTCGGCCATTCGGCCCCTCGAGCCTGCTTCGACATTCAGTAAGATCATGGCTGATCTTCGACCTCAATCCACTTGCCTGCACTATCCCCATATCCCTTGATTCCCCTAGAGTCCAAAAATCTATCGATCTCTGCCTTGAATATACTCAATGACTCAGCATCCACAGCCCTCTGAGGCAGAGAATTCCAAAGATTCACTGCCCTCCGAGTGAAGAAATTTCTCCTCATCTCAGTCCTTCAGCTGCCTCGGCCCCAAGTTCTCAAATTCACTCCCTAAGCCTCTCCGCCTCTCTCCCCTCCTTTAAGACGCTCCTTAAAACCTACTTCTTTTGACCAAGCTTTTGGTCACCTGTCCTATTATCTCCTTATGTGGCTCGGTGTCAAATTTTGTCCGATGACGCTCCTGCAAAGTGTCTTGGGATGATTTACTATGTTAAAAGGCGCTATATAAATGCCAGTTGTTGTATCCAATTCCCTTTTGAAAAAGTTACGATTGAGGCTGCTTCCAACGTCCTTTCAGGCAGCGCATTCCAGAGATAACTCGCTGCGTCAGAAAATCTCTCCTCATTGCATTTGCATTAACCAGAATACCTCCGACCTACACTTACCACCACGCTGTCAGTTCATGAAAAGCGGAGGATATTATTCTAGTTCCCTGAAAAGTTGGAAACGGGAGCTTTCAAAAAAAACTTAAAAATTAGCCCAAAAATTGCTTAAAAATTTTTTTTTTTGAATGGTCACATTTTATTTCGTACCTTAATTCGAACTTCATGAGCTTTTGGAGGAGCAACTTCCACATCTTCAATACAAAGCGGTTTTCCTGCCTCCCAGGCAACAGCCGCCTTGCATTTGATAACCTGTTAAAACAGAAGGGATCAATGAACAGTGGAAATCTGGAACTCTTTCCCCACCCCCCCTCCCCCGCCCCCCACCTCTAAAAAAGCTGTTGAGGCTGGGGATCAATTGAAAATGTCAAAACTCAAGATATTTCTTTCTTAGTCGTTCCTGGGATGTGGGCATCGCTAGCAAGGCCGGCATTTATTGCCCATCCCTAATTGCCCCTCGAGAAGGTGGTGGTGAGCCGCCTTCTTCAACCACTGCAGTCCGTGTGGTGAAGGTGTTCCCACAGTCCTGCTAGGAAGGGAGTTCCAGGATTTTGACCCAGCGGCGATATACTTCCAAGTCAGGACGGTGTGTGACTTGGAGGGGAACTTGGAGGTGGTGGTGTTCCCCCGCATCTGCTGCCCTTGTCCTTCTAGGTGGTAGAGGTCGTGGGTTTGGGAGGTGCTGTCGAAGAAGCCTTGGTGAGTTGCTGCAGTGCATCTTGTAGATGGTACACACTGACCAAGTGTTATCGGAACACAAGAACAGGAGGAGGCCATTCAGCCCCTCGAGCCCGTTCCGCCATTCAATGAGATCATGGCTGATCTGCGACCTAACTCCATCTACCCGCCTTTGCCCCCTATCCCTTAATATCTTTGGTTAACAAAAACCTATCAATCTCAGATTTAAAATCAACAATTATTCTAGCATTAATTGCCATTTGTAGAAGAGAGTTCCAAACTTCTACCACGCTGTGTGTGTAGGAGTGTTTCCTAACTTCACTCCTGAAAGACCTGGCTCTAATTTTTAGGCTATTGCCCTCTAGTCCTAGACTCCCCAACCAGCGGAAATAGATTCTCTCTATTTACCCTATCAGTTCCCCTTAATATCTTGAAAGCTTCGCCCAAATCATTCCTTAGTCTTCTAAATTCCAGGGAATACAACCCTAGTCACTGACCTTCTCTATGATGGGCTCTTGGCCCCAGTCAGGAACCGGCCCAGCTCCCTCTCGAAGGCCGAGAGTCAGCACCCACCGCACCAGCCCGCAAAACATTCCAGAGGCTCACTGCTCAATTCACACTAAATATAACTTGATGTAGTTTGCGATTGTAGTAAACATGGACCTTTCCTAAACTGGTCCCACTGAATATCTCAAAGAGGTCAATGGAAATGACTGCTCTCTCCTAACAATTTTGCCCGTCTCCAGCCAATAAAGACAGTATAAAGTTCATATAAACAGGTGGGTAAATGGAGTTGCGGTACAGATCAGCCATGATCCAACCGAATGGCAGAACACCCTCGAGGGGCTGAATGGCCTCCTCCTGTTCCCAAGTCACAGGAACACCTGCAGGTTGCTCACCCAATTCCTTGTGTTAATTATGATTTATTATTCTGACTCATCCATTTGAACAAGGTTAGAATAAGAACAGAAGAATTAGGAGCAGGAGTAGACCATTCGGCCCCTCGAGCCTGCTCCGCCATTCAATAAGATCATGGCCGAGCTGCAACCTCAACTCCAATTTCCCGCCCAATCCCCATATCCCTCGATTTCCCAAGAGTCCAAAAACCTATCGCTCTCTGCCTTGAATATACTCAACGACTGAGCCTCCACAGCCCTCTGGGGTAGAGAATTCCAAAGATTCACAACCCTCCGAGTGAAGAAATTCCTCCTCATCTCAGTCCTAAATGGCCGACCCCTTATCCTGAGACTGTGCCCCCAGGTTCTAGGCTCTCCAGCCAGGGGAAACAACCTCTCAGCATCTACCCTGTCAAGCCCTCTAAATAATTTTGTGTTTCAATGAGATCACCTCTCATTCCTCTAAACTCCGGAAAGTATCCTAATCAATCTCTCCTCATAGGACAGCCCTCTCAGGGTATAGAGGGTGCGGAATTCCTAAAATGCATCCAGGAGAACTTTTTTAGCCAGTATGCAGCAAGCCCAACAAGGGAGGGGGCGGTTCTGGACTTAGTTTTTGGGAATGAAGCTGGGCAGGTAGAAGGTGTATCAGTGGGGGAGCATTTTGGTGCTAGTGACCATAACTCAGTTAGGGGGGCACGGTGGCATAGTGGTTAGCACTGTTGCCTCACAGCGCCAGGGACCCGGGTTCAAATCTGGCCTCGGGCGACTGTCTGTGTGGAGTTTGCACATTCTCCCTGTGTCTGCGTGGGTTTCCTCCGGGTGCTCCGGTTTCCTCCCACAGTCCAAAGATGTGCAGGTTAGGTTGATTTGGCTATGATAAATTGACCCTTAGTGTTAGGGGATTAATTACGTGGGGTTACGGGGATAGGGTGGGATATGTGTCGGTGCAGGCTCGATGGGCCGAAATGGCCTCTATCTGCACTGTGAGAATTCTGTGATTCTGTGATTTAAGGTAGTTATGGAAAAGGACAAGGATAGACCAGGAATAAAAATTCTAAATTGGGAAAAAGCAAATTTTGCTAAGCTCAGAGGGGATTTAGCCATAGTGGACTAGAAACAGCTACTTGAAGGTAAATCGGTGTCAGAGCAGTGGGAGGCATTCAAGGAGGAGTTCCGGAGGGTTCAGACCAAATATGTGCCCTTAAAGAAAAAAGGTGGGACTAACAAATCTAGAGCCCCCTGGATGTCTAGGGACATATAGGGTAGGATAGAGAAAAAAAGGGAGGCGTATGACAGATACCGAGGGCTAAATACTTCAGAATCTTTAGAGGAGTACAGAAAGTGCAGGGGTGCAATTAAAAATGATATTAGGAAAGCAAAGAGAGAGCATGAAAAATTCTTGGCAAGTAAAATCAAGGAAAACCCAAAGATGTTTTATAAATATATTAAGAGTAAGAGGATAACTAAAGAAAGGGTAGGGCCTATTAGAGAACAAGGGTAATCTGTGTGTGGAGGCGGGTGATGTCAGTAGGGTTCTTAATGAATACTTTGCATCTGTTTTCACAAAGGAGAGGGGCGAAACAGACATTGCTATCAGGGAGGAGGAGTGTGAAATATTAGATGAAATAAACATAGTGAAAGAGAAAGTATTAAGGGGTTTAGCAGCTTTAAAAGTGGATAAATCCCCAGGCCCGGATGAAATGTATCCCAGGCTGTTAAGCAAAGCAAAAGAGGAAATAGCAGAGGCCCTGACCATCATTTTCCAATCCTCTCTGGCTTCAGGTGTGGTGCCGGAGGACTGGAGGACTGCTAATGTGGTACTCTTGTTTAAAAAAGGGAGAAAAGGATAGACCGAGTAATTACAGGCCAGTCAGCCTAACCTCGGTGGCGGGAAAATTATTGGAAAGAATTCTGAAGGGCAGGTTAAATCTTAATTTAGAAAGACACGGATTAATCAAGGATAGTCAGCACGGATTTGTTAAGGGAAGGTCGTGTCTGACAAACTTGGTTGAATTTTTTGAGGAGGTAACAAGGAGGGTAGATGAGGGTAGTGCGTTGGATGTAGTGTATATGGACTTTAGCAAGGCTTTTGATAAGGTTCCACATGGCAGACTGGTCACGAAGTTAAAAGCCCATGGGATCCAGGGCAAAGTGTCAAGTTGGATTCAAAACTGGCTCGGAGGCAGGAAGCAGAGGGTAATGGTTGATGGATGTTTTTGTGACTGGAAGGATGTTTCCAGTGGGGTTCCACAGGACTCAGTACTAGGTCCCTTGCTTTTTGTGGTATATATCAATGATCTAGATTTGAATATAGGGGGTATGATTAAGAAGTTTGCAGATGATACTAAAATTGGCTGTGTGGTTGATACTGAAGAAGGAAGCTGTAGACTGCAGGAGGATATCAATAAATTGGTCAGGTGGGCAGAACAGTGGCAAATGGAATTCAATCCGGAGAAGTGTGAGGTAATGCATTTGGGGAGGACTAACAAGGAAAGGAAATACACATTAAATGGTAGGACACTGAGTAGTGTAGAGGAACAAGGGGACCTTGGAGTGCATGTCCACAGATCCCTGAAGGTAGCAGGCCAGGTAGATAAGGTGGTTAAGAAGGCATACGGAATGCTTGCCTTTATTAGCCGTGGCATAGAATACAAGAGCAGGGGGTTTATGCTTGAACTGTATAAAACACTAGTTAGGCCTCAGCTAGAGTACTGCGTGCAGTTCTGGTCACCACATTACAGGAAAGATGTGATTGCACTAGAGAGGGTACAGAGGAGATTTACAAGGATGTTGCCGGGAGTAGAGAATCTTAGCTATGAGGAAAGACTGGATAGGCTGGGTCTGTTTTCCTTGGAACAGAGGAGGCTGAGGGGAGACCTTATTGAGGTGTATAAAATTATGAGGGGCCTAGAGAGAGTGGATAGAAAGGACCTATTTCCCTTAGCAGAGGGGTCAAAAACCAGGGGGCACAGATTTAAAGTAATTGGTGGAAGGTTTAGAGGGGATTTGAGGGGAAATTTCTTCACACAGAGGGTTGTGGGGGTCTGGAACTGGAAAGGGTGGTAGAGGCAGGAACCCTAACCACATTTAAAAAGTACTTGGATGTGCCCTTGGGATGCTGTAACCTGCAGGGCTACGGACCAAGAGCTGGGAAGTGGGATTAGGCTGGATAGCTCTTTGTTGGCCGGCGTGGACACGATGAGCCGAAGTGGCCTCCTTCCGTGCTGTAACTTTCTATGATTCATCCGTTCATCAACGGAGTCTCAATAAAGTGACAAGCTCTGAAGGGGCCTCAGCTAATATTTTAATACTTTTAAGTTTGTTTAAAGTGCAGCATCAGCTGCCAAGTTATTCACCGACCAAGTGATTCTTGCACAATGTGAAGTGAAAAGGACAGATTTGCAGGGCTCTGGGGAAAGAGCAGGGGGGAGTGGGACTAATTGGAGAGCTCTTTCAAAGAGCCGGCACAGGCACGATGGGCCGAATGGCCGCCTCCTGTGATTCTAAGTACTTTCAATGTGATGCAATCCCCTATTTAATTATTAGAGGAAAAAATTATGAATTTTTAATGATTAATTTTTATTAAATGTCTTATCTTGGAGAAGATTAAACTTCGCGGGATTCTGATTGGGAAAGAGTGCCACTGATTGCTGCCCCTCCCGCAGCTGATGCAAGTGGACTGGCTTTGCGCCAAATTATAAAGTCCAAGGCGAGAGCTCCACATGTGACTGCAGGAATATTACAATTTCACAGTTTCCTCTGAAGTAGGAGAGTTTCAAAACTACTTTCTTAGAACTAAATGGGAGGTTCTTCTTCTTAGGCAGTCCCTCGGAACCGAGGACGACTTGCTTCCACATTAAAAATGAGTTCTCAGGTGACTGATGAGTCCAATGCGGGACCTACAGTCTCTGTCACAGGTGGGGCAGACGGTGGTTGAAGGGGCAGGTGGGTGGGGTGCTTGGGTTGACGTGCGCCCCTTGCGCTGCCTGCGCTTGGCTTCCGCTTGCTCGCGGCGAAGAGACTCGAGGTGTTCGGCGCCTTCCCGGATGCTTCTCCTCCACTTTGTGCGGTCTTGGGCCAGGGATTCCCAGGTGTCGGTGGGGATGTTGCACTTTTTTAAGGAGGCTTTGAGGGTGTCCTTGAAGCGTTTCCTCTGCCCACCTGGGGCTCTCTTGCCGTGCCGGAGCTCCGAGTAGAGCACTTGTTTTGGGAGTCTCGTATCGGGCATGCGGACAATGTGACCCGTCCATCGGAGCTGATCGAACGCGGTCAAAGCTTCGATGCTGGGGATGTTGGCCTGAGCGAGAACACTGACGTTGGTGCGCCTATCCTGCCAATGGATTTGCAGGATCTTGCGGAGGCAGTGTTGGTGGTACCTCTCCAGTGCTTTGAGGTGCCTGCTGTACATGGTCCATGTCTCTGAGGCATACAGGAGGGCGGGTATCACTGCTGCTCTGTAGACCATGAGCTTAGTGCCGGGTTTGAGGTCCTGGTCTTCAAATACTCTCTTCCTCAGGCAACCGAAGCTGCACTGGCACACCGAAGGCGGTGTTGGACTTCGTTGTCGACGTCTGCCCTTGTTGACAGTAGGCTCCCGAGGTATGGAAAGTGGTCCACATTGTCCAAGGCCTTGTCGTGGATTTTGATAATCGGGGGGCAGTACTATGTGGCGGGGGCAGGTTGGTAGAGGACCTTTGTCTTACGGATGTTTAGTGTAAGGCCCGTGCTCTCGTACGCTTCGGTGAAGGTGTTAATAATGGTTTGGAGTTTGACCTCCGAGTGTGCGCAGATGCAAGCGTCGTCTGCATACTGTAATTCGACGACAGAGGAAGGTACGACCTTGGATCTGGACTGGAGGCGACGGAGGTTGAACAGTTTCCCGTTTGTTCTGTAAATTAGCTCCACTCCAGCGGGGAGCTTACTGAGGGTGAGATGGAGCATTGCCGCAAGGAAGATCGAGAAGAGCGTTGGTGCGATGACACAGCCTTGCTTGACCCCGGACCGTACATGAATTGGGTCTGTGGTGGAACCGTTGGTCAGGATCATGGCTTGCATGTCGTCGTGAAGCAGGCGGAGGATGGTGACAAACTTTTGAGGGCAGCCGAATTTGAGAAGGACACTCCATAATCCCTCACGGTTGACAGTGTCAAAGGCCTTTGAGAGGTCAATAGGAGGTTATACTGAAAGTAGTTACTCCTATACTTACATCCTCCTTTAAAAAGAACACTATCACCTCAAAATTAGTGAGAAGACTCCTTCGGACTCTGGACACCGAAACAACATCTCACTGCACAGCAAACTATCAGCTGAAAGTAAGTATCTGCAGAAAGTGAGAGCGCGAGGGGCAGGCAGAGCGCGCGAGGGAGACAGGAGCTCAAGAGTGCTGCTGTCAGCTGGACCGAGCTCACCCGACTGACAATATTGAACCCCAAACCCCTTTAAACTCCCCCTGACAATATTGAATCCCAAAACCCTTTAAATCCCTCAGACTGACAATATTGAACCTCAAATCCCTTTAAACCCCCCCAACTGACAATATTGAACCCCAAACCCCTTTAAATAGCCAACTGACAATAAAAGCCAAATGTATGTTGAATGTTTAAATGTCTTAATCTAAATGTACACTCTCGGGAGCCGCAAGTCTACATTTCGTTGTACTGCACTTGTGCACTAACAATGACAATAAAAGTTGATTTGATTTTGAACCCCAAACTCCCTTACTCGCTCACTCACTGACAATATTGAACCCCAAACCCCCTTTAAATACCCCCAACTGACAATACTGAACCCCAAACTCCCTTAACCGCTCTCACTGACTGTCCTTCACTCTGGAGGGGATTCCCCCGTAATGATACAAAGTTGCACCTTAAACTGTTGCACTGTCCGAGTGGATACACTGCGGAGTTACCCTCACTCAGCCGGGCTTATAATAAACTCCGTGCCCTGTCGGAGACCCGCTCTCTCTCTCTAACACAATTTGCATTGATTAAACTGCATTGCATCGCTCGCTCTTCCCCCTTACCTTGCCAACAGTCCCCGCCATCTTCCCAACTCCGAAGAAGCTGCGCACAAGCTGCGCCGCAGAAAGGGGGGGGCGGAGGCGAGCCAGCGCCTGCGGTGATTGGTCACTTCGGACTGTCAATCAGGGATTGTGATTGGATGAATCCGCCTTCAGAGGCGGAGCTTCTAGTGACCCCTCCCTGGACCACAATGCGGGCTGTCAACCCCTCAAGCATTGCCCTGGTTCATCCCCCGGACGCTGCTGCAAACAATCCCGGAGGGAATAAGATCACAGAAAGAAAAAAGAAAGATTTGTATTTCTATAGCGCCTTTCACGGCCTCAGGACTTCCCAAAGCGCTTCACAGCCAATGAAGTACTTTTGAAGCAACAACAGAAAATGCTGGAAAAACTCAGCAGGTCAGGCAACATCCGTGGAGAGAAATTTGAGTTGACGTTTCGGGTTTTTGAAGAAGGGTTCGACCCGAAACGTCAACTCAAATTTCTCTCCACGGATGTTGCCTGACCTGCTGAGTTTTTCCAGCATTTTCTGTTGTTATTTCGGATTGCCAACATCTGCAGTATTTTGCTATCGTACAAGTACTTTTGAAGTGTAGTCACCGTTGTAATGTAGGAAATGCGGCAGCCGATTTGCGCACAGCAAGCTCCCACAAACAGTAAGGTGTTGATGACCAGATCATCTGTTTTTTAGTGATGTTGAATTAGAGGTAAATATTGGCCAGGACACCGGGGAGAACACCCCTGCCCTTTGAAATTTAGTGCCACGGGATCTTTTATATCCTGTGCCACAATTCCTAGTTTCCAGATGGAGGAGAAGCTGGTTTAGTTTTGTGCAATAATTCTTTGTTCTTGAGCGTGTTGATTTATGCCAATATCTCAAAGTGCCATCTTCTTATTCTATGGTGTTAGTGCAGAGCATCCGGCCACTTCCAACTCTGAAAGACAAAGGCCCGTAATTTGCTGTCAGTAGCGAAGTGAAGGCTGACCTGGAAGAAAGCGATCTCTGCGGTGAAAACCTTACCTTTCTTGATGTGTAACTGATTGTAGCGCGGTCAAACCGGGATACCCTAGCGGTGAGCAGCAGTAATGGTATAGGAGGGTCAGTGGCAGCTTGGATAAGGAATTGGCTTAAGGACAGAAAACAGCGAGTTGTGGTAAATGGCTGTTTTTCAGACTGGAGGATGGTAGACAGTGGTGTTCCCCAAGGGTCAGTGCTGGGGCCACTGCTTTTTTTTGATATATATAAATGACCTGGACATTGGAATAGAAAGTAGAATTTCTAAATTTGTCGATGACACCAATCGACTGCAACAGGACATAACAGAATGGGCAGACAAGTGGCAGATGGAACTTAATACAGAGAAGTGTGAGGTGATGCATTTTGGCAGAAGGAACAGTGAGAGGCAATATACACGTAAAAGCACAGTTTTAAAGAGTGTACAGGGACAGAGGGACCTGGGAGTTAATGTGCATAGATCCCTGAAGGTGGCAGGACATATTGAGAGAGTGGTTAGCAAAGCATATTGGGCTTCATAAATAGAGGTATTGATTACAGAAGTAGAGAATTTATGTTGAACCTTTATAAAGCGCTGGTTAGGCCACAACTGGAGTATTGCGTCCAGTTCTGGTCACCACACTTTAGGAAGGATGTGAAGGTCCCTTGAGAGGGTGCAGAGGAGATTTACCAGAATGGTTCCGGGGATGGGGGATCTTAGCTACAAGGACAGGTTGGAGAAGCTGGATTTATTTCCATTAGAGCAAAAGAGGTTGAGGCAAAATTTGATAGAGGTGTACAGGATTAAGACAGGTTTGGATAGGCTAGACGGGGAAAGGCTGTTCCCACTAGTTGATGGTACAAGGACTAGGGGGCGCAGATTTAAGGTTATGGGCAAGAGATACAGGGGGGATGTGAGGAAAGCCTTTTTACGCAGCGAGTGGTGAGGACCTGGAACTCGCTGCCGACGGAAGTGGTGGAAGCGGAGACACTCAATGTTTTCAAGGGGAGACTGGATAGGCACTTGAGGGAAATAAACTTGCAGGGCTACGGGGATAGAGCGGGGGAATGGGACTGACTGGATTGCTCTACAGAGAGCCGACACGAACTCGATGGGCCGAATGGCCTCCTTCTGTGCCGTTATGACTCTACGACTCTAACGTCATCAAGCTGTCTAAGCAGCCAATCACAGATAGCAAACCAGGAAATAATTTCAGGAAATAAAGCACTGATTTACTTTAATTTTTTTTTTACAGCAAGCGAAATAAAGATTGGGACATACACATGGGGTTAAGGTAGAAGCTGAAATATCATGAACAAACTTTAAAAAAAACACATTTTTATTATTATTTTAAAATCTAGTATTTTTATTATAATGGAGAAATTTAACATTCTACCAATATAAAATTAGTTTTTCAGGGCCAGAGCAGTTATTTATCAGTCAATACGCTGTTAAAACCCCAGATACACCTATTCCAACAAGGCTTAACGTTTAATGGGGAGTTTAACAGCGATATTAGCGTGGAAAAGCTTAAGTTTCCGTCAGCTCAAGTGATTTGACAGATTGCCGGCTATGGGGTGGGGGTTCCACAGCGCAGCCTGCGGCAGAGCAAGGAATGACTGACCGCAACTTTAGGATTTCCGAGTTTATCTGCGCATGCGCTAAATCCTGAAGTTACGGCCAGTTTCAGCGGGGTAATGACGGCGAAAGAGATTGCCGTTATTACCCACTGCAAAATCTGGGCCAATGTGATTTTAATTTTATTAGCGAGTTACTTTCTTGGTTTTATTATGTTTTGCTTTCCAAGGAATTGGCAAACGTGCACCACTTGCAAGCGGCACAAGGAATCTACACGGGTCGTGATATATTTCAGACAAGAGTTTGGAGGTGGCCCTCCTGAATTCAACTGGATCCAATAGATTAAGATTCACACAATTGAAATTTTTCCATCGGTCCTATGTACAACAACAACTTGTATTTATATAATGCTTTTAACACAGCCCCCACTCCACAGACCTGAGCGCATAATCCGGGCTGACACTCCAGTGCAGTGCTGAGGGAGTGCTGCACTGTCGGAGGTACCGTCTTTCGGGTGAGACGTTGAACCAAGGCCCCATCTGCTCTCTCAGGTGGACCTAAAAGATCCCACGGCACTATTGCGAAGAAGAGCAGGAGAGTTATCATAGAAACATAGAAGATAGGAGCTGGAGTAGGCCATTCGGCTCCTCGAGCCTGCTCCGCCATTCAATGAGATCATGGCTGATCATCCAAATTCAGTACCCTGTCCCTGCCTTCTCCCCATATCCCTTGATCCCTTTAGCCTTAAGAAATATATCCAACTCTTGAATATATTTAATGAACTGGCCTCCACCACCCTCTGTGGCAGAGAATTCCACAGGTTCACCACTCTCTGGGTGAAGAAATTCCTCCTCATTTCAGTCCTAAATGGCTTACCCCTTATCCTTAGACTGTGACCCCTGGCTCTGGACACCCTGACCATCAGAAACATCCTTCCTGCATCTAGTCTGTCCAGGCCTGACAGAATTTTATAGGTTTCGATGAGATCCCCTCTCAATCTTCTAAACTCCAGCGAGTACAAGCCCAATCGACACAATCTCTCCTCATACGTCATTCCTGCCATCAGCCTGGTGAATCTTCGCTGCACTCCTTCCATGGCAAGAACATCCTTCCTCAGGTAAGGCGACCAAAACTGCACACAGTACTCAAGGTGTGGTCTCACCAAGGCCCTGTACAACTGTAGCAAGACATCCTTGTTCCTGTACTCGAACCCTCTCGCTACGAAGGCCAACATACCATTTGCCTTCTTAACCACCTGCTGCACCTGCATGCTCACCTTCAGCGACTGGTGCACAAGGACATCCCCCGGTGTCCTGGAGTCAATCTTTATCCCCCAGCCAGCATCACTAAGATTGGGCCAGATTGTGTTGTCAAAACCCTTCATGATTTTGAACGCCTCTATTAAATCTCCCCTTAACCTCATCTGCTCTAAGGAGAACAACCCCAGGTTGTTTCCCCCTGGCTGGAGTGTCTAGAACCAGGGGTCACAGTCTCAGGATAAGGGGTCGGTCATTTAGGACTGAGATGAGGAGGAATTTCTTCACTCAGAGGGTGGTGAATCTTTGGAATTCTCTGCCCCAGAGGGCTGTGGAGGCTCAGTCGTTGAGTATATTCAAGACTGAGATCGATAGATTTTTAGACTCTAGGGGAATCAAGGGATTTGGAGATTGGGCGGGAAAATGGAGTTGAGGTCGAAGATCAGCCATGATCTTATTGAATGGCAGAGCAGGCTCGAGGGGCCGAATGGCCGACTCCTGCTCCTAATTCTTATGTTCACAGAATCACAGAAACCCCACAGTGCAGATAGAGGCCATTTCGGCCCATCGAGCCTGCACCGACACATATCCCACCCAATCCCCGTAACCCCTACACCAACACATATCCCACCCTATCCCCGTAACCCCACGTATTTAATCCCCCTAACACTAAGGGTCAATTTATCATAGCCAATCAACCTAACCCGCACATCTTTGGACTGTGGGAGGAAACCGGAGCACCCGGAGAAAACCCACGCAAACACGGGGAGAATGTGCAAACTCCACACAGACAGTCGCCCGAGGCCGGATTCGAACCCGGGTCTCTGGTGCTGTGAGGCAACAGTGCTAACCACTATGCCACCGTGTTCTTATGTTCTTCTCTAGTCTCTCCACATAACTGAAGCCCCGCATCCCTGGTACCATTCTAGTCAATCTCCTCTGCACCCTCTCTCTGACAGTAGGAATCGGGAGGCTATTGGGCCACGGGTGGCGTAAGGCCAGCCCGAACCTGCTCTCGCCCAAGTGTCCACACCTCTGTACTTCCCAGCATGCGAAATTACGTAGCAATCAGCGTCAGGAAGCTGGGTTGATGGTATCCTCCATCCATCGCCCAGGGGCAGTGTGGCCCAAATGTAATACTGATGATGACTGCCACACCCTGACCCTCTGAAATCAGATAAACTCCACGCAGACCCAATGGGAGCAAATTTGAGACCTTCTGGGCTGTGTGGTTCAGCCATTCAACCCGTGCTGAGAGGGTTGGTGCAGGGGACAGGAATTCTAGTCGGAAATTGTACTTGTCTTAAAGCTCTGGACCCGTTCTGAAGTCTGCCTGTTCAAAGCAACAATATGTTTCCCCCTCAACTGAAATGGAGAGCGTTTATTGCCGCTCAATGTCAACTTTAGGATGTTGCCCATGTCATTGTGAGGTTGGCAACACGTCGAGATAATAATAATGATTACCGGGCGCGGGGGCTGAGATTGATCCCCCCCCCCCGCCCCCCTACATTCTGAGCCGATAGTTCGGAGATTTCATCTGGAACTCGTGGGTTTTCTGTTGTGTGTGTCTGTGTGTGTTTGGCAGAAGGTTTGTGCTTGGTGTGGTGTCTAATCTGTTCGTGTCTGCCTGGCGTTCTGACCAGGGTGGGGAAAGGGGGAGAAAGGAAGGTTTGTGTGTGTGTGTGTGTGTTGTATCTAAGGCATTTGAGTGTGTGTTTCAACAACAAAGGCAACACTTCACAACACCAGCCCAGGTTGAATTCCGCTCACACCACCCTGGGAGTGCAGCGACCCAGGAGGAGAGAGGAGGCTCAGACAGACAGACCAGACAGACAAGGGGAGACGGGACGGTCGGTCTAGCGCTGTGGGACCCCAGCACAGGTAATGATGGTAAAATGGATGGGATAGCCAAGGCAAGTGTAGATATGAGAGTAACACTGTAACACATTGACAGCAATAAAGAGACTTGAGGTACAAAACTAGACCCAAAAGTTTTATTTGGTTAAAAAAAGTATTAGCAGAATAGTATTATGTCTACACACACACACATTTAATTAATATATATAGATATGTGTGTGTGTAATAGGCTAGAAAATCGTACAGCGGTCCAAAAATACTGACCTTTTTGAACTAAGACAGCCCAGTCGATGTGAAGTGGTTGTTTTTTATTTATAAATGAAGGAGATTATTCCCCTCCCCCCTCAAACAATCTTCATTTCGTAACAATCGCGCTTTCCTGACCCACTTTGTGATTTAGGGGGGTCGGTACCCCCCCCTGCGATCTGTACATTGAACCCCCAGTTATCTGTAACCGGGTAGCAATGGAGACAGATCGTGTTTTAGGCAAGTATTTAAACAATATTGCTTTGCCACCTCGACGTTTCAATAATGACAACATGGAAAATTATCATTTTGTATTTTTTTAGAGGCGTTTTTTTTCTATATTTAAAGCCTGTATTTAAAACGTGGCTGGTCTTATGGGGGGGGGGGGGGGAGGGGGGATAACACTGGATCCAAATGTTAACTTGACATTGATGATCCAGGGTTCCTGTTCCTCAGAAGTGAAGTGGGCACAGATCTGCCTTATGTGGTCCATTATCCCACAGCAGCTCTGTTCTTGTGGGGAGTTGGTGGGTGGCGGGGGGGGGGGGGGGGTTTGGGGAGGGTACAGGTTGAGGGCAGGACAATAGGCAAGGATCAGTAAATCTATCAAACAGCTTCAATTACATCATAAACCATGCCCAGTTTTGAAGAAGGGTTCGACCCGAAACGTCAACTCAAATTTCTCTCCACGGATGTTGCCTGACCTGCTGAGTTTTTCCAGCATTTTCTGTTGTTATTTTGGATTTCCAACATCTGCAGTATTTTGCTATCGTAACAGGGAGGCTTGAGCAGTGCAGGAGCATCAGCAGATCCAAGAGGTTGAATTACCACTTTCAGGCCACTGTACAGGCAGCTGCTGCCCTTCACATGGTGTGATACAGGGGATAAGTGGACAGATTTGCACTCTAGGTATAGAATGTCACTGGCCATTCATAGATGGGTGATGGGGAGCCCACCTTCCCTGTACACGCTCCTCTCAGCTAGGCTAGGCATGCTGGGAGCTTCGAATAGAAACATAGAAGATAGGAGCAGGAGCCTGTAACTCGAGGGTTTTATTCTCCAACAGATGCTGGCGTATGAAGGGAGACGCAATCCCATTAATAAAGGAATCACGAATTAACTCCTCCTGGTACTGCTCAGCTGTGACAGCTTTAAGATTACAATCCTTGCTGAGCCTGCAAAGTTTCTGAAGGAATTCGTCAAGTGATTCCCCGGGTTGTTGTCGAGTTGTGGCCAGTAGATGCTGAGCAAAAATTTCATTTGGGGCCTTAACATATAGTCGCTATAATATTAGGATAGCGGAGTCATAGTCTACACAGTCTTCGATATAGTCAAACACATGAGGAGATACATAATTGGCAAGTATCTCTAATTTATCAGGAACATTCTCACCACGCACCCTGAGGAAGTTGCTGAAGGTACGATACCAGTGTTTCCATACCTTAGCAGTTGTAGATGAATTCAGGTCCAGGTCAAGACGGGTGGGTCTGAGTAGTTTGTCCATGATGGATTGATTTCTACGCTGGAGTTCCCTTCTGCAGTTGAAGTCGTAGCAGGCTGTTCCAGAAATCACTCAGAGCGTGGAGTCGATATCAAGTTGATTAAATTGACATAATAAAACTCACTACGCACTTGGTTCGAGTATAAAGCAAGGCTTTAATCAACTTGTTTCAAAACATGGAGGTCTAGTTGTCCTTCACTAGTTCCTGTCTTACAAAATGTCCCTGGACAAGCTAGGCCCACGCTCGAGTACTTATACTCCTTGGACGGCGCCACCAGCTGGCCATCCAGTGTTATTTCATGAGTCGTTTCTTCATGATGATGAGATTTATAACAGAGGCCATTCATCCCCAAATGCTTGTTCCGCCATTCAATGAAATCACAGCTGATCTGTATCTTAACTCCATCCACCCGCCTTGGTTCCGTAACCCTTAATCCCCTTACCCAACAAAAATCTATCAATCTCAGCTTTTAATTTTCAATTGACCCCCAGCCTCAGCAGCTTTTTGGAGGCGAGAGTTCCAGATTTCCACTCCCCTTTGTGTGAAGAAGTGCTTCCTGACATCACCCCTGAATGGCCTGGCTCTAATTTTAAGGTTATGCCTCCTTGTTCTCATCTCCCCCCACCAGAGGAAATAGTTTATCTACCATATCGAATATTTTAATCATCTTAAACACTTCAATTAGATTACCTCTTAAACTTCTATACTCGAGGGAATACAAGCCCAGTCAATGCAACCTATCCTCATAATTTAACCCTTTTAGTTTAGTCTCTTGAAGCCTTCAACACCCTGAAGCAACAATAATAATCCATGATACCGTTTCAAATTTGGTCAAGCTTCCCAACATGCCTTCTGAACAGTCAAGTTTAACAGTTCTGTGTTCTATCCTTTGTTGTTAATACTTTTAATCAAACGCTGCTCTTTCTACAAGTAATCCAGGGTTTCTTGCCCATCCTTTAGGTTTTCCTTAAAACTGGTATTAAAAGTCCAGATTGAAAAGTCCAAAATCCTTTGCACCCGATTAGATCTATCCCCATACCAGACTGGGGAAAGAAGTAGATTATTGAGATTTTTAAAATTCATTCTTGGGATGTGGGCATCGCTGGCAAGTCCAGCATTTATTGCCCAACCCCAGTTGCCCTTGAGAAGCTGGTGGTGAGCCGCCTTCTTGAACCGCTGCAGTCCGTGTGGTGAAGGTGCTCCCACAGTGCTGTTAGGGAGGGAGTTCCAGGATTTTGACCCAGCGACGATGAAGGAACAGCCGATATATTTCCAGGTCAGGATGGTGTGTGACTTGGAGGGGAACTTGGAGGTGGTGGTGTTCCCATGCGCCTGCTGCCTTTGTCCTTCTAGGTGGTGGAGGTCGCGGGTTTGGGAGGTGCTGCTGAAGAAGCCTTGGCGAGTGGCTGCCGTGCATCTTGTAGATGGTACACACTGCAGCCACAGTGCGCCGGTGGTGGAGGGAGTGAATGTTTAAGGTGGTGGATGGGCCGCCGATCAAGCGGGCTGCTTTGTCCTGGATGGTAATATAATAAACATCATAAAATAAATTAAATTAATAATATCCTGGATCAATTCACTTAGATGTCAGCCGTGGTTCAGTGGGTAGCACGCTCGCCTCGGAGTCAGAAGGTTGCGGGTTCAGAATCCCACTCCACGAGACTGCAGCAAAGTTTGCTGCTGCGTTTCCTACAGTACAATAGTGACTACACTTCGAAAATACTTTGTGGTGTTTGCAATATATTTTCAGTGTTTTGAGTTAAGCTGGACAGTTTTAATAATGGGCCAGAACTTCGGGTCCCCACGGGTGAGTATGCGCTGGGTACTCATGCGTAGGCCCAACGAAAGTGCCGGTTTCGTGCATGCACATCGCGTGTGCGGGAAACCGGAACTTCCATTCCCTTGAAGGAAGGGGTTCACAGGTTGAACGCGTGCGCCGGAGAGGCAGCGCGTACGCCTGGAACTTCTGTTTTTTTTGCAGGTTTCTCCGGGAGGGTAAGTCTCCAGGAGCTACGCTTTTAAAAAGCAGTCGCAAGGCCTGCTTTTAACAAGGTAAGTGGTTAATTAAGTAAAATTAAAACATTTTTTCCACAGGTTTATTATTATTAAATACTTTAAAGAAAGGTAAGTTTATTTTTAGCCCCGTTAGAAACTGTAATTAATTTTTTCAAAAATTTAAATTATTGTTTAAAATAGTTATTTTATGTAATTTATAGTTATTTTAAAAATGTGATTTAAAAAAAAAATTATTTGAAGTTTTAGTGATGTTTTGGGGCTTATAGTATTTATAGTTTTGACAGGTCTTCCTGTCAAATCTATGAATACAGATTCCCTGCTACCATTGGCTCTCCATGGCCCACGTGACCCCAGGGGACGCTTCGAACTAACTGCGCCCCTGGGATACGCAAGAACTGCGCGCTGATAGTTGGAGGAGGCCCAGGATCGGACTCCCGCGCGGGCCCACAGCTCAATGGCTGGTGCGCTGGGTAAGTGCAGGTCGGGGGCTTGCACCCGCGGGAAGCCTCCGACCCGAATTTCTGGGCCTATGCATTAATTTTGCAAACTGACATGTCAATGGCACTGACCCAATGTTTTCAGTGTCAGCTGTGGCTCAGTGGGCAGCACTCTCACCTCTGGGTCAGAAGGTTGTGGGTTCAGGTCCCACTCCAGAGACTCGAGCACAAAAATCTCAGCTGATACTCCAGTACTGCGCTGTTGGAGGTGCTGTCTTTCAGATGAGATGTTAAACTGAGGCCCTGTCGGTGGATGTAAAAGATCCCACGGCACTATATCAAAGTAAGAGCAGCAGAGTTATCCCCGGTGTCCTGGGGCCAATATTTAATCCCTCAACCAACATCACTAAAACAGATGATCTGGTCATTATCACATTGCTGTTTGTGGGAGCTTGCTGTGTGCAAATTGGCTGCCATGTTTTCTACATTACAACAGTGACTACACTTCAAAATAGTACTTCATTGGCTGTAAAGTGCTTTGGGATGTCCTGAGGTTGTGAAAGGTGCTGTAGAAATGCACGTCTTCCTTAATGTTCAGCACAGATATAAAGGTAATTTGTTACTGTTATATCAGAAAG
The DNA here is from genome assembly GCF_052327205.1 of Somniosus microcephalus. Classification (NCBI taxonomy): domain Eukaryota; kingdom Metazoa; phylum Chordata; class Chondrichthyes; order Squaliformes; family Somniosidae; genus Somniosus; species Somniosus microcephalus. The sequence continues at coordinate 7,559,056 of NC_140988.1, read as the reverse complement.
TGATATTGAATTTTCTGAAGAATGCTGCTGTCATTCTACAAAGCTAATGACAACATTTAAACCAGAGGGTAAGAATGTCTGATCACATGATAATACGAAAAGACAGACTTGCATTTATATAGCGCCTTTCACAACCACCGGACGTCCCAAAGCGCTTTATAGCCAATGAAATACTTTTTGAAGTGTAGCCACTGTTGTAATGTAGGAAACGCGGCAGCCAATTTGCGCACAGCAAGCTCCCACAAATAGCAATGTGATAATGACCGGATAATCTGTTTTTTTTATGTTGGTTGGGCGATAAATATTGGCCAGGACACCAGGGAGAACTCCCCAGCTCTTACTTTGAATAGTGGCCACGGGATCTTTTACGTCCACCTGAGAGAGCAGACGGGGGCCTCGGTTTAACGTCTCATCCAAAAGACGGCACCTCCGACAGTGCGTCGCTCCGTCAGCACTGCACTGGGAGTATCAGCCTGGATTTTTGCGCTCAAGTCTCATGGAGTGGGGACTATGAACCCACAACCTTCGTGACATCAGAGGTGAGGGTGCGACCCACTGAGCCACGGCCAACACCACATGGAGCGAGAAGCATGGCGACCAACAACCATTGTTTTGTTTAGTGCACAGCAGGTTTGTGAATAGTCTTTTGGCTGCTTGATCACAATAGGCTGTGAGTTCATCATATATTTCCTTTTGCCCTTCTGCAGTGGTGTGAATAATTGTGCGAGGCTGTGATGATGGCACCAACAGATCCCCAAGAGGGGAACCCCAGTAGCAGAAATGCGTAAGTTCAAGTTCTTTATACAGCTAGTTTTTAGAGAATTACATTGAGCGCACAGCACAGAAACAGGCCATTCGGCCCAACTGGTCCGTGCCGATGTTTATGCTCCACACGAGCCTCCTCCCACCCCTCTTCATCTCACCCTATCAGCATATCCCTCTATTCCTTTCTCCCTCATGTGTTTATCTAGCTATACCTTAAATACATCTATGCTATTTGCCTCAATTTTTTAAAAATTCATTCTTGGGATGTGGGCATCGCTGACAAGGCCGGCATTTATTGTTCATCCTCTAATTGCCCTTGAGAAGGTGGTGGTGAGCCGCTTTCTTGAACCGCTGCAGTCCGTGTGGTGAAGGTGCTCCCACAGTGCTGTTAGGGAGGGAGTTCCAGGATTTTGACCCAGTGACGATGAAGGATCGGCGAAATATTTCCAAGTCAGGATGGTGTGTGACTTGGAGGGGAACTTGGAGGTGGTGGTGTTCCCATGCGCCTGCTGCCCTTGTCCTTCTAGGTGGTAGAGATCGCGGGTTTGGGAGATGCTACCGAAGAAGCCTTGGCGAGTTTTTCGTAGCCGTTTGTTACAACTGAGTGTCTCGCTCTGCCATTTCAGAGGGCAGTTAAGAGTCAACCACGTTGTCGTGGGTCTGGAGTCACATATAGGCCAGACCGGGTAAGGACGGCAGATTTCCTTCTCTAAAGGACATTAGTGAACCACTCCCTGTGGTGGCGAGTTCCACATTCTCACCACTCTCTGGGTAAAGAAGTTTCTCCTGAATTCCCCATTTGATTTCTTGGTGACTATCTTATATTAATGGCCCCTAGTTTTGCTCTTCCCCACGAGTGGAAACACTCTCTTTGCAGGGCTATGGAGGCAGAGCAGGGGGCAGTGGGACTAATTGGAGAGCTCTTTCAAAGAGCCGGCACAGGCACGATGGGCCGAATGGCCTCCTTCCGTGCTGCAAGATTCTATCATCCATTAAATTGTTCATCTCACAATGAAATCCAGCTAGATGTCGAAAATTGTTCATTTAAAATTTACAAATGGATATAAGGCCAGCGGTGGCAAATTCAAGAAATTATCCGAGGATATTCAGTCTACAAGCTAATGACTTTTCAATTTTTAATGCTCATTAATATTTACATTAATGTCTTATTTTACTCAAATCAACCCACATGGCCATTGTACTCTGAAAATTAACCCTGTGGCAGCGAGTTCCACATTCTCACCACTCTCTTGGTAAAGAAGTTTCTCCTGAATTCCTTATTGGATTTAGTAGTGACTATCTTATTTTTATGGCCCCTAGTTTTGGTTTCACCTGCAAGTGGAAGCATCTTCTCTACGTCTACCCTATCAAACCCCTTTCATAATCTTAAAGACTTCTATGAAGTCACCTCTCAGTCTTTTTTTTAGAGAAAAGAGCCCCAGCCTGGTTTACTGAATGTATAATCCTCATTCTGGTAAGGGTAATAAAATATTGGGAACCCATTTTAGGCAATAATCTCTGGTCTGAACAAGTTCACGTGGGCCATTTCGGAGGGCAGTTAAGAGTCAACCACATTGCTGTGGGTCTGGAGTCACATTGTAGGCCCAGACCGGGTAAGGGCAGCAGATTTACTTCCCTGAAAGGTCATGAGTGACCTAGATGGGTTTTATACGACAATCCGGTAGTTTCGTGGTCACCATTACAGCTGTACTGATACTAGCTTTTTATTCCAGATTTATTGAATTAACTGAATTTAAATTCCCCAGCTGCCGTGGTGGGATTTGAACTCATGTCTCTGGATCGTTAGTCCGGGACCTGCTGGATTACTAATCCAGTAACACAATCACTAATCTACGTGAAAAGCTCTGTGCTGAGGTCTACAAGTCATGACTGAAAATCTCATGCCAAGATCCGTCTGACATCGACAGGTTTTGTTGTAACGCGACGGTATCCGGAGCTGACCTGTAGAGCGCCCTGCAATCCAATCTCTGCCCTCTTCCTGTGCACCTTTTGAATTCTGCTGCCAAGCCAATTCCAGCTAGTTGGTTTACTGTAATGAGTCACGAAAAGCCTCACGTGCAGAACCATGTGCAATGTCTCCTGCAAATCTACATAAATCAGTCACTAACTTAAGTTACCCCCTCAAAGAATTCCAGCAAATCTGTGGGGCTCAAAGTATCACTTTGGAAATTGTGATAACGCTTATGGGTTCTGCACTCTTTAGATGGGCATTTATAGCCTGCTGTTCAATGCCCTCTCGCATTTCATTACTACCGATGTTAAACCAGCTGGCTTATAATTCCCTGCTTCTTGTTTTGTTCCTTGTTTTGACTATTACGATCAGATTAGATGTGATCCCTGAGTATCCCCGATTTTAATCGCTCCACCATTGGTGGCCGTGCCTTCAGCTGCCTGGGCCCCGAGCTCTGGAATTCCCTCCCTAAACCTCTCCGCCTCGCTCTCCTCCTTTAAGACGCTCCTTAAAACCTACCTCTTTGACCAAGCTTTTGGTCACCTGTCCGAATATCTCCTTATGTGGCTCGGTGTCAGATTTTGTTTGATAATCGCTCCTGTGAAGCGCCTTGGGACGTTTTACTACGTTAAAGGCGCCGTATAAATATAAGTTGTTGTTGTTGTGGGAACACAATCTAGAAATTTGCCATGACACAAAAGTAAAAGTTTGACAAACTGTTCGGATGAAAGGACCAATAACCTGAAACCTTACAAAAAGCAGAAAACACTGCGGATGCCGGAAATCTGAAATAAAAACAGAAAATGCTGGAAACACTCAGCAGGTCAAGGTAGCATCCGTGGAGAGAGAAACAGAGTTATAGGGTCATCGACCGGAAACGTTAACTCTGTTTCTCTCACCACAGATGCTGCCTGACCTGCCGAGTGTTCCCAGCATCGTCTGCTTTTGTAAAAAAAAAAATCAGATTTCAATCATCCGCAGTCTTTTGGTCGAACAGTGATTTGTATTAAAGTTTATTTTTCATTCATTTGGAATATGTGTCTAGAAACGACCCAATGCAGGCACGAAACAGACTGGGGCAGCCACCTCTACCTTCCCTCAGCCACAATACGCCTCGGCCCGTGACTACCGACAACTGCAAGTACTCTCATCAACCCGCCGGCAACATTTTCATCACCCGCCACAACCCTCATCCCAAAAGGGTCTACCACATCAGAGGTAAACCGTGCACATGCGCGCCGGATTAGATACAGCCGTTCAAAATCACCAGGGCATTTCGATCGAGTAAATGAGGAGAAAGGGTTTCCACCGGCGGGAGGAGTCGGTAACCAGAGGACACAGATTGAAGGTTATTGGCAAAAAGAACTCCCCGGGGGAGGGGGGAGATGAAACATAGAAGATAGGAGCAGGAGGAGGCCATTCGGCCCCTCGAGCCTGCTCCGCCATTCAATGCGATCATGGCTGATCATCCAAACTCAGTACCCTGTCCCTGCCTTCTCCCCATATCCCTTGATCCCTTTAGCCTTAAGAAATATATCTAACTCCTTGAATATATTTAATGAATTGGCCTCAACTGCCTTGTGTGATAGAGAATTCCACAGGTTCACCACTCTCTGGGTGAAGAAATTCCTCCTCATCTCTGTCCTAAATGGCTTACCCCTTATCCTTAGACTGTGACCCCTGGTTCTGGACTCTCCCGCCATTGGGAACATCCTTCCTGCATCTAGTCTGTCCAGTCCTGTTAGAATTTTATAAATTTAACATGAGAATTTCTTTTTACACAGCGAGTTGTTGTGATCTGGAATGCGCTGCCTGAAAGGGCGGTGGAAGCAGATTCAATAGTAACTTTCAAAAGGAAATTGGATAAATACTTGAGGGGAAAAACTTTGCAGGGCTGTGGGGAAAGAGCGGGGGTGGGGGGGGGGGCGGGGGAGTAGGGGGGGTGAGGGGGGGGCGGAGTGGGACTAATTGGAGAGCCAAATTGGCCAAATGGCCTTCTTTTGCGCTGTATCGTTCTATGATTCTATCCATTGGATCCTTTTTAATTCCTGAGTGTCTGTGCCAGTGTTAGAAGGATCCTACTCTCGATGCTAGTTAATTATCTCCGTGGTGTCCTCTCATTTGTGTCTGCTCGTCTCCCCGGAGTCCTTTATTATTTCTAATCCCTTGTTTGGTGATAATGTGGATCATTAACTGTAACCAGCACCATGTAAGCTGAGACTATTCGATAAATCAGCTTCAGTCTAGTTCAAGGGTGAGGACAATAGATGAAGTGGATAAATAAAATTATGAAAGGGGTCGATAGGGTAAATATAGAGAAGATGTTTCCACTTGTTGGGGAGACTAAATCTAGGGGTCATCAATATAAGATAATCACTAATAAATCCAACAGGGAATTCAGGAGAAACTTCTTTATCCAGAGAGTGGTGAGAATGTGGAACTCGCTACCACAGGGAGTGGTTGAGGCGAATAGTATCGATGCATTTAAGGGGAAGCTGGATAAGTACATGAAAGGAATGCAAGGATATGCTGATGGGGTGAGATGAAGAGGGGTGGGAGGAGGCTCGTGTGGAGCATAAACACCAGCATAGACCAGTTGGGCCGAATGGCCTGTTTCTGTGCTACTTAATTCCGCGTAGAGGTTGACGTAAAAAAACTGCTAGGCACTTGGTCAGAGTATTAAACAAGGCTTTAATCGACTGTTTCACAACATGGAGGTCTAGTTATCCTTCACTAGTTCCTGTTTACAAAATGTCCCTGAGCAAGCTGGGCCCGTGCCCGAGTATTTATACTCTCCCTGGACAGCACCACCAGCAGGCCGCCCAGTATATATTTCATAAGTCATTTCTACATGAATGGCACGATTTATGACAGAGGTGTCTTGTCCTGATGCTCCGGACATCATGAAGTGTGAGGCAGGTTTGATGGACCAGCTGGTCTTTTCCTACCCGTCAGTTTCGTATGTTGGTACGGTGCCACCTCACCACCTCGATTATGCACGCTAGCCTCTGTGTTGGCGTTGCAGTAGGTTTATCAGCGGATCTATTCTTACCAGCTAAAACGTAAGTCCGAGATCGACTCAGGTGCCTCTATTGACTGTGTTGCAGGTCTGAACAATGCACTTGTCTGTAAGGTGGATGATGAGGGCATCAGTTACAGCATACCAGTGAAACCACCTAAGCGGCCAATCAGTGCTAATATTCCTATAACCCCTCCATATCCAGCAAACACCATCACAGGAATATCGCAGCCCCCATGTAAAGAAGACGGCCCGGCTGACATTGTCTCTTTATGTGAGTATTAATGGGTGTTTAGGCAGAGTGAGTACATTTCCAGTTTAATTCACAAAGAGGAAAAAGCTAATAGGCTTGAGTAAGGTCTTCATTTTATAGGAAGAAAGGTCTTGACTATGTTCAGGTGACCCAGAGTCCTGTCCCAGAGTCCCAGAGTCCTGTCCCAGAGTCCCAGAGTCCCAGAGTCCTGTCCCAGAGTCCTGTCCCAGAGTCCCAGAGGCCTGTCCAAGAGTCCTGTCCCAGAGTCCCAGAGTCCTGTCCCAGAGTCCCAGAGTCCTGTCCCAGAGTCCCAGAGTCCTGTCCCAGAGTTCCAGAGGCCTGTCCCAGAGTCCTGTCCCAGAGTCCCAGAGTCCTGTCCCAGAGTCCCAGGGTCCTGTCCCAGAGGCCTGTCCCAGAGTCCTGTCCCAGAGTCCCAGAGGCCTGTCCCAGAGTCCTGTCCCAGAGGCCTGTCTGATCATTTTTCATGTTTTTTTCTAACCCAAACCCATGGAATCATAAGGGGAAAATAGTGCTGCGCCCGCTTTGGGGCGCTAACTAGCGCCCGAGAAAGTTAGCGTCTCTGCGCCAGAAATTGAATGATAGCACCTCAAGCAGGAGGCGGGGCTACTGGAAGCGCTCCCCCTCCCTCTTGGGGCGCTACCATTCAATATTGCGGCACTACGTGCAACAGCGTCACGCGCGTCGACACGTAGCGCCGCGGTACTGCAGGCCTGGCACTTGCCCTTTAATTTGTGACGCCGCGGCCGCAAATGTGACACCCTGACCCTGACCCATAGCGTGAGCAAAGTTTGCAGCCAGGGTGCGAGCGGGGCGCTGCGCACAGTGATGATGTCGCGGGAGGTGTTAGCGGCGCCACGCCTGGGCGCTAGGTACTTCCTGCCCCGTTAGCGCTCCCTCAGGGCGCTAACAGGAGGCGCAAAGCAACCCAATTTTCCCCCCATAGAATTTTAACAGTACCCCTGCAGGGGGAGTCTAGGACAAAGGGATATACCTTAAAATCAGAGCCAGGCCATTCAGGAGAGAAGTTAGGAAACACTTCTTTACGCAAAGGGTGGTAGAAGTGTGGAACCCTCTCCCACAAAAGCAGTAGGTGCGAGCTCAATTGATGATTTTAAATGATGATGAGATCGATAGGTTTTTGCTAGCCAAGGATATTAAGGGTTATGGAACCAAAGCAAGAGGATGGAGTTCGGGTACAGTTCAGTCATGCTCTCATTCAATGGCGGAACAGGCTCGAGGGGCTGAATGTCTCAACTATTCACCGTATTTATTAATGACTTAGATAATGGGCTAGTAGGCCACATATCAACATTTGCCGATGACACAAAGATAGGTGGCATTGTAAGCAGTGGAGATGGAAGCATAAATTACAAAGGGATATTGATAGATTAAGCGAATGGGCAAAACTTTGGCAAATGGGTTTCAATGTAGGCAAATGTGAGGCCATTCACTTTGGACCTAAAAAGGATAGAACAGGGTACTTTCTAAATGGTGGAAAGCTAAAAACAGTAGATGTCCAAAGAGACTTTGGGTCCAGGTGTATAGATCATTAAAATGTCATAAACAGGTGCAGAAAATAATCAAAAAGGCTAATGGAATGCTGGCCTGTATATCTGGAGGACTAGAATACAAGGGGGCTGAAGTTATCCTGCAGCTGTACAAAGCCCTGGTCAGACCACACCTGGAGCACTGTGAGCAGTTCTGGGCACCACACCTTAGGAAGGATATATTGGCCTTGGAGGGAGTGCAGCGTAGGTTTACCAGAATGATACCCGGACTCCAGGGGTTAAGTTACGAGAAGAGATTACACAAACTAGGGTTGTATTCCCTGGAATTTAGAAGGTTAAGGGGTGATTTGATTAAAGTTTTCAAGGTATTAAGGGGAACCGATAGGGTAGATAGAGCAAAACAATTTCCGCTGGTTGGGGGGAGTCCAGAACAAGTGGGCATAACCTTAAAATTAGAGCCAAGCCGTTCAGTGAAATTAGGAAGCTCATTTTCGCACAAAGGGTTGTGGAAAATTGGAATTCTGTCCCCCAAAAGGGTGTGGATGCTGGGCCAGGTGAAATTTTCAAGACTGACTTTGACCCATTTTCATTAGATAAGGGTGTCAAGGATATACAACTCGGGTTGCATTCCCTGGAATTTCAAAGGTTAAGGGGTGATTTGATTGAATTTTTCAAGATGTGAAGGGAAACGGATGGGGTAGGTAGAGAGAGAAACTATTTCTACTGGTTGGGGATTCTAGGACTAGGGGGACATAGTCTGAAAATTAGAACTAGATCTTTCAGGAGTGAAATTAGGAAACACTTCTACACACAAGGGGTAGTAAAAGTTTGTAACTCTCTTCCGCAAACGGCAATTGATGCGAGATCAGTTGTTAATTTTAAATCTGAGGTCGATAGATTTCTGTTAACCAAAGGCATTAAGGGATATGGGGCAAAGGCGGGTAGATGGAGTTAGGTCGCGGATCAGCCATGATCTCACTGAACGGCGGAACAGGCTCGAGGGGCTGAATGGCCTCCTCCTGTTCCTATGTTCCATTTGGCTCAATGCGTCTGTGCTGGCTCTCTGCAAAAGGTTTTTCCACTTAGTCCCATTGTCCTGAATGCACCCATTCATTCATGCCAGAAATCAACCAGCAACTTAAGGATGACTATGTTTTGCGTTCCACTGTAGTTCGACTCTCCACCAGCTATTGAGCTATTGAAGGCAGGTTGATTCCGGTTGACTCAGGAAATGATTTAACTCCAACAACAGCTTGCACTTACTATTGACCCGGGTATCAGTGAACTGAAAGAAACATAGAAGATAGGAGCAGGAGTAGGCCATTCGGCCCCTTGAGCCCGCTCCGCCTTTCAATGAGATCATGGCTGATCATCCAAACTCAGTACCCTGTCCCTGCCTTCTCCCCATAGTCCTTGATCCCTTTAGCCTTAAGAAATATATCCAACTCCTTCTTGAATATATTTAATGAATTGGCCTCAACTGCCTTCTGTGGTAGAGAATTCCACAGGTTCACCACTCTCTGGGTGAAGAAATTCCTCCTCATCTCAGTCCTAAATGGCTTACCCCTTATCCTTAGACTGTGACCCCTGGTTCTGGACTCCCCCGCCATCGGGGACATCCTTCCTGCATCTAGTCTGTCTAGTCCTGTTAGAATTTTATAAGTTTCAATGAGATCCCCTCTCATTCTTCTAAACTCCAGCGAGTATAAGCCCAATCGACCCAATCTCTCCTCATACGTCATTCCTGCCATCCCGGGAAAGGCCTAATCTTCTTCCTCCATTGCGTTTTCTTTCAAAAAGAGAAGACTGAGAGGCGACCTGATAGAGGGCTTTAAAATGATGAAGGGGGTTTGATAGGGTAGATGTAGAGAAGATGTTTCCACTTGTGGGGTAGTCCAAAACTAGAGGCCATCAATTTAAGATAGTTTCTAATAAATCCAATAGGGAATTCAGGAGAAGCTTCTTTACCCAGAGAGTGGTTGGAGTGTGGAACTCGCTACCGCAGGGAGTGGTTGAGGCGAATAGTGTAGATGTATTTAAGGGGAATCTGGATAACTACATGAGGAAGGAAGGAATAGAAGGATAGGGTGATGGGCTGAGATGAAGTAGGGTGGGAGGAGGCTTGTGTGGAGCATAAACACCGGCACGGACCTGTTGGGCCGAATGGCCTGTTTCTGTGCTGTTAAATTTTACATCGTTCTATTTAAACATTCACACCGCACTCCTCACGACGATGAATGACTCAGTATCTGGGGCAGAGGGGCGTGATGTCAATCAACAGGCAGGAAGTGATTGAGAAACCAAATGCACAGTTGATGAAGAAGTCTTCAAGAGGTTTTGGAAGGCAGGGAAAGAAATAGCAAGGCATTGTGGTTTTGGAAAAGAATTCCTGAGAGCAGGGTTGGCGGCTGAATGATCGGCTTCTGATTGAGCAGAGGGTGACGAAGTTCCTTTCCAATGTACCATTGCAGTCATTATATACTGTACCAGATGGCAGGCTTTTTTCATAAGTCAGTAACTTTGAGTGTGGAGATATATCTTTCGTCAAGTTTCGTTTAAAAAAAAATTCTTTCTTGAGATGTGGGCGTAGTTGGCAAGGCCGGCATTTATTGCCCATCCCTAGTCGCCCTTGAGAAGGTGGTGGTGAGCCGCCTTCTTCAACCGCTGCAGTCCGTGTGGTGAAGGTGCTCCCACGGTGCTGTTAGGGAGGGATTTCCAGGATTTTGACCCAGCGACGATGAAGGAATGGCCGATATATTTCTAAGTCAGGATGGTGTGTGACTTGGAGGGGAATTTGGAGGTGGTGGTGTTCCCATGCGCCTGCTGCCCTTGTCCTCCTAGGTGGTAGAGGTCGCGGGTTTGGGAGGTGCTGCCGAAGAAGCCTTGACGAGTTGCTGCAGTGCATCTTGTAGATGGTACACACTGCAGCCACGGTGCGCCGGTGGTGGAGGGAGTGAATGTTTAAGGTGGTGGATGGGGTGCCAATCAAGCGGGCTGCTTTGTCCTGGATGGTATCGAGCTTCTTGAGTGTTGTTGGAGCTGCACTCATCCAGGCAAGTGGAGAGTATTCCATCACACTCCTGACTTGTGCCTTGTAGATGGTGCAAAAGCTTTGGGGAGTCAGGAGGTGAGACACTCACCGCAGAATACCTAGCCTCTGACCTGCTCTTGTTGCCACAGTATTTGTGGCTGGTCCAGTTAAGTTTCTGGTCCATGGTGACCCCCAGGATATTGATGGTGGGGGAATCGGCGATGGTAATGCCATTGAATGTCAAGGGGCTGTGGTTATGCTCTCTCTTGTTGGAGACGGTCATTGCCTGACACTTGTGTGTTGCGAATGTTACTTGGCACTTATCAGCCCAAGCCTGAATGTCGTCCAAGTCTTGCTGCATGCAGGCACGGACTGCTTCATTATCTGAGGAATTCTGAATGGAGCTGAACATTGTGCAATCATCAGTGAACATCCCCACTTCTGATCCTACGATGGAGTGTAGGTCATTGATGAAGCAGCCGAAGATGGTTGGGACTAGGGCACTGCCCTGAGGAACTCCTGCAGCGATGTCCTGGGCCCTCCAACAACCACAGCCACCTTTCATTGTGCTAGGTATGACTCCAGCCACTGGAGAGTTTTCCCTCTGATTCCCATTGACTTCAGTTTTATTTCCACACAGCTCAGCAATCATCATCAACATTCATTAACGGATGAAAGAAGTAGTTTTTTTTAAACAAGGCCTGCAAAATATTACGGTTGATGCTTAGAATTATTTATTAATAATGATGAGGCTCCGCAGGTGGCTCAGTGGGTAAATGGGTAATGTTATATGACTGAGCTACACAGATGATGCAGATCCAGGGTTTCATCCTGTTACTGAGCTGATGTTAGCCAATCTCATTTGAGGCAGCAATGGCGCATTTAATTGCTTTATGTGTTCCTGGGGTAGTGAGATGAATTTTCTTCCATTTTTCATGATCTCAATTATGATCCAATGACTCTCGCCTCCCACCCCTCACCCCATTTAAGAGAAACTGTGCCTGCAGCCATCAAGTGAGGAGGAATTGCATCTGTGCAGTGGTGCCCCCACAGCTGAATAGCCAGCTGATACACTGTCTTGATTTGTGCATTAAGAATCACCACTTGGGCGAGGTACCACAGGGTGGCAGACACTTACGTAACTGCGCCCTAACATCTGCTACCTGCATGGGATGAGCGGACAAAAGAAGAGAATATGGAGAAAACAATTTAAAAAGTGCAAAACAGTGGGTGCATTTTTCCCTTAATTGGTAACTTCAGAGCAGGAGCAGAGGACATAAAATCTGCAACTACCCAAAACCTGTATATGCAGGTGAGGTATCTGTCACCTCACCTGCAGCTACCATCTATTCCAGCCTATGGAGGGAGTCATTGGAGAGCCTGGGTGCAAGAAGGCACCTTTGTGCAGTGATTGTCAGTGTTTGCAGCACCTCAATGCTGTCAAACGCTGAGAAATCAACTGTCCAAAAAAAATAATTGCGCGTGGTCCCTTTAAGGAAACCGGCGGATGACGTGTCATCAAATGACGTCATCTAACCGGCTTCCTCTAAATTGGCCGGCAAGCCCGCAGGCCAGCTTAATGAGGTCAATCAAGGCAAAATCATGTCTGTGGGCCGGATGCAGCTGGGGGCGGGATTGGAAGCCGGAAACCACCTGACTCGCACCCAACCCGCCTCCTTTGATAAAAATCGCGGCCTGTATCAATGATTTGGATGAGAGGACCAAATGTAACATATCCAAGTTTGCTGATGATGCAAAGCTAGTTGGGAATGTAAGTTATGAGGAGGATGCAAAGAGGCTTCAAGGGGATGTAGACAGGCTAAGTGAGTGGGCAAGAACATGGCAAATGGAATATAATGTGGAGAAATGTGAAGTTATCCACTTTGGTAGGAAAAATAGAAAAGCAGAGTATTTTTTAAATGGTGAGAGATTGGGAAATGTTGGTGTTCAGAGGGACCTGGGTGTCCTTGTACACGAATCACTGAAAGTTAACATGCAGGTACAGCAAGCAATTAGGAAAGCAAATGGTATATTGGCCTTTATTAACAGAGGACTTGAGTATAAGAGTAAAGACGTCTTACTGCAATTATATAGGCCCTGGTGAGACCACACCTGGAGTATTGTGCACAGTTTTGGTCTCCTTACCTAAGGAAGGATATACTTGCCATAGAGGGAGTGCAATGAAGGTTCACCAGACTGGTTCCTGGGATGGGGGGATTGTCCTATAAGGAGAGATTGAGTAGACTAGGCCTATATTCTCTAGAGTTCAGAAGAATGAGAGGTGATCTCATTGAAACATACAAAATTCTTACAGGGCTTGACAGGGTAGATGCAGGGAGGATGTTTCCCCTGGCTGGGGAGTCTAGACCCAGAGGTCACAGTCTCAGGATAAGGAGTCGGCCATTGAGGACTGAGATGAGGAGAAGTTTCTTCACTCAGAGGGTGGTGAATCTTTGGAATTCTCTACCCCAGAGGGCTGTGGGGGCTCAGTCGTTGAATATATTCAAGACAGAGATCGATAGATTTTTGGATATTAAGGGAACAAGGGATATGGGGATAGTGCAGGAAAGTGGAGTTGAGGTCGAAGATCAGCCATGATCTTATTGAATGGCGGAGCAGGCTCGAGGGGCCGAATGGCCGGCTCCTGCTCCTAATTCTTATGTTCTTATTAGGGTTCTTTAGTGCCACACTCAGTGGAATGCTGCCTGGATGTCAAGGGCGGCCACCCTCACCTCACCTCTGGAATTCAGCTCTTTTGTCCATGTTTGGACCAAGGCTGTAATGAGGTCTAGGGTCGCGTGGTCTTGGTGGAATTCAAACTTTTCCCACATTACAACAGTGACTCCACTTCAAAAGTACTTCATTGGCTGTAAAGCGCTTTGAGACGTCCGGTGGTCGTGAAAGGCGCTACAGAAATGCAAGTCTCTCTTTCTTTTTCAAACTGAGCATCAGTGAGCAGGCTAATGGTAAGTGCCACTTGATAGCACTGTTGACGACTCCAGGATTGGGAGTAGGTTGATGGGGCGGCAATTGTCCGGTCTGGGATTTGTCCTGCTTTTTGTGGCCAGGACATACCTGGGCAACTTTCAGAATGTCAGCAAACATGTCTAACCACGTTGCTTGTCCTCGCACTGGAAAGTGCTTTAGATTCCATGGTTACCACTTTGGTAATCAGGAGATTTGTTTTTGAATTTTGCAAAGTTAATTTTTTACTCACTGAGAAATTGTTAACTGAATTTTAACCCGATGGAATTGAATTGTGAAATGGAGCCGTTTAAAGATAGTTTTAGTACACAGCGGGGAGGCAATTCAGATGACAAAGGATCCAGATGCAGCAAGAAATCAGAATAGAAACCAATATTACTCACAGCAAAGCTGGAAAGTGAATTGCCGCGGGTTAACTCGGGTTTGTTTCAGCGCACGTAAAGGCAAAGGCCAAGAAAGGGTCAAGTTCTAGACTGCAAAGAATTTAAGTGTAAATTGGTCCAAACTAACTCCTTTTTTTCGGAGACCAGTGGAAACTGTGACTGCCTTTGCTGTTTTTTTTTGTGCAGACTCCCAGGCTTGGCGAGAGGAACTGAGGGACCTAACGGCGAGGGTGGATTTCTTTCCCGAACCAACAAAAAAAGCGAAAGAGGTGACGGCTACTCGTCTTGGCGGACATCAATCTGTAGAATGTAAAAAAATCTCCATAAAATCCACATACAATCCCGACATAAATATCAGTCTTTACAAAACCCCAATTATGTCCTAATGTAGCTATCCTACATTACAACAGCGACTACACTTCAAAAATAAAATGTACTTCATTGGCCGTGAAGGGCTTTGGGACGTCCCGAGGTCGTGAAAGGCGCTGGAGAAATGCAAGTTCTTTCTTTTTCTTTCTATCAATTGGGAAAGATTTGCGAATCCGTGAGGTATAATTTCCCCAAATTTGCTTGTGCCACCTGTTGTGTGAGGCGTTCCTTTGTAGACTTACGCGCAGCACAAGGAGTTGCTCGACAATGAGAGCGGTGCAGTGAGAGCTCTGAAGGTCGGGAAATCCGAGATTAAAAATATAAGAATTGCTGGAAATATAAAGCGGGCTGATCTGCAAGGGAAAGATCGTCTACCGTTTTTTGCCCCCAGCTGTGCTACACCCTCCCCTGGGAGTGTTGATGCTGACGTGGGCAGGGGGTAAATTCCTTCTGTCAATAATTTTTATCAAGAAAGAGTTGGCTTGAATACAAAGTAGTTTCCTCAGGCCAGCCATTTTGAAAAAATATCGAGAGGAGGAATTTCACCCACTGGGTGCCAGAGAAGGGTGGCCAACCTCCAGGGCACTGCTGTGGGCAAAACCCGGGAGAACAATCATCTAGAGATTAAAAATATGAATGGCTGGATTTTCATTGAGGAGTCGGGTAGGAGGCGGGACTACAACTTTCGGGGTTGTAGTCCCGCCTCCATCGAGTTGTGGCCAACCCACGCGATTTTGACTTGATTGACCTTGTTGAGCCCGCCCAGTGGGCTCAGCAGGCCAATTAAGGGCCACCCGGCAACAGGTGACATCACAGATTGACAGTTTCATCTGTCAAGAGTTTTTGACAGATGAAATATCAGCATTTGACAACTCTTTGAAGCTGTCAAACACTGACAATCTGTACTCCAGGTTAATTCCTTCCTCTCAGGATGATTTAGAGACCTCCCCGGAACAGAAAGTTGAATGCTGCAATTTTTGACAGATCGCGGCCATACTGCTTTCTGTGCCGGTGAGATGAGGGACTCCCGAGACCTGAAGGAAGGAAGGCTGTAAAGGTAAGTAAAACTTCTTTAAACACTTTAAACACACCAAACACACTTACCTCTGCACTCATGCACCCATCACTCACCTGAACAGCGGACATCTCGACCCCTCCAAGCCCTTCATCCCGACGGCCCGCCTTGCTAACTTGGCGTAGTTTGGAGCCATCGGGAATCCCACATATTAGCAATGAAAATAGGGATTAGGCTAAAAACTGCCTGTTAACTACCTGTTAACAGGCAGTTAATTGGCACTAATCCCCTTCCCGCCTCGGGGAGGCGGGTCCCAGTGCGGGGCGGGTATCCGCCTCCTTTGAAACTGGCATGGAGGCGGGTTGGGGGCGGGATGGGTTCGTGCACCCCAATTTCGGGATTTTAACCCCCCACACGCCTCCAATCCCGCCTCCACGGCCCAATGAAAATCCTGCCCGAAGTGTTTTTAAAAACATTTTCTTTGAACACTCTTACTTTTAAAAACCCCAACCCATTGGAGATGAGGAAAAAGGGCTGTTTGTGACTGTTGTTGAGAATCATTCAATCAGATAATGAAGAATGTTTGCTTTCCGATTGGCCATGGGAAGGCGGGGCACCGCAAGGACGGACGTCTTGGGCGACCAGTAATTGGGGAGGGGTGGGGGGGGACAGTGGGAGACGGGAGGTCATGTGATGAACCCTCCAGGAATATGTCCAACATGAGTTGGTGATCCGAGTGCCCAAAGTGGGGGTGTTCCATTCCCCACAACTGACATCCCTCGCTTTGATGAACACAAATAAGTTTGTCTCCCCAAAATGTGCTGCTAAAAAAAATAATAAACAAGTAAATTATTATTTTATGCGCCGATTTTCTAGTTTCATTTTTAACAAGTTAGGTTTTGATGTTAGGATTCACATGGGCCATGGCTGCATTGTTTTGAAAATTGAGGAGATCCTAAGATAATGGAACTGTCACTGGCCAACAGTGGTCAGTTCCCAGTTCTCAGTGTCCACCGTGGCTCAGTGGGCAGTGTCTCTTGCCTCTGACTCCGAAAGGTTGTAGGTTCTATAGCCCCACTCTCAGAGACTTTGAGCACAGAAATCTACCGAGGGAGTGCTGCACTGTCGGAGGGATGAGATGTTACACCGAAGCACCGTCTGCCCCCTCAGGTGGACGTAAATAGACCCACATGGCACCATTTCAAAGAAAAGCAGGAGAGTTGTCCTTGGTCTCCTGGCCAATATTTATCCCTCAATCAACATCACTAAAAAAGAACGGATTATCTGGTCATCATCACGTTGCTGTTTGTGGGAGCTTGCTGTGTGTAAATTGGCTGCCGCGTTTCCTACATTACAACAGTGACTCCACTTTTAAAATAAAAGTACTTCATTGGCTGTATGTATATATATAGACTATATAAATGCAAGTCTTTCTTTTTCTTCTTTTAGTTGTTCAATAAGTATATTCAGTACCAAAGGGTGGAACTGAAAATACTTAATACAGTAGAAGCCACATAAACACCTTATAGCAATGAGGAACCAATTTTCCTTCAGGAATTCCAATGCTCCGAGACTCTGTAATGATACCAAAATGATACCGGGGGCCTAAAGGATTAAATTATGAGGATCAGGTTACATAAATCTGGGTTGTATTCCCTTGAGTTTAGAAAGGTGAGGGGTGAGCTAATTGAGATGTTTAAAGTGGTAAGTAGTGGATACAGGAAACACTTTTTTATCCGGCACCGACGGGACCGGCGTGGGGCCGATTGATCAAGAAGACCGGATTACAGAGAGGTATAGTAAAAGGTACGAGAGCCCCGTACACGGCCACAGATCCAGGGGTCCCTGTTGCATGGCAACAGGTGCAGGAACCCCGGTTACACGGCCACTAATATGAAGTAAAACTTACCTGAACCTACTCCTGAAGTTTGCCGGTTAAGAGAGATTTCCGGTTATTTAGGTGCCGGTAAAAAGAGAGTTTCCTGTACAGAGAAGCTATTTCTGCTAGTGGGGGGGGTGGGGGGTGGGGGGGGGAGTCCAGAACAAGGGGGCATAACCTTAAAATTAGAGCCAGGCTGTTCAGTGAAATTAGGAAGCTCATTTTTGCACAAAGGGTGGTGGAAAAGTGGAATTCTGTCCCCCAAAAGGGTGTGGATGCTGGGCCAGGTGAAATTTTCAAGACTGACTTTGACCCATTTTCATTAGATAAGTGGTGTCAAGGATATACAACTCGGGTTGTATTCCCTGGAATTTCGAACGTTAGCGGGTGATTTGATCAAATTTTTCAAGTTATTAAGGGGAACAGATAGGGTAGATAGAGAGAAACTATTTCCGCTGGTTGGGGATTCTAGGACTAGGGGGCAGAGTCTAAAAATTAGAGCCAGATCTTTCAGGAGTGAAGTTAGGAAACACTTCTACACACAAAGGGTGGGAGAAGTTTGGAACTCTCTTTCGCAAACGGCAATTGATGCTGGATCAATTGTTAATTTTAAATCTGAGATTGATAGCTTTTTGTTAACCAAAGGTTATTAAGAGATGTGGGGCAAAGCTGGGTATATGGAGTTAGATCACAGATCAGCCATGATCTCATTGAATGGCAGAACAGGCTCGAGGATGCTGAATGGCCTCCTCCTGTTCCTATGTTCCTAGTATGTATCAAAGGCGGATAAATGGAGTTGCGGTACAGATCAACCATGAACTAATTGAATGGCGGAAAATGCTCGAGGGACTGATTGACCTACTCCTGTTCCTATGTTACCAATCATCATAGTACATAAGAGGGCATTAGAAAGAAAGAAAGACTTGCATTTCTATAGCACCTTTCACGACCACCGGATATCCCAAAGCAATTTACAACCAATGAAGTACTTTTTTAAGTGTAGTCACTGTTGTAATGTAGGAAACACAGCAGCCAATTTCAAAACAGCAAGCTCCCACAAACAGCAAAGTGATAATGACCAGATAATCTGTTTTAATGATGTTGATTGAGGGATAAACATTGGCCCCAGGACACTGGGGAGAACTCCCCTGCTCTTCTTCGAAATTGTGCCATGGGATTGTTACGTCCACCTGAGAGGGCAGACGGGGCCTCGGTTTAACATCTCATCCGAAAGACGGCACCTCCGACAGTGCAGCACTGCACTGGGAGTGTCAGCCTAGATTTTTGTGTTCAAGTCTCTGGAGTGGGACTATGAACCCGCAACCTTTTGACTCAGAGGCAAGAGTGCTACCAGCTGAGCCACAGTTGACACCTTAATAGAAGGAGAGGTCTATCAGCTTAGAGTATATCAGATTGGTAAATCTTTATTTTGTTCTGGGGCAAGTAGTACAAAATTGTGATGTTTCAATATTATCCTGAAACTCAGGTATTGCTGGATAGTGAATGAATCTGCACAGCCTTCTGTGTCGTCTTTCTGGACCAAGTAAAAATCTGATTGTTTTAAAACTTTTTTTTTTAAAACAGGAGGAGAATTTAAAATGGGGCACCCAACGTTCTGGAGAGAGGGGGAATTGGAGCCCTTCTCCATCACGGCCCATATCCCGAACGGCCTCTCGGCCGAGCTCACCTGCTGGAATGGGCGAATGTACTAGGCCAGTCCTGACAGTTGCTGAACGTGAAATTCTTGTGAGTAGTCCCAGAATTTGTTGCATCGCTTATTCACCAAGGCTTCTTTGACAGCACCTCCCAAACCCACGACAAGGCCATCAGGCTCACGGGACCACCATCATAGAATCATAGAATGGTTACTGCACAGAAGGAGGCCATTCGGCCCGTCGAGCCTGTGCCGGCTCACTGCAAGAGCGCTTCAGCCAGTCCCACTCCCCCGCCCTTTCCCTGTAGCCCTGCAAATTTTTTTCCTTCAGGTACTTATCCAATTCCCTTTTGAAAGCCACGATTCAATCTGCCTCCACCACCCTTTCAGGCAGTGCATTCCAGATCCTAACCACTCGCTGTGTAAAAAAGTTTCCCCTCGTATTGCCTTTGGTTCTTTTGCCAATCACCTTAAATCTGTGTCCTCTGGTTCTCGACCCTTCCGCCAATGGGAACAGTTTCTATCTACTCTGTCTAGACCCCTCATGATTTTGAACACCTCTATCAAATCTCCTCTCAACCTTCTCTGCTCTCAGGAGAACAACCCCAGCTTCTCCAGTCTATCCACGTAACTGAAGTCTCTCATCCCTGGAACCATTCTTGTAAATCTTTTCTGCACCCTCTCTAAGGCCTTCACATCCTTCCTAAAGTGCGGTGCCCAGAATTGGACACAATATTCCAGTTGAGGCCGAACCAGTGTTTTATAAAGGTTCATCATAATTTCCTTGCTTTTGTACTCTATGGGCTAGAATTTCCCAGGGTCATGGAGGCGGGTTTGGAGGCATGTGGGGTGTTAGAATCGCGAAATCGAGGGGCACAAACCCATCCCGCCCCCAACCTGCCTCCATGCCCGTTTCCCAGGAGGCGGGTACCCGACCCGCACTGGGACCCGCCTCCCTGAGGTGGGAAGGGGATTAGTGCCAATTAACTGCCTGTTAACAGGTAGTTAACTGGCAGTTTTTAGCCTAATCCCTATTTTTATCCCTGAAGTGTGGGATTCCCGACGGCTCCAAACCGCGCCAAGTTAGCGAGGCGGACCGTCGGGCTGAAGGGCTTGGAGGGTTCGAGATGTCAGTGTTCAGATGGGTGCATGAGTGCAGAGGTAAGTGTGTTTGGTGTGTGTAAAGTGTTTAAAAAAGTTTTACTTACCTTTACTTACCTTTACAGCCTTCCTTCCTTCAGGTCTCGGGAAACATAGAAGATAGGAGCAGGAGTAGGCCATTCGGCCCCTCGAGCCTGCTCCGCCATTCAATGAGATCATGGCTGATCATCCAAATTCAGTACCCTGTCCCTGCTTTCTCCCCATATCCCTAGATCCCTTTAGCCTTAAGATGAGTCCCTCATCTCACCGGCACAGAAAGCAGAATGGCCGCGAGCTGTCAAAAGTTGCAGCATTCAGCTTTCTGTTCCAGAGAGATCTCTAAATCATCCTGAGAGGAAGGAATTAACTTAGTGTACAGATTGTCAGTGTTTGACAGCTTGAAAGAGCTATCAAACACTGATATTTCATCTGTCAAAAGCTCTTGACAGATGAAATATCAATCTGTGACGTCACCTGTTGCCGGGTGGCCCTTAATTGGCCTGCTGAGCCCGCTGGGCGGGCTCAACAAGGTCAATCAAGTGAAAATCGCGTGGGTTGGCCACAACTCAATGGAGGCGGGACTACAACCCCAAAAGTTGTCGTCCCGCCTCCTACATGCCTCCAGTATCAAAATCCAGCCCAGTGCCTCTATTTATGAAGCCCAGGATCCTGTATGCTTTTTTAACCGCTTTCTCAACCTGTCCTGCCACATTCAACGATTTGTGCACACATACCCCCAGGTCTCTCTGTTCCTGCACCCCCTTTAGAATTGTCCCCTTTAGTTTATATTGTCTCTCTTCGTTCTTCCTACCAAAATGTATCACTTTGCACTTTTCTGCGTTAAATTTCATCTGCCACATACCCGCCTATTGCACCAGCCTGCCTATGTCTTCTTGAAGTCTAATACTACCCTCCTCACTGTTCACTATACTTCCAAGTTTTGTGTCATCTGCAAATTTTGAAATTGGGCGCTGTACTCCCAAGTCCAAGTCATTAATATATATCAAGAAAAGCAGTGGTCCTAGTACCGACCCCTGGGGAACCACCTCCAAGTTCCCCTCCAGATCACACACTATCCTGACTTGGAAATATATCGGTCGTTCCTTCATCATCGCTGGGTCAAAATCCTGGAACTCCCTCCCTAACAGCACTGTGGGAGTACCTTCACCACACGGACTGCAGCGGTTCAAGAAGGCGGCTCACCACCACCTTCTCAAGGGCAACTAGGGATGGGCAATAAATGCCGGCCTTGCCAGCGACGCCCACATCCCGTGAATGGAAAAAACAGAATTCCCTGCTTAGCTGGCTTTGGTATGAGTTGTTATAGTTCTAGAATGTTGCGATAGCTCTAGAACGTTATGATAGCTCTTCACGTGTCAACCGTGTCTTAGTGGGTCGTGCTCTTGTCTCTGGGTCAGCAGGTCGTGGGTTCAAGTCCCACCCTCCCTGAAACTTGAATGCATAATCCAGGCTGACACTCCAGTGCAGTACTGAGGGAATGCTGCACTGTCAGAGGTGCCGTCTTTTGGATGAGGTGTTAATCTTTGGCCCTATCTGCCCCCTCAGGTGGATGAAAAAAGTGCTCTATAAATGCAAGTTGTGGTTATGATAACAGAGTGCCGCCATCCTGCACCTGTGTACAGTAGAAGGCAGCATTTGCAACAGGCACATTGCAAACTTGATCCATTATCCTCCTCATCCTTCCTTTCCTGCATCTAGACAAGTGCCGTAATATTATGGAAACACAGGGTCCTCAAACGCCAATGGGCAGTAAAACATCCTACTGACCAACTGGGCTTTGCGTCACTGACTGATTTCTTTCCTGCTCACGTTTGAAATAACAAAAGGAGTTCTGAAGTGAGATATGAGCGATTCTGTAATCTCACAATCCCGATAGGATATGATATGAGTTCGGGTATTACCTCAAGGGAATCACTGTGCCCATTTTAAAATAAAAAATTTATTTTGATTACCCGGTCCGGATTGGAAAAGAGAAACAAATAGAAATGTAGAGATTGGAAACAAAAAAACAACCCAAAACATTTTCACTGATCTGACCCGGCCATAGCGTCACCTCAAACAGTGATGGCAGTGGGTGTAGATACGCTCCGTCCCACTCCACCGTATTATCATTGCCCCCATCCCCAGTCCCTCCCCAGCCCCAACCACAAGAAATTGAGGTAGAGCTTGTGGAGTTTATGAGCGCAAAGTGAAATGTATCTCCTTCTTCTTGTCACAGTCAATGTCAGTGAAGCAACGATCCACTCAATGTAATTAAATCTGTGCAATGTGCTGCCCTTCACACAGGTCCTGGATCTGCTGTCTCAGATCTTGCAGACCGACTCACTCCAAGCAGTACAGCAATGGCTACTCATAACAGGACAGAGAGGTTAGTGATTTCGCCCCGGATTATTACACAGCGTAACTTTCCCAACCCATTACTTTTTTGTGGGAGCTTGCTGTGCGCAAATTGGCTGCTGTGCTTCCTACATTACCGCAGCGACTTCGCTTCAAAAGTACTTTGTTGGCTCTAAAGCACTTTGGGACGTCCTGAGGTCATGAAAGGTGCGGTATAAATGCTATAGTCGACTCCAAATAACTCCGATCCGAGTATAACATTCTATACACCAACCACTTCCTATTAATCACAATGCATAGAACACCTGGGCTGAGCACACTTCTTAAATACAAAATCATCTTCCAGGTATAAAATACTACCCACTAGTCAACAGCCTGGGTTCCTGATGGACCAGGGAAAGAGACAATCTTGGAATTTAAAAACACCCTTACACTCACGGCCCAGGTGACCTTACTACCAGCTCTCTTCACCTTCCAGCTGAAGGAAGTGGCGGCACAAAATTCAGGATGATGTGCAAGTGGGATATTTAACATTTTTCCTTTTTAGATATAAGGCAACTGGGGGTAGAATTTCTGCAGGTGGTTCTCCTGATCTTCCGCCGTAACGTGGTGGAAGATTGGTCGATAGTTCGAGAAATGGCCGGCGGAAATTCCTGGCGCTGCTCTTTAAAATTAAAAAACAATTGGCAGATGCACCCCGCTGTCCATACGTTTGAACTGTTTGTCGTACATTTGTCTCCTCCCTCTTTCCTTTCCTTTGATAATTTCCTTTTCTTTGATAATTCCCCTCCTCTCCTCCCTAATTTTCACCCCTTCTAGGGGTGTGATGGAATACTCTCCACTTGCCTGGATGAGTGCAGCTGCAACAACACTCAAGAAGCACGACACCATCCGGGACCAAGCAGTCCTTCGCCCCACCATTGGCAGCCGTGCCTTCATCTGCCTGGGCCCCGAGCTCTGGGAATTCCCTCCCTAAAGCTCTCCGTCTCTCTCTCCTTCTTTAAGCCGCTCCTTAAAACCTATCTCTTTGGCCAAGCTTTTGGTCCCCTGTCCTAATATCTCCTTCTTTGGCTCGGTGTAAACATTTTGTCTGGTTCCGCTCCTGTGAAGCGCCCTGGGATGTTGTACTATGTTAAAGGCGCTGTCATGAATCTTATCATGACTCATGAAGTTACACTGGGCGGCCAGCTGGTGGCGCCGTCCAAGGAGTATAAATACTCGGGCGTGGGCCCAGCTTGCTCAGGATGTTTCTGTAACCAGGAATTAGTGATGTAACTAGAGCTCATGGTTGTGAAACAGTTGATTAAAGCCTTGTTTTATACTCAAACCAAGTGCTCAGTAGTCTTTTTACATCAGGCGCTATATCAATGCAAGTTGTTGTAATCTTCCAATCCTGGTTTAAAGAATGTGATTGCCATTTTCAGTTTTTTTTCCTGAGAGGATTTCGAAGAGAGCCTGTTAATTAAAGTTGAATTAAAATGGACACATCAGGCGTCACTTTTTTTGCTAATTTCATTCCCCCTTCCCCCTCCCCCCTGTGTTTCACCATACTTTAGAGAAAAACACGGTGTTGGATATGATTCGTATGGCTGTGGCCAACATGAGGCACGGTGGTCCAGGCAGTGCGTCCTCCAGCACTTCCAAAGAAAGCTTATCTTCACGTCAGTCATCTGAAGACACAGAAACTACGATATTCCAAGCGCTGTCTCCCTGTGAGAGACGCCGTGCTAGGTCAGTACCGCCATTCCATTCCGACCTCTTCGCGGAACATCGTGTATCTTTATAAGTTTCGCACACAAAAAAAACGTTTTCTGTATTTTCCTAGTTCTGCCTTCGTAGCTTTTATGCGGCTACTGTTTGTAGCCCTTCCGTCGGTTGCTGTAGTCAGGTGTCAGCCAGTGGCTCAGTGGGCAGTGCTCTTGCCTCCGAGCCAGAAGGGTCGTGGGTTCAAAGTCCCGCTCCAGAGACTTGAACGCAAAAATCCAGGCTGACACTCCCAGTGCAGTACTGAGGGAGCGCCGCACTGTCGGAGGGGCAGTACTGAGGGAGCGCCGCACTGTCGGAGGGGCAGTATTGAGGGAGCATGCACTGTCGGAGGGGCAGTACTGAGGGAGCGCCGCACTGTCGGAGGGGCAGTATTGAGGGAGCGCTGCACTGTCGGAGGTGCTGTCTTTTGGATGAGATGTTAAACCGAGGCCCGGTGAGCCCTCTCAGATGGACGTAAAAAAAAAAATCCCATGGTACTGTTTCGAAGAAGAGCAGGGGGACTTCTCCCCGGTGTCCTGACTAATATTTATCCCTCAATCAACATAGTTAAAAATCAAGGGATACGGGGATCGGGCAGGGAAAGTGGAGTTGAGGTCGAAGATCAGCCATGATCTTATTGAATGGCGGAGCAGTTCGAGGGGCTGTGTGGCCGACTCCTGCTCCTAATTCTTGTGTTCTTATGTTAAAACAGATTATCTGATCTTTATATCATTGCTGTTTGTGGGAGCTTGCTGTGGGTAAATTGGCTGCCGCTTTTCCTACATTACAACCGTGACTGCACTTCAAGAAGTACTTTGTTGGCTGTAAAGTGCTTTGGGACATTCTGAGGTTGTGAAAGATGCTCCATAGTTGACTCCAAATAACCCTGATCCCAGTACAATATTCCGATGTACCGAACCACTTCCTATTTATCACAATGTATAGAACACCTGGACTAAGCACATTTCTTAAATGCAAAAATCACCTTCCGAGTATAAAATGCTACCCATTCATCAAGAGTCTGGGTTCCTGATAGACAACCAGGGAAGAGACAATCTCAAAATTTAAAAACACCCTTACACTCACTCTTGCAAATTACCTTAAATCTGTGCTCTCTGGTTACTGACCCACCTGCCAACATGGTATTGTTTAGAGATTGTCCTATTAGGGAAGTTCTGTTGAGCTGTACGAGTTACCTTGCACTGTATTAAACCTGAAAGCATGTGTCAGAAGTATGTAAAATATATTCTACTGGTGCTTAAAATTGGAATAAGAGTAGTAAATCTATCTGTACCAATCTATCCTGTAAAAAGCCCATTGTATGTTACAAGCTTCATAAGCTTCGTTGGGTTATGAGAAGGAAGGAGAGATACATAGAAACATAGCAACATAGAAGATAGGAGCAGGAGTAGGCCATTCAGCCCCTCGAGCCTGCTCCGCCATTCAATGCGATCATGGCTGATCATCCAAATTCAGTACCCTGTCCCTGCTTTCTCCCCATACCCCTTGATCCCTTTAGCCTTAAGAAATATATCCAACTCCTTCTTGAATATATTTAATGAATTGGCCTCTACTGCCTTCTGTGGTAGAGAATTCCACAGGTTCACCACTCTCTGGGTGAAGAAATTCCTCCTCATCTCTGTCCTAAATGGCTTACCCCTTATCCTTAGACTGTGACCCCTGGTTCTGGACTCCCCCGCCATCGGGAACATCCTTCCTGCATCTAGTCTGTCCAGTCCTGTCAGAATTTTATAAGTTGGAGCGTTATTATAGGTTCCTAATGATTAGCGCTAAAGTTCTTATTTTCTATTTCACAGGTCACAACAGCAGAGACTGGACTCAATCTTGGAGAAAAAGCCAGGTATGAAGCAGAAGTTCTAACAATACTTTCTTTCTGTTATATTAATAGGGGGTTTACCCAAAGCTAGCTATAATAATGCAAAACATCTCAGTAAGTCAACGTAAGTCATTAAAGGAAGAAAATATCTAATGTAGGGTGACAGGGTTGTAAGGATCACCTATCGGGCAAGAAGAGCAATTTTCAGGGCTGTGTGGAAAGAGCAGGGGGGGAGTGGGACTAATTGGAGAGCTCTTTCAAAGAGCCGGCACAGGCACGATGGGCCGAATGGCCTCCTTCGGTGCTGTAAGATTCTATAATTCCAAGTATTTTCTCATATCCTATCCAGGACTGCGAGTGCGGCGTTAGAAAACCATCTTCGCATTGCGGACGGATTTGTTATTTATAGACCGTTAAGAGTTATTAAGGAGCGAAGTGACTAAGCTTCCAGCTCCTCCCCATCAGATTGAGGTACCTCTCCAGTAGGGTGGGACCTCAACAACAACAACTTTATATATTGTCGTTAACGTAGTAAAACGTCCCAAGGCGCTTCACAGGGGCGATTATCAAACACAAATTTGACACCAAGCCACATAAGGAGATATTAGGACAGGTGACCAAAAGCTTGGTCAAAGTGGTAGATTTTACGGAGCAAATTAAAAGAGAGAGACATGGAAAGGCAAAGAGGTTTAGGAAGGGAATTCCAGCCTTACAATCCTCTGAGATCTCTGCGCTCTTCCAATTCTGGCCTCTTGCGCACCCTTGATTTTAATCGCTCCACCATTGGCGGCCGTGCCTTCAGCCGCCTGGGCCCCGAGCTCTGGAATTCCCTCCCTAAACCTCTCCGCCTCTCTCTCCTCCTTTAAGATGCTCCTTAAAACCCTCCTCTTTCACCAAGTTTTTGATCACCTGTCCTAATAGCTCCTTGTGCGGTTCGGTGTCAAATTTTGTTCGATAATCGCTCCTGTGAAGCGCATTGGGACGTTTTACTACATTAAAGGCGCTATATAAATACAAGTTGTTGTTGGAAAGGAGGGAGAGAGAAAACGGAACTACAGGCCAGTTAGCCTGACATCAGTCGTCGGGAAAATGCTGGAATCCATTGTTAAGGAAGTGGTATCAGGGCACTTAGAAAATCATAACATGGTTAGGCAGAGTCAACATGGTTTTATGAAAGGGAAATCGTGTTTGACAAATTTATTGGAGTTTTTTGAGGATGTAACTAGCAGGGTAGATAAAGAGGATCCAGTGGATGTAGAACATTTGGATTTCCAAAAGGCATTCAATAAGGTGCCACATAAAAGGTTATTAAACATTGGGTTGGGGGTAATATAATAGCATGGATAGAGGATTGGTTAATGGACAGAAAACAGAGAGTAGGGGTAAACTGGTCTTTCTCAGGTTGGCAGGCTGTAACTAGTGGGGTGCCGCAAGGATCAGTGTTGGGGCCTCAGCTATTTACAATCTATATTAATGACCTAGATGAAGGGACCGAGTGTAATGTATCCAAGTTTGCTGACGATACAAAGCTAGGTGGGACAGTAAGCTGTGAGGAGAACATAAAGGGGGCGATCTTGCCAGCCTTGGGGAGGCGGGTTTGGAGGCGAGACTGCTGGGAAAATGGCAGAATCTGGGGGCGGGTACCCATCCCGCCCCCAACCCGCCACCGTGCCATCTTCCCAGGAGGCGGGTACCCGACCCACGCCGGGTCCTGTCTCCTGGAGGCGGGAAGGGGATTACAGCCACTTAACTGCTGTTAACAGGTAGTTAAGAGAATTATCCTCATTTTTCCATCAGAGGTGCGGGCTTCCCGACGTCAGGAAACCCCGCCAGGGTTACCGAGGCGAGCAGTGGGTCTGTGGGGGTCGGAGGGGTCCCAAAGTGCGCTGTGGAGGTGAGTGATGGGTGCAAGTGTGGAGTGGTAAGTATGAAAGGTGAGTGAAACGTGATAGAAAAAGTTTCCTTACCTTGCAGGCCTCAACAGTTGGGGATGCGGAGAGTCTCGCATCTCACCGGCAGAGATGACAGAATGGCTGCTGCATTCACTGATGCAACAACCATCTAATTTCTGCTCACAGAAGAGGTTTGATGAGGTCTTGAATACAAGGACTCATCAAACAACAGAGAATGTCAGTGTTTGACAGCTTCACAGAGCTGTCAAACGATGACAATTGACAGATGAAACGTCATACGCTGACGTTCTCTGTAACCGGCTTTCCCTTAATTGGCCTGCTAAACCCGCTGGGCGGGCTTAACAAGGTCAATCAAGGGAAAATAGCATGGGTTGGCCACAAGTCAATGGAGGCGGGACTAAAAGCCGACAAGCAGCAGTCCTGCCTCCAGCGCGCCCCCATTGGCAAAATCACCCCCAGAGTCTGCAAAGGGATATAGATAGACTAAGTGAGTGGACAGTAAGGTGGCAGATGGAGTATAATGTGGGGAAATGTGAGGTTATTCACTTTGGTAGGAAGAATAGAAAAACAGAATATTTTTTAAATGATGAGAAACTTTCAAATGTTGGTGTTCAGAGAGATTTGGGTGTCCTCGTGCAAGAAACACAGAGAGTTAGCACGCAGGTACAGCAAGCAATAAGGAAGGCAAATGGCATGTTGGCCTTTATTGCAAGGGGGTTGGAGTATAAGAGAAGGAAGTCTTGCTACAATTGTACAGGGCCTTGGTGAGACCACACCTGGATTACTGTGCACGGTTTTGGTCTCCTTATCTAAGGAAGGATATACTCGCCTTGGAGGCGGTGCCACAAAGGTTCACTAGATTGATTCCTGGGATGAGAGGGCTGTCCTATGAAGAGAGATTGTGTAGAATGGGCCTGTACCCTCTGGAGTTTAGAAGAATGAGAGGTGATCTCATTGAAACATACAAGATTCTGAAGGGGATTGACAGGGTAGATGCTAAACGGTTGTTTCCCCTGGCTGGAGTGTCTAGAACTAGGGGGCATAGTCTCAGGATAAGGGTTCGCCATTTAAGAATGAGATAAGGAGGAATTTCTTCACTCAGAGGGTTGTGAATCTTTGGAATTCTCTGCCCTAGAGGGCTGTGGATGCTGAGTCTTTGAGTATATTCAAGGCTGAGATCGATAGATTTTTGGACTCTAGGGGAATCAAGGGACATGGAGATCCGGCGGGAAAGTGGAGTTGAGGTCGAAGATTAGCCATGATCTTACTGAATGGCGGAGCAGGCTTGAGGGGCTGTATGGCCGACTCCTGCTCCTATTTCTTATGTTCTTATGTTCTTATTCTGGGCACTGCACTTTAGGAAGGATGTGAAGGCCTTAGCAAGGGTGCAGAAAAGATTTACGAGAATGATTCCAGGGATGAGGGACTTCAGTAACATGGATAGACTGGAGAAGCTGGGGTTGTTCTCCTTAGAGCAGAGAAGATTGAGAGGAGATTTGATAGAGGTGTTCAAAATCATGAGGGGTCTAGACAGAGTAAATAGAGAGAAACTGTTCCCATTGGCGGAAGGGTTGAGAACCAGAGGACACAGATTTAAGGTGATTGGCAGAAGAACCAAAGGCAACATGAGGGAAAAGATTTTTACGCATTGAGTGGTTAGGATCTGGAATGCACTGGCTGAAAGGGTGGTGGAGGCAGATTCAATCGTGGCTTTCAAAAGGGAGTTGGTTATGTACCTGAAGGAAAAGAATTGCAGGGCTACGGGGAAAGGGCGAGGGAGTGGGACTACCTGAAGTGCTCTTGCAAAGAGCCGGCACGGGCTCGATGGACCGAATGGCCTCCTTCTGTGCTGTAACCATTCTATGATTCCATGGGCTCGGAATTGGGTACCTTAGCGCCTCCCGTTAGTGCCTCCGCAGGGCGCTAACGGGGCTCAAACGACCTTTCACCCAGGCAGGAGTTCAGCGGGAGTTTAGTGGCGGCGGTAACCCGTAGCGACCCGTTCCACTGATGACGACATCATCACCGTGCGCAGTACCCCGTTTTCGCCCCTCCTGCAAAATTGGCCCGCGCCCCCTGATTCTGGGGCTGGGAATAGAGCGGCAGGAGGCGGGGTTAGCGCTCTAAGAGGGAAGTGGAGCGCTTGAGTTCGCTCTCCACCTCCCTCTTGGGGCGCTAAAACTGAATTTCGCGGTCGCTGGCGCTAATTAGTGCTGCGTGCTAAAGTTAGTGCCCAGGCAATGTTAGCGCCCCAAAATGGTCCCTGACGAATTTTTCCCCCTATGATTCTATAGGAAGATAGTGGGACAGTGGGATATATAGCAACATAAGATGTAGGAGCAGGAGTCGGTTGTTTGGCCCCTCGAGCCTGCTCTGCCACTCAATAAGATCATGGCTGATCTGATCTTGGCCTCAACTCCACTTCCCTGCTCACTCTCCGTAACCCTCGACTCCCTTACTGTTCAAAAATCTGTCTATAGTAATCTGGGATGTAATGTTTAAGTTATCCACCAGATGGAGCCAAACATTAAGGGTTCACATTCACCAGTATTTAAGGTAATGGGTCATGTATTCAATGTCCTGGTACACCAGTTAACACGGTAATGTGGCATTGCATTATGGGTATGACTCAGAGGTTGAGCCTCCATCTTGTGCTCGTGCAATAAGAAATGTGCCTTGCCTCCAGCTTGTAAGAGATATGTTTCTCTGCTACACCGTGTAAATAAACAGTTGGGTTTTGTTCCTAATATCTCGCTTCTCTCAGTTTCTGACCTTACCACTCAGATATCACACTGTCTATCTCCACCTGTTTTGGATTGATCTAGCAGAGCCGGCACAGACAATAATGGGGGCAATTGTAACCTAATATGCCCGTCAGGAAACGGACGGGATTGGATGCATCACTGGTTATACACCCCGCCTGACACTACTCTCCATTGAAGTCAAAGATTTAATATTTTGCGGGGATGTAAAATCGCCGTTCCACCGTGGGTTTCTCGCCTGGAGATTTAGGTTAAAATTGCCCTCAAATGGGTCGAAAGGCCACCTTCTGTTCTGTAAACGTGCATGGTTCGTTCACATTCTGTAAGGTTACCTGACATTCTGATGCTTGACTCAACAGCTGTCTCAGTGCTGACATCTGCTTTTCCCTCTAACAGGTGCAGGTCAGTGATTCACATTGAATTACATGCCCACAATCTGCTAGGGTGAACTGGAACACATTGTGGGCTGCTTCTTAAAGGAGCAATGCCAGTCATCACAATGTCTCACATAGACAGTTTACCTACATAGAATTTACAGCACAGAAACAGGCCATTCGGCCCAACAGGTCCGTGCCGGTGTTTATGCTGCACACGAGCCTCCTCCCACCCTTCCTCATCTCACCCTATCACCATATCCTTCTATTCAATTCAATTTAATTTGCCATATGTAACCAGTACTAGTACAAGTACAATGGAATGCTTACTCCCCGTGGGGACATGTCAGCTATTCTTACAGCGCCGTGTTCAGAAAGTCAATTCAATGGCTTCCCAGTGGCAGTGGGAGCACGACGTCCCTCAGCCGCTCCGTCCTCCTCGTCACCGCGGCCTCCTCCTCACTGTTGCCGGCTCCACGTGTGGTGGCCTGCTTCTCCCGCTCATGATCCGACCTCTGGCCGCCATGCTCGGCTCCCCTCCTTCCAGTCGGACTGCGAGCTTCCCGCCACGGAGCTGCCGGCCGACGTGCTACAGCGGGTCATCGTGGCTGCTGCTGCTGCTCGTTGCACTGCGCTGCCTCCACCCGACTCGCTGAACACATCGTCGGGATGTGAATGCTCCGGTCGCCGCGGCCTCCTCCTCACCGTCGCCGGCTCCACGGTCCGACGGCCCGGGGCCTGCTTCTCCCGCTCACGGTCCGGCCTCTGGCTACCATGCTCGGCTCATGTGTTTATCCAGCTTCCCTTAAATGCATCTATGCTCGTCACCTCAACCACTCCCTGTGGTAACGAGTTCCACATTCTCCCCACTCTCTGGGTAAAGAAGTTTCTTCTGAATTCCCCATTGGATTTATTGGTGACTATCTTGTATTTATGGCCCCTAGTTCTGGTCTCCCCCACAAGTGGAAACAACTTCACTACATCTACCCTATCAAACCCTTTCATTAAAGACCTTCATCAGGTCACCTCTCAGCCTTCTCTTTTCTAGAGAAATGATGTAGTCTATATGGATTTTAGCAAGGCTTTTGATAAGGTCCCACATGGCAGACTGGTCACGAAAGTAAAAGCCCATGGGATCCAAGGCAAAGTGGCAAGTTGGATCCAAAATTGGCTCAGAGGCAGGAAACAAAGGGTAATGGTCAAAGGGTGTTTTTGTGACTGGAAGGCTGTTTCCAGTGGAGTTCCGCAGGGCTCAGTACTGGGTCCTTTGCTTTTTGTGGTACATATCAATGATTTGGACTTGAATGTAGAAAGTATGATTAAGAAGTTTGCAGATGATACAAAAATTGGCCGTGTGGTTGATCATGAAGAAGAAAGCTGCAGCCTGCAGGAGGATATCAATGGACTGGTCAGGTGGACAGAACAGTGGCAAATGGAATTCAATCTGGAGAAGTGTGAGGTAATGCATTTGGGGAGGGCTAACAAGGCAAGAGAATACACTATAAATGGTAGGACACTGTGAGAAGTGCAGAGGATCAGAGGGACCTTGGAGTGCATGTCCACAGATCCCTGAAGGTAGCAGGACAGGTAGATAAGGTGGTTAAGAAAGCATACGGGATACTTTCCTTTATTAGCCGTGGCATAGAATATAAGAGCAGGGAGGTTATGCTTGAACTGTATGAAACACTAGTTAGGCCTCAGCTAGAATACTGTGTGCAGTTCTGGTCACCACATTACAGGAAAGATGTGATTGCACCAGAGGGTACAGAGGAGATTTACGAGGATGTTGCCTGGGCTGGGGAATTTTAGCTATGAGGAAAGATTGGATAGGCTGGGGTTGTTTTCTTTGGAACAGAGGAGGCTGAGGGGAGACCTAATTGAGGTGTATAAAATTATGAGGGGCCCAGATAGAGTGGATAGGAAGGACCTATTTCCCTTAGCAGAAGAGTCAATAACCAGGGGGCAGAGATTTAAAGTAATTGGTAGAAGGATTAGAGGGGAGTTGAGGAGAACTTTTTTCACCCAGAGGGTGGTGGGGGTCTGGAACTCACTGCCTGAAAGGGTGGGAGAGGCAGAAACCCTCATCACATTTAAAAAGAACATGAATATACACTTGAAGTGCCGTAACCTGCAGGGCTACGGACCAAGAGTTGGACAGTGGGATTAGGCTGGATCGCTCTTTGTCGGCCGGCACAGACAAGATGGGCCGAACGACCTCCTTCTGAGCTGTAAATTTCTATGATTCTATGAAAAGAGCCCCAGCCTGCTCAGTCTTTCCTGATAGGTATATCACCTAGTTAGTGATCAGAAAACACCACACAGAGATATCATTGCAGCACCAATATAATTTTCCTTCTCTAAAATGAAACCTTAAGTATAATAAAAGCAAATAAAAGATAGTAAGTTTCCCCTGCAACACAGACTTACCAGGGCGTAATGCTTTTGGTGCAGGCTGTATGTATGATTTAGGCATTAGAAATCTTCTGCAATTTCAAGAATATTGTTACTAATCCTGTATTTATCACATTTGTTACAACTTGCAACATTCCAGATGTAAACAGAGACCTAAAAATGCTGGAAGCGACCAGGCCGATTGCCTCTCCTCGCCAATACAGTCCACAACCAAAAACTACCAAGAGACCGAAAACTATCAGAAGCCCATGGAATGTTCTCAATGTGCCTTCTTCGCCCATACTGGATGGGAAGTTGTGCCACAGCACGACTGACTTGTATAAAACTTAAGACAGAGGCAGGCTTCTCGAGGAGGTTTGCGACAGATGAGCGTGCAGAGTTGTTATCAGTAAAATTTTTTGAGGTAACTGAAGCATCGATGTGTCCGATTATACCCCGTGCATCTTCGTCGGTCTGAATTGCAGATTTGTCCAACCACATTCTACCTTTGGAAGGAAATGCCGCAGTTTTAAAGGAGAATTTCAGAGTAGGAATACTGAACCTTTAAAATAGGAATGTGGTTACTATCCCTGATGTGCCTCAATAATCCCAAGACTCGATGTTAGCGGAACAAAACAAGGCTTTTATTAACTTAGAAGATAACACGCAGTGGAGAGAGGTATCTTCCATCTGGAGCTCTGCAGTACTGGGTGTGAGGCCAGGCTGAGCTGGCTTACATAGAGGCCAGGTATGGGCGGAGCCCTACACGCAACACATTCCATACATTCCAATATATAATACAATGGTGAGGAGAAACCTGAAACCAACCACAGTCACAGGCAATACAATGGTGAGGGGGAAACCTGAAACCAACCACAGTCACAGGCAGTGATGAATGGAATATTTCATCACATTCACCCCTTCTATAGATTTAGTCTGTTCGGGGGTTTGGTAGTCCTCTGCGACCGACGTGGCTGTTGTGGTGTCGTGGGTGTCGGCTGGGTGTCCTCGGTGGCCTCCTGGGTCTCTGCCGGGGGTGCCGCCAGGGTTGTTGAAGGGGTAGTTGGTGGGGGTGCCGTTGGTCGATGTTCTTCCGGGGGTGATGAAAGAGTAGTGGGTGGGTAAGAGTTGCTGTGGTCGTTGTTGCTGCTATTGCCGTGGTTGTTGTCGTTACCGGCTGGGGCGACGTCTTTTATTGACACGGTGTCCTCCCTTCCGTCGGCGTGCCGGACATACGCGTATTGGGGGTTGGCGTGGAGTAGGTGCACTGGCTCCACGAGAGGGTCCGTCTTATGGCCCCTCACATGCCTTCGCACGAATACCGGACCTGGGGTGGAGAGCCATGACGGCATGGATACGCCTGAGGTGGATTTCCGGGGAAAGCTAAACATTCGTTCATGAGGCGTGGCATTAGTGGCAGTACACAGTAGCGACCGTATCGAATGGAGCACATCTGAGAGGACTTCCTGCCAGCGGGAGATAGGGAGGCCCTTGGTCCTTAGAGCTAGAGTGACTGCTTTCCATACTGTCCCGTTCTCTCGCTCCACTTGACCGTTACCCCGGGGGTTGTAGCTGGTGGTACGGCTCGTGGCGATACCCCTGGACAGCATGTACTGGCGTAGCTCTTCACTCATGAAGGACGCCCCCCTATCCGTGTGGATGTAGCTCGGCATACCGAACAGGCAGAACAGGAGGTTGAGGCATTTAATGACCGTGGCGCTGGTCATGTCTGGGCAGGGGAAGGCGAATGGGAACCGGGAGTATTCGTCCACAATGTTCAGGAAGTAAACATTGCGGTCGACGGACGGGAGGGGGCCCTTGAAATCTAAGCTGAGCCGCTCAAAGGGCCGTGTAGCTTTGATTAAGTGGGCTCTATCTGGGCGGTAGAACCGAGGCTTGCACTCAGCGCAAGTGCGGCAGTTCCTGGTCAGAGACCGAACTTCCTCAATCGAGTAGGGTAAGTTGCGGGACTTTATGAAGTGGAACAGCCGCGTGACCCCTGGGTGGCAGAGGTCGTTGTGGAGGGTCTGTAGCCGGTCCCCGGTGGCGCTGGCACACATCCCTCGTGAGAGGGCATCTGGGGATTCATTAAGGGCCCCTGGCCGGTAAATGATGTCATACTCGAAGGTGGAGAGCTCGATCCGCCACCTAAGAATCTTATCATTTTTGATCTTCCCCCTCTGTTTATTATTGAACATAAACGCTACCGACCGCTGGTCGGTAAGTAGGGTGAAGCGTTTGCCGGCTAGGTAGTGGCGCCAGTGGCGCACTGCCTCCACGATGGCTTGGGCCTCCTTTTCCACGGAGGAGTGTCTGGTCTCGGGCCCTTGGAGGGTCCTCGAGAAGAAAGCTACGGGCCGCCCCGCCTGGTTGAGGGTGGCCGCCAAGGCAAAGTCAGACGCATCACTTTCCACTTGAAATGGAGTGTTCTCGTCCACTGCCTGTAGCGTGGCCCGCTCAATATCCTGCTTAATGCTTTTGAAGGCGGCGTGGGCCTCAGCAGAGAGCGGAAAAGAGGATGCTTTCAAGAGGGGGCGGGCTTTGTCGGAGTAGTTGGGGACCCATTGGGAATAATAAGAGAATAACCCCAGGCACCTTTTCAGGGCTTTGGGAGTGTTGGGCAGGGGCAGCTCCCATAGGGGGCGCAATCGGTCGGGGTCTGGTCCGGTTTCCCCATTCTCCACCACGCTGCCTAGTATGCAGAGGCGCGTGGTGTTGAAAACGCACTTGTCCTCGTTGTAGGTGAGGTTGAGTTTTTGTGCGGTTTTCAGGAACCTCTCGAGGTTCGAGTCGTGATCCTGCTGGTTGTGACCGCAGATGGTGACGTTGTCGAGGTAGGGGAAGGTTGCCTGCAAGCGGTGGTCATCGACCATGCGGTCCATCTCTGGAAGACCGAGACCCCATTCGTCACCCCAAAGGGGACTCTGAGGAATTGGTAGAGGCGTCCGTTCGCCTCGAAGGCGGTGTACGGGCGGTCCTCTGGTCTGATAGGGAGCTGGTGGTACGCTGACTTGAGGTCGATGGTGGAGAACACCCGGTATTGGGCGATTTGGTTCACCATTTCTGATATGCGGGGTAGCGGGTAGGCGTCTAGTTGGGTGTACCTGTTGATCGTTTGGCTATAGTCGATCACCATCCGTTTCTTCTCGCTACCCCTTACCACCACCACTTGGGCGCGCCATGGGCTATTGCTGTGTTCAATAATGCGCTCTTTCAGGAGCCTGTCTACCTCGGTCGCGATAAACCGCCTGTCCTCCCAGCTGTACCTCCTGCTTTTGGTCGCTATTGGCCGGCAGTTAGGGGTAAGCTTCGCGAATAGCGAAGGCGGCTTTACCTTCAGGGTAGCCAGACCGCACACTGTGAGGGGTGGCTGGGACCCACCGTACTTGAGCGTGATGCTTTGGTGGTTGCACTGGAAATCCAGGCCCAAGATCACGCTCGCGCATAGATTCTTCATGATTAATACTTTAAAATTATTGTATACCGTTCCGTTAACGGACAATTGTACCGTGCAGTAACCCAGAATGATCGATGTCTGGGTTTTATCAGCCATAGAGATGGTACCCCGAGTAGGGACCACCTTTAGGGAGAGTTGTTGTGCCAGTTCAGGGTGGATAAAACTCTCCGTGCTTCCACTGTCAATTAAACATTTAACCCGGCACCCGTTTACCTCGATATCCACCATTGATTTGGATAGCGGGTGGGGCCTGGTCTGGTCCACAGTGACCGATGCCACTGTAGGGCCCTGATCGAGACAAGATGGCGTCCACGCTGTCTGCTCACAAGACGGCGGACCCCACGAGGTCGGGCAAGATGGCGTCCAAGATGGCCGCTCCCACGGCGCACACGCGGCGGTGGCGGGTTTTCCGGCGGGGTTCCCTCTGCACACCTTCCCGAAGTGCCCCTTCTTACCGCACTTAAAGCAGGTGGTGCCTTTCGCCGGGCACAGGTTTCTGGTGTGCTTTGGCTGCCCGCAGAAGTAGCAGTTGGGTCCCCGACGCGTCGCGGCTGTCGTAGGGCTTCTGGGGGGAGAGCGGGGCCCCGACGGTGTCGGGCTGCCGGGCGGGGAAGATGCCTTCCAAGATGGCGGCGCCCTTGGTGCACACGTGGCGGCGTGGACGGCGCGGGCTGAAGAGTAGGCGTCCGAGTTTCTCTGGGCCACATCCAGGGATCGCGCGGTGTCCGCAGCCTGTTTCAGGTCCAATCCCGTTTTTTCCAGCAGTCTTTGCCGGATGTAAGTGGAGCTGAGGCCTGTGATAAAGGCATCGCGAACAAGCTCGTCGGTGTACACTGCGGCTTTTACATCTCGGCACTTGCAGTCTTTGCCAAGCATTTTCAGGGTGCCTAGGAACTCCTCCACCGATTCCCCAGGTCGCTGTGCGCGAGTGGCGAGCAGATGCCTAGCATACACCTCATTCGTAGGCTGCTGGTAATGCGCCTTTAAGATGTCGCAGGCGGCCAGGTACGTGTCGGCGTCTTGGATGAGGGGGTAAACCCGGTGGCTTACCCAATTCCGCAGAATTCCGAGTTTCATACTCGCAGCGTCCGTAGCGTCTTTGACGGCTGCGGAATTGTCCAGGAAGAATTCTATACACATAAACCAGTGTCCGAAGCATGCTGATGCGTCCGGAGCATGCTGATCCAAATCCAAACGTTCGCGTTTCAGGAGTCGATCCATTGTGTTGAAAAATAAGTTAATAAAATTGATGTGCCTCAATAATCCCAAGACTCGATGTTAGCGGAACAAAACAAGGCTTTTATTAACTTAGAAGATAACACGCAGTGGAGAGAGGTATCTTCCATCTGGAGCTCTGCAATACTGGATGTGAGGCCAGGCTGAGCTGGCTTACATAGAGGCCAGGTATGGGCGGAGCCCTACACGCAACACATTCCATACATTCCAATATATAATACAATGGTGAGGAGAAACCTGAAACCAACCACAGTCACAGGCAATACAATGGTGAGGGGGAAACCTGAAACCAACCACAGTCACAGGCAGTGATGAATGGAATATTTCATCACAATCCCTACCTACTTCTAGGATGACCGTACCCCTAAAAATGCCATTCAAGTCACATCTCACTCACTACAGTACAGTCCTGAAGACACGAGGATCTTTTAATTGAAAAAGCCCCAATTTAAGGCCCAACCAGCCCATCGTTTTGGACAGAACTTAACCCCACCCACCAAAGCTCTTGGCAATGGATTGAAAATTCCAATCACCATTGTTCATGTATGAACGTATAACATGCTCATGCTGCAATCTTAGGTGCAGCTTGTGCTCCTCAATCCAGTCTCTGAAAAATACACCTCGTTGCCTCTTGAACCCATTAACACCACCTGCTTCAATGGACTTTTTAATACCCTTATTCCTAACTTCCTACTTTGTGTCCCCGTGTATTCGAAGACTTCGCTAGAACCTAAGAATTAGGAGCAGGAGTCGGCCACTCGGCCCCTTCGAGTCTGCTCCGCCATTCAATAAGATCACGGCTGATCTTCGACCTCAACCCCACTGTTGTGTCCCCTTGTGTTCTTATTACTATGTAATACAGACACTTTTAACTCATTTTAGTTTACAGCTTTTACTCAGTGCTTTCATGATGTTGCTGCCGCATGGTGCGGAGTGATACAAGATGTCCGACCTTGCACTGTGCACTGCCTGACACAGTGTGCCACATAGCAGTATAAATGCACTAACCAAAGTAGTTCCATATAACAATGTAGCAAGTAGTTCCATTTAACGATGTGATAATATAACGATGTAACACCCACTTTCCCGCCCGATCCCCATATCCCTCGATTCCCCGAGAGTCCAAAAATCTATCGATCTCAGCCTTGAATATACTCAACCACTCAGCATGAACAATTTGCCTTGATCAGCTTTGCAAGCTCCTTCATAATCTCGAATACTTTAATTAGGCCGCCTTTCGGTTTCCCCTTTTCCAAAGGGAACGATTCATGCCAGCCTGATGAGCTCACACAGTTTACCAGTTACCATCAGCGTTTACAGGCTACTGTAATTAGCGTGCGTGCGCTACAGTTTACTTTCTACGGCTGAGGTACTTGATTATAAGACATTTGGCAGCTCCTCACACAAGGTGCAAATTTTTTGGCTTGAAGAAACTCTTCAAAGTGCTCTTCAGAATTTCCATCGGAGCCTTGAGCTCCCAACTTGAATAAATTTCAGTAAAATGACTGCTTGGGATTATCTATTTAAAATGTAGAGAAATGAAAGTTTATAGAAAGTTAATAAGACTCATAGGGGGAAAAATTCAGTTTGTGCCTCCCGTTAGTGCCTTAAGAGGGCGTTAATGGGGCTCAAAGCAACTAGCGCCCGGGCGCGGCGATGTTTGCGCCGCTCGCGAAATTAACTAGGCATTTTGTGGCGGCGCTAAACACTACTGCCACGATCTCCTGCGCCGGCAGATCGTGACGTCATTCGAGTGCGCAACGCCCCGTTAGCGCCCCGGACCGGATATTGAGTGGCGCCCCCTGCCTTACCGCCTGCCGCTAGCAACGACAGGTTGAGGGGAGCGTTTTGCAGTCAGGAAGGGACTAGGGGAGCGCTATTTAAAGGCGACCGCTTCCTGCCTTTTTTTGTCGGTGACATTTTTGCACCACGCATTCTGAGAGAGAGAGAGAGACTTCTGGAGAGATTCAACGCTGCGTGAATGAGTTTTAAGTACTGAGCAGCACTTTGCAGGTTCATTTTGATTTGCCCTTCCTTGCTTCACCAGCGCTCTGAGGTAGCGCCTTGCTCCTCGGCCTTTGCGCCTTAAGACAGGTGTGAAGCGCCTGATTTAGCGCTCCAATCACCTCCAGGGGCGATAAAAGCCAAGTTTGCCGTCGGAGGCGATAATTAGCGCCAGGCGCTAAACTTTGCGCACGGCCGATAATGGCGCCCCAAATGGGGCGATACTGAATTTTTCCCCCATAGCCCCCTATGGAGCAGTTTGTTCTTGAGACGAGAGCGACACTGACAAGGTAACATTTATTGCCCATCACTAGTTGTTTGAGGGCAGTAGGAGTTAACCATGTCATGTGGGACCAGAGTCAGGTGTAGCCAGACCAGATAGGGGTGGCAGGTTCCCTTCCCTGAAGCATATTAGTGAACAAGTTGAGTTTTTAATGACAATCCAGCAGCTTTGATTTTTCCTGTGCTAACCCACCAAGTACCAGATTTATTGAATTCAATGTCACATAAGAACATAAAAAATAGGAGCAGGAGTAGGCCATTCGGCCCTTCGAGCCTGCTCCGCCATTCAATAAGATCATGGCTGATCCTCTATCTCAATAACATATTCCCGCTCTCTCCCCATACCCCTTGATGCCTTTTGTGTCTAGAAATCTATCTACCTCCTTCTTAAATATATTCAGTGACTTGGCCTCCACAGCCTTCTGTGGTAGAGAATTCCACAGGTTCACCACCCTCTGAGTGAAGAAATTTTTCCTCATCTCAGTCCTAAATGTCCTACCCCTTATCCTGAGACTGTGACCCCTCGTTCTAGACCCCCCAGCCAGGGGAAACATCCTGCACCCAGCCTGTCTAGCCCTGTCAGAATTTTATACATTTCAATGAGATCCCCTCTCATTCTTCTAAACTCTAGTGAATACAGGCCTAGTCGACCCAACCTCTCCTCATATGACAGTCCTGCCATCCCAGGAATCAGTCTGGTGAACATTCACTGCACTCCCTCTATGGCAAGTATATCCTTTCTTAG
Source organism: Somniosus microcephalus (assembly GCF_052327205.1). Lineage (NCBI taxonomy): Eukaryota > Metazoa > Chordata > Chondrichthyes > Squaliformes > Somniosidae > Somniosus > Somniosus microcephalus. Next base: position 7,517,957 of record NC_140988.1, on the reverse strand, counting down.
GTAAGATCATGGCTGATCATCGACCTCAACTCCACTTTCCCGCCCGATTTCCATATCCCTTGATTCCCCTAGAGTTCAAAAATCTGTCTATCTCCGCCTTGAATATATTCAATGACTGAGCCTCCACAGCTCTCTGGGGTAGAGAATTCCAAAGATTCACGACCCTCTGAGAAAAGAAATTCCTCCTCATCTCAGTCTTAAATGGCCGACCCCTTATTCTGAAACTATGCCCCCGAGTTCTAGATTCCCCCACGAGGGGAAACATCCTCTCAGCATCCACCCTGTCAATCCCCCTCAGAATCTTATATGTTTCAATAAGACCACCTCTCATTCTTCTAAACTCCAATGAGTATAGGCCCAACCTGCTCAACCTTTCCTCATAAGACAACCCCTTCATCTCTGGAATCAACCTCGTGAACCTTCTCTGAACAGCCTCCAATGTAAATATATCCTTCCTTAAATAAGGAGACCAAAACTGGACGCAGTACTCCAGGTGTGGTCTCACCTACGCCCTGTACAGTTGTAGCAGGACTTCCCTACTTTTATACTTCATCCCCCTTGCAATAAAGGCCAACATTCCATTTGCCTTCCCAATGACTTGCTGTACCTGCATGCTAGCTTTTTTGTGTTTAGCTAACACAAACTAAATTTTCCAGTACTGTTTCCCATGTGCAGACTGATTCAACATCGAGATCCTTTGCTGAGTAGGCTACGAGCACAATTGAAATGTGTGGCTGTGTTAGGTCATCCATGGAGTTCTCCTTTAAAAATCCTTCGGAAATTGAAAGAAAAGCTCACAAGCGGCACTTTGCTATTACTGTTGTGTATGTACCTTTAAGAGAAAAACTGATTCTATACTGCAGTACCGGCAGTGACCATCCCTGTATATAAAGCCGTAGCAGGCTTCTGTACTTCAGTCTCGAATTACTCTCTGTTCAGTAAATACCTGTTTTATTGTTCTCCTGCAGTCTGAGTATTATTGATCCTCGGACACTACAATTACTTCAGCATAAAATGCTGACGACTCCTTAAGAGCAATTGCCAAAACACATTAACAAAGATAGCCTTAGTACTACGCATCTTTAAGTGGTTGGCTTGCATGATTTCTGTTGCATAATAATGAGATATTAGCTAAAATTTACACACAAACACACGGCCTTCTTGATTCAACCGAGTGGCCTCTTTAAAAAAAAAACAGCAGTCATGTTATGTTGAACAGGAGGTCGGGTGGCCAACCCGCCAGGATTGCCCCGGAGTCTCCAGGAATTGAAGATTAATCCCCAGGACGCTGCCACGAGTAAAAACCCCGGGAGAAAGAGCAGAGAGAAGAAAATTGTGATTAAAAAAAAAAAAAAAAAAAATTCCTTGAACATTTTCAATAATTTGTTGTAAAAAATATTGGAGATGAGAACCAAAAAAAAAGGCTGTTGGACTAAGAGTCAAAGATTAATCCAATTATGGTAACAAAGAGACTGTCTGCTTTCCAATTGGCCGTGGGAAAGCGGTGGGCCTGGAGGATGGACCAATGGCGAGTGTGCGTGGGGGGGGGAGGTGGGACGATGCGAGGCGGGAGGTCATGTGATGAAACCTCCAGGGATACACCACCCAGGGTTGGCAACCCATAGCGAAGGTACTGTAGCATCACTCGGGTCTGGCCTACTGCGAGATTCTGCTGTACGGTTGTGAGAAAAAACGCAATTTAGTTTACATGCCAGTATGATTTTTGTAACAGCCTCAGTACTGAGAGTTATTCAGATATTGAAATGCATTCTTTTTTTTTGGTCAACCAAATCTGTTGTTTCACTATCATAAGCTAATTTTTCGTAAGTTTTTAAGTTTCAATGATTGTCAATTCTCCCCCAAAGTCTCCCTACAACATCTGCTTCTCCAAGCCTAGTGAAAAAAACCTTTTTACCGCCCTCTGTCTCTGATGTTAGGAGCACAGGGTGACTTGGCTGTAGGGAATGGTTGGTTCTCTGTTCAGCATCTTCCCAGCGATAATGGCTTTTGGCAGACGCTCGATACAGAGGCTCCCGTACAAACCAATCCACAGCACAGTGCTGCACTCAAACAGCACACTGCATGCCACCCTACATTTAATGGTTTGAAACATGGTCTCTCTTGCGACACAGAAGGTGGTCACATTACCAACAGCTAACAGAACAGTCCCAGCGTAAGCTCGAGGAACAGCACCTCATCTTCCGATTAGGCACTTTACAGCCTTCTGGACTCAATATCGAGTTCAACAATTTCAGATCATAACCTCGGCCACTATTACATTTTTATATATATTTTTTATCCACACTTTTGGTTTGTGCCCTTCCCCCTTTTTTTCTCTCCCACATGGCAGCTGTCTCTCACTCTGCCAGCGCATTTCACACCTCATCTAGAGCCATCTTTTGTCTCTTTACTAGTCCGATCACCATCTCGTCTGGTTTTGAATACCTCTTAATGTCTCTTCACTTCTCTTTTGTTCTTTCATCCCCATTTCCCAGCCCCCAAACTGGCCTTTTAATATGTTTCATTTCCTGTGTTTTTTCTCAGTCCTGACGAAGGGTTTCGACCTGAAACGTTGACTCTATTTCTCTCTCCGCGGATGTTGCCTGGCCTGCTGAGTTTTCTGTTGTTATTTTGGATTTCCAGCATCCGCAGTATTTTGCTATGGTTCCAATCCATTGTCCAACTCAAGTCACATCAGAATTTACATTTCGCTTGTGCTTTCTTTGTCACTTCAGACAGCCCCAGGAAATGTATGCTGATCATAATTATTCATTCATTATGCACGTGGGGAGATACAGTGATACTACAAAAATGTCAGCACTGTACACAAATAAAATGTTATGACATTCACAGCACTGCCTTGTGTTTTATTCTGCCGTTTACAACTGTATGTTTAAACCCATAATTATTGACAATTAATACATACACGGTGAATCTCTTGGCGGGTTCTCCCGATTGGCTGCAATAACTTCGACAGAAACTGTGGTCTGGTGTTTTTTATATTCGTTCCTGGGATGTGGGCATCGCTGGCAAGGCCCAGCATTTATTGCCCATCCCTATTTGCCCTTGAGAAGGTGGTGGTGAGTCGCCTTCTTGAACTGCTGCAGTCCGTGAGGTGATGGTACTCCCACAGTGCTGTTAGGGAGGGAGTTCCAGGATTTTGACCCAGCGACGATGAAGGAACGGCCGATATATTTCCAAGTCAGGATGGTGTGTGACTTGGAGGGGAACTTGGAGGTGGTGGTGTTCCCATGCGCTTGTCCTTCTAGGTGGAAGAGGTCACGGGTTTGGGAGGTGCTGCCTAAGAAGTCTTGGCGAGTTGCTGCAGTGCATCTTGTAGATGGTACACACTGCAGCCACGGTGCGCTGGTGGTGGAGGGAGTGAATGTTTAAACCTAGATTTACGATACTGTTAATGTGATAATACTGTAACAGTCTGTTAATTATTGACAATTAATACAAACACCAGGAAATTTCCTGGGGGATTCTCCCAACTGGTTGTGAATACTTCGGCAGAAACTCTGGACTGGGATTATGGCGGCTAAATCAGGAGAATCCTTGAGGAAATCCCGGTAAAGTTATTTTAGTGTGATGGTGAGATTGTCACTTTTAATAACACACATGCCAGCAAGATCTCTTTATTTTCTTAAAAAGTCTAACCTTTAAAAAACCAGGAGAGAGATGAGGAGAATTTCTTTTCCGCAGCGAGTTGTTGTGATCTGGATTGCTGCCTGAAAGGGCGGAACTTGGAGGTGGAAGCAGATTCAATAATAAGTTTCAAAAGGGAATTGGATAAATACTTGATGGGAAAAAACTTTGCAGTGCTGTGGGGAAAGAGCAGGGGGGAGTGGGACTAATTGGCGAGCTCTTTCAAAGAGCCGGCACAGGCACGATGGGCCGAATGGCCTCCTTTTGTGCTTTATGATTCTACGAAGACTGCCAAAGACTTGGGCGAACACCCATCTCCCTCAGTCATTTCTGTCAGTTACCAGCTCGCACTTCGCGATGCTGAAATAAACATTAATGCAATAAAGGTACTCAAACTTCAGGAATCCCTACTGCAATTTTTAAAAACTTGTGTCAAATTTTCTCTACTCCTCCTAGGGTTATGATACAGTGCCTCCAGAGTCATTTTTCTGTGTTAAGCAGGCTATTGAGCTGGGTTGGGAGGGCGGGGGGGGGGGTGGGGGTGGGTGGGGGTGGGTGGGGGTGGGGGTGGTGGGTGGTGGGTATCACAGCTGAGCTTTACATGCTTTCCATCAGAGGGTCGTCAATTAGTGAGTAGGAGTGGAAACCCTGGCTGAATTTCCTCCTTATGTGCAGTCCTAATTGTAGCATTCTTACTGGGATGAGAGGGTTGTCCTATGAGGAGAGATTGAGTAGATTGGGCCGATACTCTCTGGAGTTTAGAAGAATGAGAGGTGATCTCATTGAAACATACAAGATTCTGAGGGGGATTGACAGGGTAGATGCTGAGAGGTTGTTTCCCCTGGCTGGAGAGTCTAGAACCAGGGGGCATAATCTCAGAATAAGGGGTCGGCCATTTAGGACTGAGATGAGGAGAAACTTCTTCACTCAGAGGGTGGTGAATATTTGGAATTCTCTGCCCCAGAGGGCTGTGGGGGCTCAGTCTTTGAGTATATTCAAGGCTGAGATCGATAGATTTTTGGACTCTAGGGGAACCAAGGGATATGGGGATCGGGTGGGAAAGTAAAGTTGAGGTTGAGGATCAGCCATGATCTTATTGAATGGCGGAGCAGGCTCGAGGGGCCGAATGGCCGACTCCTGCTCCTAATTCTTATGTTCTTATAACACTTTGGCTGCTCCATCCTTTGACCACTCCATCCTTCTCCAATGCCTCTCCACCATTAACCAGCTGGGTGGAACTACACTTGCCTGGTTTCATACAAACATAAGAATTAGGAACAGGAGTCGGCCACTCGGCCCCTCGAGCCTGCTCCGCCATTCAATAAGATCATGGCTGATCCGATTACTCCACATTCCCGCCAACCCCTGATAACCTTTCACCCCCTTGCTTACCAAGAATCTATCTACCTCTGCCTTAAAAATATTCAAAGACTCTGCTTCCACCGCCCTCTGAGGAAGAGAGTTCCAAAGACTCACGACCCTCTGCAAGAACATTTCTCCTCATTTCTGTCTTAAATGGGCGACCCCTTATTTTTAAACAGTGACCCCTAGTTCTCGATTCTCCCACAAGAGGAAACATCCTCTCCACATCCACCCTGTCCAGACCCCTCAGGATCTTATATGTTTCAATCAAGTCACCTCTTACTCTTCTAAACTCCAGCGGATACAAGCCCAGCCTGTCCAACCTTTCCTCATAAGACACCCCGCCCATTCCAGGTGTTAGTCTAGTAAACCTTCTCTGAACTGCTTCCAACGCATTTACATCCTTCCTTAAATAAGGAGACCAATACTGTACACAGTACTCCAGATGTGGTCTCACCAATGCCCTGTATAACTGAAGCATAACCTCCCTACTTTTGAATTCAATTCCCCTCGCAATAAACAATGACATTCTATTAGCTTTCCTAATTACTTGCTGTATTTTTATCTATCTAATCGTAGCCAGAGATTCACCTGCAATGGCTTCTCTTCCCGCTCCTGCAGCATTACCTCTGGTGTCCCCTAAGGATCTATCCTTGGCCCCCTCCTATTTCTCATCTACATGCTGTCCCTTGGCGACATCACCTGAAAACACAGCCTCAGTTTCCACATGTACGCTGACGACACCCAGCTCTACCTCGCTACTGTTGCGTCCGTGTATAATAAGACACAGACTGCGGAGAACGGTACAACAGGTGTTTACTCAACGTGGCTCACACTGCAACTGATCTGTACAGATTACTACTCAGTGTTATATACAGGTGTGGTCACTGCCGGTACTGCAGTATACATGAGCTGTAAAACATAGTTCCCCCCTTAAAGGTATATACATTACAATTACCACTTCTCTCGACCACTCCACGGTCTCTAAATGGTCAGACTGCTTGTCTGATGAGTAGAAATGTTCTCCAATTAAATATTGGGAAGACCGAAGCCATTGTTTCCGGTCCCCGCCACAAACTCCGTTCCCTAGCCACTGACTCCATCCCTCTCCCTAACATCTGTCTGAGGCTGAACCACACTGTTCGAAACCTTGGTGTCATATTTGACCCTGAAATGAGCTTCCGACCACATATCCGCTGCTTAAATAAGACCGCCTATTTCCACCTCCGTAACATCGCCCGTCTCCGCCCCGCCTCAGCTCATCCGCTGCTGAAACCCTCATCCATGCCTTTGTTACCTATAGACTTGACTATTCCAACGCACCCCTGGCTGGCCTCCCACGTTCTACCCTCTGTAAACTTGAGGTCATCCAAAACTCAGCTGCCCGTGTCCTAACTCGCACCAAGTCCCGTTCACCCATCACCCCTGTGCTCGCTGACCTACATTGGCTTCCGGTTAAGCAACACCTCAATTTCAAAATACTCATCCTTGTTTTCAAATCCCTCCATGGCCTCGCCGCTCCCTATCTCTGTAACCTCCTCCAGCCCCACAACCCCCCAAGATATCAGCGCTCCTCCAATTCTGCCCTCTTGAGCATCCGTGATTTTAATTGCTCAACCATTGGTGGTCGTGCCTTCTGTTGCCTAGGCCCCAAGCTCTGGAATTCCCTGCCTAAACCTCTCCGCCTCTCTTTCCTCCTTTAAGGCATGGAAACATAGAAAAATAGGAGCAGGAGTCGGCCATTCAGCCCTTCGAGCCTGCTCCGCCATTCAATATGATCATGGCTGATCCTCTATCTCAATACCATATTCCCGCTCTCTCCCCATACCCCCTGCTGCCTTTTGTGTCTAGAATCTGTCTGTCTCTTTCTTAAATATATTCAGTGACTTGGCCTCCACAGCCTTCTGTGGTAGAGAATTCCACAGGTTCACCACCCTCTGAGTGAAGAAATTTCTCCTCATCTCAGTCCTAATGCCCTACCCCATATCCTGAGACTGTGACCCCTCGTTCTCGACCCCCCAGCCAGAGGAAACATCCTCCCTGCATCCAGTCTGTCTAATCAGGTCAGAATTTTATACGTTTCAATGAGATCCCCTCTCATTCTTCTAAACTCTAGTGATACAGGCCTAGTCGACCCAATCTCTCCTCATACGACAGTCCTGCCATCCCAGGAATCAGTCTTGTGAACCTTCGCTGCACTCCCTCTATGGCAAGTATATCCTTTCTTAGGTAAGGAGACCAAAACTGCACACAGTACTCCAGGTGTGGTCTCACCAAGGCCCTGTATAACTGTAGTAAGACATCCTTGCTCCTGTACTCAAATCCTCTTGCAATGAAGGCCAACATACCATTTGCCTTCCTAACTGCTTGCTGCACCTGCATGTTTGCTTTCAGTGACTGGTGTACAAGGACACCCAGGTCCCTCTGTACATCAACATTTCCCAATCTATCACCATTTAAATAATACTCTACCTTTCTGTTTTTCCTACCAAAGTAGATAACTTCACATTTATCCACATTATACTGCATCTGCCATGTATTTGCCCACTCACTCAACTTATCTAAATCGCCTTGAAGCCTCTTTGCATACACATTTCTCTTCACCCAAAGGGTGGTGGAAATCTGGAACTCTCTATGTCAAAAAGATGTCGAGGCTGGGGGGGTCAATTGAAAATGTCAAAACTGAGATTGATAGATTTTTGTTAGGTAAGGGTATCGAGGGTTACGGAACCAAGATGGGTAAATGGAGCTAAGATGCAGATCAGCCATGATCTAATTGAATGGTGGAACAGGGTCGATGGGCCGAATGGCCTCCTCCTGTTGGGAAACCCCATGAACCACAAACTGCACAGCAATTAATTTGAATCATATTTACGGTATTACTTCACAACATCGACACAGCCTTTGAATCAACAGAAACCAAGTAGAAACAAAGAATTAAAAGGTAAATCATCTTCCGTCAGTAAGTATGATCGTAATTATTACTGGAATGTATCTAGAAATGTTAACATTGAAGACAAGTTGACTGGTCATTGATTTCATTGTACATCAGTGTAGCATGCTGAAATTGAAGTACCTTAACAATATTGTTACTTGATGACCATCGGTTTGCTCCTATGAAAACCAGAATTTTTGAAAATGTTATCTGCCATTGCTCAGTGAGTAGCACTCTCTCACCTCTGAGTCAGAAGGTTGTGGGTTCAGAATCCCACTCCATGAGACTTGAGCACAAAAACCCAGGCTGACACTCCCAGTGCAGTGCTGAGGGAGTGCTGCACTGTCGGAGGTGCCGTCTTTCGGATGAGACGTTAAACCCGAGGCCCTGTCTGCTCTCTCAGGTGGACGTAAAAGATCTCGCAGCACTATTTCGAAGAAGAGCAGGGGAGTTCTCCCTGGTGTCCTGGCCAATATTTATCCCTCAATCAACATCACTAAAACAGATTGGGGGAGAAATTCAGTTGTTAGCGCCACCCATTAGCACCTTAAGAGGGCGATAAGTGGGGCACGATGCGGCTAGCGCCCGGGCGTGGCGAGACCTGCGCCTCTGGCGAAATTGAGCGGACATTTAGCGGCGGCGCAAACCCGCAACGCCCGCTCAGCTGTGCGTGCAGATCCTGACGTCATTTCATGGTGCAACGCCCTTGGGGCGCCCGAACCGGAACTTCAGTGGCGCCCCCCTCCTTTCCGCCTGGCGCTCCCAGCGACTGGTTGACTGGAACAGTTCCCAGTCGCTGTGGGGCTGGGAGGGGGCGCTATTTAAAGGGGGCTCTTCCTGGCTTCTTTGTGGTAGCCATTTTTGGACCACTCCTTCTGTGAGAGAGAGAGAGATTTGCAGAGAGACAAGGGGGGAGAGCTTTCTGCATTGAGTCAGCGCTCGCACAGGTACTTCTGGCTTTGGCCCAGAACTTTGTAGTTGGTTTGATTTTTCACTGGCATAACCTTGAGTGGCCACATACTATGGGGGCTGCAATGGGTGGAAACGTTGGGTTTCTCCATTGCATTGAGAGGGCTCAGAGACGCCGAGAGAGAGTGCCAATCATGGCCAGACGGAGGAGGGCCAACAGGCGTCGGCACAGGAGGCCTTACCCTCCTAGGGTATTCGGCCAACAGTTCTCATACCTCAACATGTCTGAGGAGCAGTGTTTTCGGAGGCTTCGATTCAGCAGGGAGGTGGTCACTGAGCTCTGCCACCTGCTTCAGCCAGATCTGCAGCCTCAACTGAGGAGCAGGACGTCTCTGTCGGTGGCAGTGAAGGTAACAGTGGCTCTCAACTTCTATGCCACCGGCTCCTTCCAATCCGCTACTGGGGACCTTGCCAATGTCTCCCAGTTCGCGGTGCATTGCTGCATCCACCAAGTCACGAATGCCCTCTTTAAAAGGAGGCGTCAGTACATTTCATTCCCCATGACCCTGGACAAGCAGCAAGAGTGCGCAATAGGATTTGCAAGAATAGCGGGCTTCCCCATGGTCCAGGGCGCCATTGACTGCAGGTATGTGGCTTTGCGGGCGCCGCAAGAAAATGCCGAGGATTACCGCAACCGGAAGGGGTTCCATTCGTTGAACGTCCAGTTGGTGTGTGACCACAGACAGCTGATACTAGCTGTCAATGCCCGCTTTCCAGGCAGCAGCAACGACGCCTTCATCCTGCGCCAGACTTCTGTGGCAAACCTTTTCGAAGCCCTGGCTCACCCAGGAGGCTGGCTTCTCGGGGACAAGGGCTATCCTCTGTGCACCTGGCTGATGACCCCGCTCCGTGCGCCCAGCACCCCTGCTGAAGAACGATACAATGAGAGCCATCAAGTGACCAGGAACATCATTGAGTACACAATCGGCGTGCTAAAGCAACCGTTCTGCTGTCTGGACCATTCCGGGGGAGCCCTTCAGTATTCACCTGAGCGAGTCTCCCATTTCGTTGTAGTGTGCTGCATGCTGCATAACCTGGCAATCCTCAGGACTCAATTCAATTCAATTCAATTCAATTCAATTTTATTTGTCATATATGCAGCAGACGTGTGTACTGCACAATGAAATGTTGATCTTTACGAGTCCTCCCAACATTGGAATAAATATGGCATAACAATGATAAAAATACTAATAGAAAGACAGTAATAATAAATAAAACAACAGTAATAAATAATAATAAATTAATCGTTCATGAGTCTTATGGCCTGGGGGTAGAAGCTGTTTCGAAACCTGCTGGTACGAGACCGTATGCTTCGGTATCTCTTACCGGACGGGAGCAGGGCGAAGAGGTTGTGGCTGGGGTGACTCGCGTCTTTAATGATTCTCAGGGCCTTCCCCCGGCACCTCTCTGGGTAGATATCCTGCACAGCAGGTAGTTTAATTCCTATAGTGTGTTGTGCAGCTTTCACTACCATCTGTAGAGCCTTGCGGTCTGTGGTGGTGCAGTTGCCATACCAGGTAGTGATGCAGCCGGACAAGATACTCTCAATGGTGCACCGGTAGAAGTTGGTGAGAATCTGGGGGGCCATTCCAAATTTCTTCAGTCTCCTGAGGAAGAACAGGCGTTGGCATGCCTTCTTGGTTACAACGTCGATGTGATGTGACCACGTTAAGTCCTCCGTAATGAATACACCCAGGAATTTGAAGCTGCTGACCCTCTCCACCTCAGCCCCTTCGATGTAGATTGGGGTGTGTCCCTCCCCCTGCCGCTTCCTGTAGTCCACGATCATCTCCTTTGTTTTGCTGATGTTGAGGGAGAGGTTGTTGTACTTGCACCATTCTCCTAGGGCTCTTACCTCCTCCCTGTAGCCTGTCTCATTGCCATCTGTGATCAGGCCTACAACGGTAGTGTCATCAGCAAACTTGATGATGGAGTTGAAGTTGTGCGTGGCCACGCAATCGTGAGTAAACAGGGAGTTCAGAAGGGGGCTGAGCACACAGCCCTGGGGAGCTCCCGTGTTCAGGATCAGTGTGGAGGAGGTGTTTCTGCCTATTTTCACCACCTGGGGTCTTCCCATCAGGAAGTCCAGGATCCAGTTGCATAGGGAGGTGTTAAGTCCTAGCTCACTGAGCTTGTTGACAAGCTTGGAGGGGATAATGGTATTGAATGCTGAACTATAGTCAATGAACAACATTCTCACATAGGTGTTCCTCTTATCCAGGTGTGATAAGGCAGTGTGCAGTACAGTGGCGATGGCATCATCCCTAGATCTGTTTGGGCGGTAGGCAAATTGGAGTGGGTCCAGTGTGTCAGTTAGTAACGAGTTGATGTGGGTTTTGACCAGCCTCTCAAAGCACTTCATGATGACAGAAGTGAGTGCTATGGGGCGGTAGTCGTTTAAACAGGTTACTTTTGTTTTTTTGGTGACTGGAATAACTGATGTCATCTTGAAGCGGGTGGGGACTACAGACTGGTACAGTGAACGGTTGAATATATCCGTAAACACGGCTGCCAGCTGGTCAGCGCATGCTCTAAGGACACGCCCAGGGATTCCATCTGGACCGGGTGCTTTGTGGGTGTTCACTCTCTTAAAGGTCTTGCTCACGTCAGCCACGGAGATTGAGAAGACCCGGTCGTCCTGAGCCGCGGGCGCCCTTGTAACAGGCCAGTTGTTGTTGGCCTCAAACCGGGCGTAAAAAGTGTTAAGCTCATCCGGGAGAGAGGCATTGCTGGGCATGACACAGTTGGGTTTCCCTTTGTAGTCTGTAATAGATTGTAGTCCACTCCACATCCTTCGCGAATCTGAGCTATGATAGTGTGACTCCACTTTGTCCGTGTATTGTCTTTTTGCACTTTTGATGGTTTTTCTGAGGTCGTACCTTGATTTCTTGTACTCATCTATGTCCCCAGAGTTGAATGCGATGGACCGTGCTTTTAGCATAGCACGGATATTGCCATTTACCCATGGTTTCTGGTTGGGAAATGTTCGTACAACAATCCTCGGAACAACGTCGTCTATGCACTTGTTTATGAAACTAACGACTGAATCTGTATATGTGTTGATGTCATTGTCCGAGGCATTCCGGAACATATCCCAGTTAGTGGAATCAAAACAGTCTTGTAACATAGCGTCTGATTGATCCGACCAGCGTTGTAGAGATCTCATCACAGGCTTTTCCTGTTTCAGTTTCTGCCTATAGGTGGGTAGCAGCAGGATGGAGTCGTGATCTGATTTGCCAAAGGGAGGGCGGGGGAGGGCCTTGTATCCATCCCGGAATGGAGTGTAAACGTGATCTAGTGTGTTCTTGGCTCGTGTTGGGCAGGTGATATGCTGATAGTATTTAGGCAGTACTTTCTTCAGATTGGCTTTGTTGAAATCGCCAGCCACGATGAATGCAGCCTCTGGATGGGAAGTTTCAAGCCTGCTAATGATCCCATACAGCTCGTTTAGTGCCCTATTTGTGTCGGCCTGTGGTGGAATATACACCGCTGTAATGATCACGGATGAGAACTCTCTCGGGAGGTAGAAGGGTCGGCATTTGATCATCAGGTGTTCAAGATCGGGTGAACAAGAAGATGTAAGTAGTTCCATGTCGGAACACCAAGAATTGTTGATCATAAAGCATACTCCACCCCTCTATTTTTCCCCGAGTCCTTTGTTCGGTCTAGCCAGTGAATGTTGAATCCCTCTGGTTGAATGGCCGAAGCTGGTGTTGATGGATCAAGTCAAGTCTCAGTAAAACTCAAGACATTGCAGTTCTTAATGTCTCGCTGGAAGGTGAGCCTCCCTCTGAGTTCGTCCAGCTTATTGTCCAGTGACTGCACATTCGCCAGGAGAATACTCGGAAGGGGGGGTGGTGTTCACGTCACCTCAGCTTCACTAATGCACCTGCTCCTCTGCCCCGCTTGCACCATCGTCGCTTCCTGATCACAGGAATGAAGTCAGGTAAGCAGGTGGGAGGGTAGATGGTAGTAGCAGCAGAATCCCAGTTCGAAAAATCGGGGGTAGGTCCTATATCTCCGGACGATCTTATGTCCAGAAGTGATTGACGGTCGTAGTGGATAAGTGAAGAAACAGTACTTACAAAATTGTTTAATAATAACAATAAAATAATAAATAAAGTGGAAAGTTGTGGACGAGCTCGTAAAACAGCGGCTACCCTCATAAACCATACAGGTCGGTTAAACAGTAGAATATTTAAAAAAAACTAAATTACTAATACTAAAACTAGAGTGCTAAATACTAAACAGTAGAATACTAAAAACTAACAGTACAATATATTAAAATACAATATTAAATACATTAAATACAAATAAATAAATTAAATACAACATTAAAATGCCAGTTGGGGAGGAGCTCGTAAAACAGCAGCCATACAGGTCGGCGCTGATGTCATAACGACTCAGCCACTGCCACTAGACATTGGAGCACCAGCAGAGGAGGAGGAGGAGGAGGAGGAGCACCAAGACGGGAGGGAGGCACAAAGTGTAAGGGCCATCCATCAGCAGCTTATTGCAAGTCGGTTCTAGGCCCCCTCTGAGGGAATGGCTTGTGCCATTGAAAGAACATGAATGGAACCATTCCGCAACCCCTGAGCCGGTCAAGGCAACAAATAGTTCAAAGGGCAAACATGCACAATCTGAATAAAGACACTTCTTTATTTAACAAACTGAGTGCCCTTCCCGCATGACAAAGTAATAGAGAGAAACCCTCAAAAAAACAATCAGACACATAACTGGCTCTCACAACCTGGAGACAATGAACAAAAGTGTAAACAAAAAATGACCACGATCCTCGGCCTTCAGTAAAAAAATTAACAGCATTTTGCCACACCTCCTACTTTTTGCCCTTCGAGGGTAATCTGCTTCACTTGCGAGATTGGCCCCTTCCCACCCTGCAGCTCCTCCGCAATGGGACCCCAGTGGCTGCAGCAAGGCTGGGGGAAGGTTGCTGAGTGTCAGAAACTGAGTCGGCAGATGCCCTTGAGGGACGGCCTGGACAAGCTCTGGGCCTGGAGGGCCCGGCTGCTGACTGCTCCAACTCTGCATGGGCGGCAGCAGTCTGTCCTACAGGTGGTGGCAGCTGCAGTGGAGAAGTGACAGTGTTGGCAGCAGGAATGCTGCCATCCTGACAGAAGACAGGCACTCCCTGGTCGGACGACACACTGGCACTCTCACGGGGCAGCACTGCAGCATGCAGAGCAATCTGCTGAAGCACAGACTGCTGGCCTGCTGCGGCGCGGCGAGGGCTTTGGCGATTCGTGCCCGATCCAGCGAGGGTGGCAGCAGTCAGTGCTCATGTGGCCTCAATCTGTGTCTGCATCAGACCAGCCACTGACTGCATTGCATCACTAAGCACTTGCGTGGAAGCCGCCTGTGCTGCCTGTGCTGCACCGAAGTCCTGCAGACTCCTTGCCTGTGCTGCACCGAAGTCCTGGACACTCCTTGCCAGTGACTGTATGGAGTCAGGCATCCTTGTCACTGCAGCCATGAGCTCAGTGTGCCTCTGCTCCGCCTGGGCGCCCATTTCAGCAAGGAGCCGCACCTCTTCTGCGCTCACTGTAGCAGGACTGGAGGCCAGATTCTCCCTCTGGGGAGAAGGCCGCCGAGCTTCCCTACCACCCCCCCCGCATTGCTGCAGCCCGCTGGGCCCCGGAGCTTCACCGTCCTCAGACCCTTCCCCCCTGCTCCCCTCCAGGGAAGACATGTCCCCATTATGGCCATGGGCTGCCTCGGCTGAGGGTGGCACTGATGGTCCGGCTTCCTCTTCCTCCTCGCCTTCAGAATCACTCACAGTGGCAGTTTGAGGGCCCGCCTCCTCACCTGGCGAATCAACATCTGAAAGCAGGGAGGTACAAGAGTTGCTTTAGCATGAGGACAGGGCGGCAGCGAGGGAGGCATGAGTGCTGCAATGCACTGTATTGGTTCGATAGTGGCAAAGAATGCTGGTGTGAGGCACAAGTAGAAGGAGAGAGGTCAAAAAGGTGATGACCTTACCATTGCTGTCCAGAAGGGGGTCGGCATCTCCAGTGGCGACAGGGCCAATCATCCGGCCTGCCATAATGCGCTGGACTCGCTGCTCCAGATCGCTGAGGTCTTGAAGGTGAGGCCGGCCTCCCCCGGTCTGTTGCTGCTGCCTCCTGTTATGGGCCAGCTTTCCCTGCAAGAGAAAGGATGGGCTCTCAGTACAGTGTGAAGCCCTGATCTTGGCTGCACTGCCTCCCATGGTGGAATAGCCCTTACAGTGTGAAGCCCTGATCTTGGCTGCACTGCCTCCCATGGTCGAATAGCCCTTACAGTGTGAAGCCCTGATCTTGGCTGCACCTTCTCCCATGGTGGAATAATCCTTACAGTGTGAAGCCCTGATCTTGGCTGCACTGCGTCCCATGGTGGAATAGCCCTTACAGTGTGAAGCCCTGATCTTGGCTGCACTGCCTCCCATGGTGGAATAGCCCTTACAGTGTGAAGCCCTGATCTTGGCTGCACTGCCTCCCATGGTTGAATAGACCTTACAGTGTGTAAAGTGCTGAATGTGCGTGTGAGTTTCATGAAAGGCCCATAGGTTTTGGATGAGGGCTGGGCATTGGGGATTTCAGGACCCTTTGGCCATAGAAACATAGAAACATAGAAGATAGGAGCAGGAGTAGGCCATTCGGCCCTTCGAGCCTGCTCCGCCATTCAATGTGATCATGGCTGATCATCCAAATTCAGTACCCTGTCCCTGCCTTTTCCCCATATCCCTTGATCCCTTTAGCCTCAAGAAATATATCCAACTCTTTCTTGAATATATTTAATGAACTGGCCTCCACCGCCCTCTGTGGCAGAGAATTCCACAGGTTCACCACTCTTTGGGTGAAGAAATTCCTCCTCATTTCAGTCCTAAATGGCTTACCCCTTATCCTTAGACTATGACCCCTGGTTCTGGACTCCCCGGCCATCAGAAACATCCTTCCTGCATCTAGTCTGTCCAGACCTGACAGAATTTTATAGGTTTCGATGAGATCCCCTCTCAATCTTCTAAACTCCAGTGAGTATAAGCCCAATCGACACAATCTCTCCTCATACGTCATTCCTGCCACCCCAGGTATCAGCCTGGTGAATCTTCGCTGCACTCCCTCCATGGCAAGAACGTCCTTCCTCAGGTAAGGTGACCAAAACTGCACACAATACTCAAGGTGCTGTCTCACCAAGGCCCTGTACAACTGTAGCAAGACATCCTTGTTCCTGTACTCGAACCCTCTTGCTACGAAGGCCAACATACCCTTTGCCTTCTTAACCGCCTGCTGCACCTGCATGCTTACCTTCAGCGACTGGTGCACAAGGACACCCAGGTCTCTTTGCACTTCCCCTTCTCCCAATCTATTGCCATTCAAATAATAATCTGCCTTCCTGTTTTTGCCACCAAAGTGGATAACCTCACATTTATCCACATTATAGTGCATTTGCCATGTTTCTGCCCAATCACCCAACCTGTCCAAATCGTACTGGAGTTTCCCGACATCCTCCTCGCAGCTTACCCTCCCGCCCAGCTTTGTGTCGTCTGTAAATTTGGAGATATTACATCCAATTCCCTCGTCCAGATCATTAATATATATTGTGAACAGCTGGGGTCCTAGGACCGATCCTTGCGGTACCCCACTAGTCACTGCCTGCCACTCGGAAAACGACCCGTTTATTCCAACTCTTTGCTTTCTGTCCGCCAACCAGTTCTCTATCCAAGTCAATACCTTGCCCCCAATCCCATGTGCCTTAATTTTGCACGCTAATCTCTTGTGTGGGACCTTATCGAAAGCCTTCTGAAAGTCCAAATACACCACATCCACTGGTTCTCCCTTATCTATTTTACCAGTTACATCCTCAAAAAATTCCAGTAGATTAGTCAAGCATGATTTACCTTTTGTAAATGCATGTTGACTTTGTCCGATCCTGTCACTGCTTTCCAAGTGCTCTGCTATTACATCTTTTATAATAGACTCTAGCATTTTCCCCACTACCGATGTCAGGCTTACCGGTCTATAATTCCCCGCTTTTTCTCTACCACCTTTTTTGAATAGTGGGGTAACATTAGCTATCCTCCAATCCATGGGTACTGTTCCAGAGTCTATCGAGTTCTGGAAGATGATCAGTAATGCATCTACTATCTCTAGGGCCACTTCCTTAAGTACCCTGGGATGTAGACCATCAGGCCCTGGGGATTTATCGGCCTTCAGTCCCATCAATTTTCCTAACACCATTTTCCTACAAATACTGATTTCTTTCAGTTCCTCGCTTTCATCAGACCCTATGTTTCCCGGCATCACTGGGAGGTTATTTGTGTCCTCCTTTGTGAAGACAGAACCAAAGTATGCATTTAGTTGGTCTGCCATTTCCTTGTTTCCCATTATAAATTCCCCTGACTCTGACTGTAAGGGACCTATGCTTGACTTCACTAATCTTTTTCTCTTCACATATCTATAAAAGCTTTTACAGTCAGTTTTTATGTTCCCTGAAAGCTTACTCTCATATTCTATTTTCCCTTTCTTAATTAATCCCTTTGTCCTCCTTTGTTGACTCCTAAACTGCTCCCAATCCTCAGGATTATTGGTTTTTGTAGCCAATTTATATGACCTCTCCTTGGATCTTATGCTATCCCTAATTTCCCTTGTTAGTCACGGTTGAGTCACCTTTTTTGTTTTATTTTTACGCCAAACTGGGATGAACAAATTCTGTAGCTCATCCATTCGGTCTTTGAATGTTTGCCATTGCCTATCCACCGTCAACCCTTTGAGCGCCATTCCCCACTCAATCCTACCCAACTCACTCCTCAGACCATCGTAGTTTCCTTTATGTAAATTGAGGACCCTTGTCTCTGAGTCAACTACTTCATTCTCCATCTTAATGAAGAATTCGATCATATTATGATCGCTCCGACCCAAGGGGCCTCGCACAACAAGATTGCTAATTAATCCTTTCTCGTTACATAATACCCAGTCTAAGATGGCCTGATCTCTGGTTGGTTCCTCGACATATTGGTCCAGGAAACCATCCCGTAAACACTCCAGGAATTCCTCCTCCACAGTATTGTTACTAATTTGGTTGGCCCAATCTATATGTAGATTAAAGTCACCCATGATGACTGCTGTGCCCTTATTGCACGCTTCTTTAACTTCCCTTTTAATGCCATCCCCAACCTCCACCTTACTGTTTGGAGGTCTATATACCACTCCCACTAATCTTTTTTTCCCCTTAGTATTTCTCAATTCTACCCATACAGATTCCACATCATCAGAGCTAATATCCTTCATTACAATTGTATTAATCCCTTCTTTAACCAGTAATGCTACCCCACCTCCCTTTCCTTTTTGCCTATCTTTCCTGAATATCGAATACCCCTGGATGTTGAGTTCCCAGTCTTGGCCATCCTTGAGCCACGTTTCTGTAATCCCAACCAAATCGTATTCGTAAAGTGAGGTGCACATGCAGGGATGAAGAGGATACTGAAAATGGTACTCACCCTGACGACCCAAGTGAGGTCATTGAACTTCTTCCTGCATTGCACAGGGGTCCTAGGCACCATGCTGCTGGAGGTCACTCTGTGAGTCACCTCCCTCCAAGCTTTGCGATAGTCGGTGGGCAGCGGCCTCCTGCCACTGTCCGGAAACAGGATAGATCGCCTGCGCTCCACTGCACCAACCAGAACCTGCAGGGCCCCCTCACTGAACCGCTGCGCTCGCTCCCTGGCCCTCTCCATGGTCCTAGGCGTTAGAATGTGGCAGCAGGTCTGTCCAGGCCGAGAATCAGGGCTCCGATCTGCAGGGTGTGGCTGCAATCCAAGATCGACCCTCCCCTTTAAGAGCTGACCGGCGCCAGTGTGTCTGCGTGCAATCGCTAACTGGCCGCACCTGCGCTGCGCCTGCCCTCGGTGGTAGCGCCTCGCTTCTCCAGCTTAGCGCCTTAGGACAGTCGTGCAGCGCCTGTTTTAGTGCTCCAAGCACCTCCTGGGGCGAAGCAGGTCAATTTAGCAGTAGGTGTTGATAATTTTTGCCGGGCGCTAAATTTCGCGCCCGCTCGACTATAACGCCCCAACCGTGGCGATACTGAATTTCTCCCCCATTATCTGGTCATTATTACATTGCTGTTTGTGGGAGCTTGCTGTGCGCAGATTAGCTGCCGTGTTTCCTACATTTCAACAGTGTCAACACTTCAAAAGTACTTCATTAGCTGTAAAGCACTTTGGGACGTCCTGAGTCTTTTTTATTTCAAAGCATCGGCAAAAATCCCGGAAGAATCAATGGATTTTGACCATTCACCGTAAATCAGTGGGCCCTGGAGAAATGAAAGTGGCGAGATACTTGTACTATAACTTGCCCCCAACACTTACTTACATTGCTGTCTTTGGTCCTGCCACTGTTTCTCCCACATTAACCTCTTCAACTGTCTTTTGGACATGGGCTCGGTTCTCCTGATATCCCAATCATTCTCCTTCAGTGGGTTTGTCTCATCCACGGGTTTGGGCTCATTGATCCAACGCTGTTCCAGTCTTTTGGGGAGGGGGAGGGAGGGAGCGGGAGGGAGGGGAGTGGGAGGAGGGGAGGGAGGGGCAGGAGGGGAGGGGGAGGAGGGGGGAGGGGAGATGAGGAGGGGAGGGGGAGGAGGGGAGGGGAGGAGCGGAAGGGAGGGGAGAGAGGGAGGGGAGAGAGGGGAGTGGAGGGGAGGAGGGGAGGGAGAGGGAGGAGGGGAGGGGAGGAGGGGAAGGGAAGGGTGGGGAGGGGAGGGAGGGAAGGGGAGGTGTAGTGTATGTACCCGTCTACCTTTAAGAGAACTATTGTATGTAACCGTCCACCTTTAAGAGAACTACTTTAGGTGTTGCACTACTTTGTTGGCTTCTGTATACTGTAATACCGACGGTGACCACACCGGTATATAAGTGCTGTGTCAGGATTTATTGGGCAGATTCGCCCTGACCTTCGAATAGTAAAGTCCTGTTTTAAGTTACTCTGGTAGTCTGTGTATTAATTAACTAAACAATTCACAGACTTTACAGTGGCGACGAGTCCGATCGTACCCTGCGGCAACAATACTTCCGAAGCAGTTAACGAGCGTCGAGAAGAGGCAACCGCCCTCGTCGTTCTGCTGGGAGAAAACTCGAGGCTGCAGAACTAGAAAGGAAGAAGAAGTTAGAGACAAAGACTTCCATCAGCAACAGGCACTGACTGTCCCTTCTGCCACGGTGAGGAGTGAGCCGATCAGCACGAGAAGCAAGGCGGCCACGGTGACTGTGAGTAAGGGAAAGTAAAAAGAATAACCGGAGGATAAGGGCGGTGCACTCGACCACGGTCGAGGGGGAAAGGAGCCGGACAGAAGTCGGGTCCAGAGGCGCTGAGACTGGGGCAGCGTGGAGCAAGGAAGCCGCGGTACAGACAGGCTGGGGGACGCAACGGCGTCGTGAGACAGCTAGACCGCGACCGGCGAAAAAGGCCGGGCAGCGACCGAAGCCACGAAGCGCTGCGACCGGGAGCGTAGGTGCGGGAAGAGGTAAACTCAGCCGCAGCCGGGGAGGGAAGCACCGGACTGCGAGAGGGCTGGAAGGCGCGATTGGGAGCCGAGTGAGCGGGAGAGGCAGAGCCGACCAAGGGGGAACTGAGCGAGAGCCAGTCCAGCGGCTGAAACTGTTCTCCGTCAACGGGGTGTACCCAGCGCCGGTAGAGCCGAGCGAGTGGGAGAGAGACAGAGCCCGAGCAAGGGGAACCAAGCGAGAGCCAGCCCAGCGGCTGAAACTGTTCACCGTCAACGGGGTGTACCCAGCGCCGGTTGCCCTGCCGAGAAAAGGGAAAGCCCTGAAGCCGACGCGCAGGCTGTGAACCTGAAAGCCAGCGGCCGTCGCCCGTGGGGAAAGTGTACCCCTCCCGCTAGGGAAGAAACGCGGGAAGCCGCCATTAGGCGGGGAAGAAGACAGAAGCGGGAAACTGCCATTGAAGTGGGCGGGGAGAGAAGATAAGCGCGGGAAACCGCCATTTTCGCGGGAACCGCCATCTTGAAAAAAAAAATAAAAGAAAATTTAAAGAAATAATTCGTGGTGTTATCAGGAAGAGAGGAAGATGCCTAAGTGTGGTAACATCAACGATTTTAATTCCGAGGTAGAAGACTGGGCCACGTATGTGGAACGCATTAAGATCTATTGTGAGGCCAATAAAATAGAAGAAGATGACAAAGCTATAACCTTGCTAAACTCGATGGGCGCGAAGACATACGGGCTCTTGAAGCATCTACTAGCACCAGCTAAACCGACGGATCAGACTTTCGATGATATTGTGACTGTTCTGAAGGATCACTTGAACCCCACACCGTTGATGTTGGCGGAACGATTCAAATTCTATGCGAGAACGCAAAGGAAAGACGAAAGCAACGCAGAATACTTGGTCGAACTGCGTAGACTAGCGAAACACTGCCAGTTTGGAGGGAATCTGACAGAGGCATTGCGAGACAAGTTCGTGTGCGGAATGTCGAAGGAAGAAACACAAAAACGACTGCTCGAAGAGAACGATCTTACACTTGATAAGGCTGTCCTTATTGCTGCATCGAACGAAGCCGCAGCGAAAGGAACGGCGGAAATGCAGCTAAAGGCAGCGGCACTCAGTGTGCAGCAAATTACTTCGGGTACAACGAAATGCTATCGTTGTGGGAAGACAACACACGACCAGAACCAATGCTGGTTTAAAAACCAGGAATGTAGGAAATGTGGCAAGCTCGGTCACATAGCTAAGGTATGCCGGTCAGGAAAGAAGACCAACAATAATGAGTCACCACAAAAGAGGTACAGAAAGGTACATGAGGTGACTAGGAAGAGTCCGGAAGAACAGAATTCGGACTCACACTCCAACTGCAAGGAACTGGATAGTCTGAGAATTCACAATGTGAGTAATGAAGCTGACCGACAAGCTATCTGGATCACACTACAGATTGCAAAAGTCCAAGTGAAAATGGAAGTGGACACCGGATCGGCGTTGACGGTCATGAATAAGCATGATTATAAAAAGTTATTCAAGCATATTCCCCTACGGGATATGGAACTAGTATTGCAGACATACACGGGGCACAGAGTATACCCCATCGGAAAGATAGAAGTCAAGGTGAGATACAAGGACAAAGGTCACCAAAGGATGGACCTGTATGTGTTGCCTGAGGGAGGTCCACCACTTCTGGGACGGGAGTGGATCAGGAAAATAAAGATAGACTGGCATTCACTAAACACCATGACGGTAGATTCCGGAAAGGAAGATGTCAAACCTGAACGGTTGTCCAGAATATTGGACGAAGCTAAAGAGGTATTCCAGCAAGGACTGGGAACGCTGTGAGGAATTAAAGCAAAGGTTAAGATTGCAGAACATGCAAGCCCAAAATTTTTCAAAGCCAGATCGGTACCTTACGCGATACGACCTGCTGTGGAGGCAGAACTGGAAGAACTTGAACGATCAGGGGTGCTGTCAAAAGTGGACTGGAGTGAGTGGGCCACGCCCATTGTTCCCGTCATGAAGTCTTCACCAAGTAACAAGCCAGGGGGACCGGGGAAGGTCCGCATCTGCGGAGACTTCAAGATCACAGTGAATCCGGTGCTTCACACGGTACAATACCCGCTTCTGCAGATTGAAGATTGTGATAAAAATAATAACTTCCGGGAAGTTATGTCATCACTTCCTGTGAACTGTGAACTGTGAACTATGAACTATGAACTGTGTACATACCTCACTTCCTGTCATGTGTCACTTCCTGTTGGACTGGTATAAATACTGGTCTGTTCAGTATTGTAAGAGGCTTCTACCAGAGGCATGGTAAAGACCTCTCTTGTATATAGTGTGTTTATAAGTTACTTAAAGCTTACTTTAAAGTTACTTGATGGTAAGCCTCCTTTTTCTTACATCAATTTAAGTAACTTAGTATTTACACTCACGAATACTAGACCTTCGGACAAACTCGGAATTAAGGATCCAGGGAACCACCCATCATGGAGAAAATCCTTAGACCTATTCATCTGGACTTGGACCCGACTGCACCAGCAGCTGGCAGGGTATGGAAGCATTGGTACCGTACTTTTGAGAATTTTCTGGATGAATGTGAAGCGGATGCTCCTGCTAGATTGAAGATACTTATCAATTATGTGACCCCAAAAGTGTTCGAATATGTTGATGAATGGGATAATTACGATGAGGTGATTCGGGCACTTAAGAAACTGTATGCCAAGACCCCAAATGAGGTCTATGCTAGACATCTACTGGCCACAGCCCGACAAGGGCCAGGGGAATCAATTGACGAATTCCTGCAAGAACTTCGCAGGCTCAGCGTAGATTGTAACTTTCAGGCAGCCTCAGCTGAGCTGTACCGCCAAGAAATGATTCGTGATGCTTTCATCTGCGGGATTGCCTCTCCATTTATACGCCAGCGTCTACTAGAAAGTAAAACACTTGAGCTACAAAAAGCTTTTGACCTAGCTTGTTCACTGGATTTGGCAAAGAGAAATGCAGACCTCTATCAGCTGCCCAGATCTCGATCTGCTGCTGTAGCTGCAACCAGACAATTCAAGCGGTCTCAGGTGAACCCTATCATGGGGGAATCTAATTCTGATAATTCTGATGAAGAAGAGGAGGACGACCCCACTTTAGCAGCCTCTTGGCAATCTAGGAAGGAATGCTTCTTTTGTGGAGATGCTTTTCACCCTAGGAAAACCTGCCCTGCTCGCAATGCAATCTGCAGTTATTGCGGGAAAAAAGGACACTTTGCTAAAGTTTGCCTATCAAGGGCCTCTACGAGGGCCAATCCAGCTAAGGCCTACCGAACTGCCCCAATTAGGGCCTATCAAGATGCTCCAGCTAGGACCTATCAAGCTTCCTCTCGAGCTCTCTCCCGAAGAAGCACACCAAGAGTTTTAGCCACTCTCTGTGCAACGACACCAATTACAGCTGCTTGCCCACAGAACCTGTCTCATGCTGCCACAAAAATTTCAATTAAAGGGCATACCTTAGATGCCTTAATTGACTCAGGAAGTACTGATAGTTTCATTAAGGAACAGATTGTTGCGAAATTGAAACTACATGTCTTCCCATCGGACCAGGCAATTGCGATGGCCCAGTCATCACTTAATACCAGAATCTCCGGCTTTTGTGTTGTTGATATGACACTTCATGGTCGTATGTATCCCTCCACCCGACTTTCGGTGCTCAAGGACTTATGTAGTGATCTCCTCTTAGGACTGGACTTCCAAAAACAGCATAAGAAACTCACCATTGAGTTTGGTGGATCCAAACCCGGACTTACTATTTCTAATATACCGTCTAAATTACCATTTTGTGCATTATCAGCAGCTTCACTTGATGAACCCTCATTATTTGCCAGTATTCCGCCTCAATGCCAACCGATAATAACGAAATCGCGGCGCTTTAATCAGGAAGACCAGTCTTTTATTGCGGCTGAAATCTCTCGACTTCTAGCAGAGGATATCATTGAACCATGTTCGTCGCCCTGGCGGGCTCAAGTCGTCATTGTCAAGAACCCTCTAAAACCTCACAAACAGCGACTATGCATCGATTATTCGCAAACCATCAATCAATATACCGACTTGGACGCCTACCCATTGCCACGCATTGATGATATGGTTAATAAACTGGCCGAATACAAAGTGTTCTCAACTTACGATTTAAAAAGTGCCTATCATCAGTTACCCTTGAAGGTCTCAGATAAGCAGTACACAGCCTTTGAGGCTAATGGACGGCTGTACCAATTTCGTCGCCTCCCATTCGGGGTTACTAATGGAGTGGCTGTCTTTCAACGGGCAATGGATGGCCTGGTTAAGCAGGAAAACCTAAGGGACACTTTTCCCTATCTTGATAACATTACCATTGCAGGTCACGATCAACAGGAACACGACTCCAACCTCCAAAAATTTCGGGATGCCCTCCATCGCCATAATTTGACCCTGAATGAATCCAAATCTGTTGAGTCGCAACCGACCATCAACATCCTTGGCTACTGCGTAGGCAATGGTATCATTAAGCCAGACCCAGAAAGACTTCGCCCGCTCCAAGAGCTCCCGTCACCTAAGAATCCGGCTTCTTTACGTCGGGCTCTCGGTCTGTTTGCATACTACGCTAAATGGATTCCTCATTTTTTGGACAAAATCCAACCCTTGCTGCATGCTAGATCATTTCCACTGGGAACAGCGGCTGTTGCAGCCTTTAACCTTCTCAAAAAACAGTTGGAGAAAGCGGCTCTTCACTCCATTGATGAGAATCTCCCTTTCATGGTTGAATGTGATGCCTCGGAGGTGGCGATCTCGGCTACTCTGAATCAGGAAGGTCGTCCTGTAGCATTTATGTCCAGGACCTTACAAGGTGCCGAGCTACATTATCCTCCGGTTGAGAAAGAAGCCACAGCCATCATAGAGGCAGTACGGAAGTGGAACCATTTTCTAGCTCGCCAGCACTTTACATTGATCACGGACCAACGATCAGTCGCCTTCATGCTCGATAATCGAAAACGAACCAAAATTAAGAATAATAAAATACAACTTTGGAGGATGGAACTGGCCTCTTTTGGTTATACCATTTTCTATCGGCCTGGCAAGGAGAATGTGGCCCCGGACACCCTCACACGGGCATTCTGCTCCACTATGTCATCCTCCACCCTCATGGATGTCCACAATGGTTTGTGCCATCCTGGCGTTACGCGCATGCTACATTTCGTACGATCACGGAATCTCCCTTTTTCCACTGGAGATGTAAAGAAAATATGCTCAGAATGCCGGCTTTGTGCGGAATTAAAACCTCAGTTCTTCCGCCCCTCAGATGGTATACTCATACATGCAACCCAACCGATGCAACGACTTAGCATCGATTTTAAGGGCCCAGTGCCCTCTTCAACTCGGAACACATATTTGCTCGCCATGATCGACGAATATTCACGTTTTCCGTTTGCCTTCCCCTGCTCCAATATGCTGGCATCCACAGTAATCTGCTGCCTTGAGCAGGTATTTTCTCTCTGTGGCATGCCGGCTTATATTCACTCAGATCGGGGTCCATCCTTTATGTCGAGGGAACTCAAGGACTACCTCTCAGAACGGGGAATTGCTACAAGCAAAACAACACCATACCATCCCATCGGAAATGGGCAGGTAGAGAGGTATAACGGTATCATCTGGAATTCCGTACGTCTCGCTTTAAGATCTCGGGGCCTACCAGACCAGCAATGGGAAACAGTGCTTCCGGATGCATTGCACTCTATACGGTCCCTGCTTTCTACAGCCACAAATACTACACCTCATGAGCGGTTCTTTGGATTCCAGCGTCGCTCATCTCATGGGACATCACTCCCATCATGGCTAACTACTCCTGGACCTGTATTACTCCGAAGATACGTTCGGACGTCTAAAAATGACCCTCTTGTAGACGAGGTCGAACTAACCGATGCCAACCCCACCTATGCAAACATACGATATTCCGACGGCCGAGAATCTACCGTATCATTACGGGATCTGGCTCCCTGCCCACCAGGACCTAGTGGGACATCGGGTGATGGCATTTCACCAGGAAACTCTTGGGACCTATCGGGTACCCCTCTCCAGGATCCTGATCGGACACCAACTAGCTTGGTGCCGGTAGAACCCCGTGCTCAAGGTTGCGACCCTCCCAGTACCATGCATGAAAGTACTGGTCTGCCACAGACCAGCTCTGCACCTCCCTCTGAACAGAGGCAGTCTGACTTTGAACCTATTGGGGCTCGTACTCGAAGCCATGATCTCCCCGACCCTTCACAGGGCAATCCAGGCCACACGGACTCTGGCCAATGGCCAACCGCATGTAAGCGGACCAGCGACCCTCTACGACGGGAATCCAAACGGGTGCGACTCTTCCTTGTTCGGCGGCTGCGGACCAAAAGGTAGACCACAGCCTCCTAAACCTGCAGGAGGGAAGAATGTGATAAAAATAATAACTTCCGGGAAGTTATGTCATCACTTCCTGTGAACTGTGAACTGTGAACTATGAACTATGAACTGTGTACATACCTCACTTCCTGTCATGTGTCACTTCCTGTTGGACTGGTATAAATACTGGTCTGTTCAGTATTGTAAGAGGCTTCTACCAGAGGCATGGTAAAGACCTCTCTTGTATATAGTGTGTTTATAAGTTACTTAAAGCTTACTTTAAAGCTACTTGATGGTAAGCCTCCTTTTTCTTACATCAAAGATATCTTTGCTTCGTTGGCTGGAGGGAAACACTTCACCAAGATAGACCCGGCACAGGCATACTTACAAATGGAAGTTGAGGAAGAGTCGCGTCAGTACCTCACCATCAACACACACAGAGGCTTGTATCGTTATAATAGACTGGTTTTTGGGGTAGCTTCGGCTCCAGCAATTTGGCAGAGGGCCATGGAGCAGGTATTACAAGGAATTCCAAGCACGCAGTGTTACTTAGACGATATCCTGATTATGGGAGAAGACGAGGAAGGACACCTCACAAATTTGAAACTGGTGCTCACTAGGTTGAAGGAATATGGCCTTCGAGTTAATCGCAAGAAATGTGAGTTCTTCCAAAAACGGATCTCGTACTGCGGTCATGTCATTGACCGAGAGGGGCTGCACAAGTCACCTGACAAGATAGAAGCTGTCGTGAAGGCCCCCGCTCCGGAAAACGTATCACAGTTAAGATCATTCTTGGGGTTGATTAATTATTATCACAAGTTTCTGCCGAATCTATCCACGGTGCTGCATCCGCTGAATGCTCTGTTGCGGAAAGAAGTACCATGGAAGTGGAGTGAGGAATGTAAAAAGGCCTTTCGCAGAAGCAAGGCATTGATTACCTCTGAAGAAGTGTTGGCTCATTTCAACCCAACGTTACCTCTTCGTCTAGCTTGTGATGCTTCCCCCTATGGAATTGGTGCAGTACTTTCACACAAGTTACCAAATGGCTCGGAAAGGCCAGTGGCATTCGCGTCCCGATCATTGACCTCCGCGGAGCGAAATTATGCTCAAATAGATAGGGAGGCCCTCAGCCTTGTGTGGGGCGTAAAGAAATTCAATCATTACCTGCAAGGCAAGAAGTTCACATTACTGACAGACCACCAGCCGTTGGTGTCCATATTCAACCCTAACAAGGCCGTTTCCACCATGACAGCGCAAAGGTTACAGAGGTGGTCCGTGTTACTTGGGGCACACCAATATGACATCGAATACAAAAGGTCCAAACAGCATGGAAATGCTGATGGGTTATCGCGCTTGCCATTGCCGATAGTAGAAGAAGCGACTACAGTGGACCCGGTAGAGATGTTCCACTCATCCATAGTGGAATGTCTACCAGTAACAAATTCGATGATCGAAAACGAAACAAGAAATGACCCGACTCTCTCACGAGTCTATGATTTAACGGTGGAGGGATGGCCAGCACAGGGCGAACCAACGCTGCCAGCATTTTCGCAGAGAAAAGAACAGCTGTCAGTGTGTCGAGGAACCCTGATGTGTGGATCTAGAGTGGTGATTCCACCCAAACTTCAACAGAAGGTGTTAAAGGAGCTGCACGAGGGACATCTGGGTGGAGTGAAAATGAAGAACCTAGCAAGAGCGTTCGTGTGGTGGCCAGGCATTGATGGGGACATCGAAGAAATCACTAAGAGCTGTCTAGGATGCCAGAAGGTCCAAAACGCGCCACCACAGGCTCCTCTGCATCCATGGGAGTGGCCCTCATCTCCTTGGCAAAGGGTACACATCGACTTTGCTGGTCCATTTATGGACTCAATGTTTCTAATAGCGGTGGATGCACACTCCAAGTGGCCGGAGGTAATAAAGATGTCCACCACCACCATGGAAAAAACCATCACAGTGCTAAGGACCATGTTTGCTAGGAATGGGCTGCCGGAACAGATCTGTTCTGATAATGGACCGCAATTTGTGTCCGAAGAATTCAAGAAATTCTTAAAGAGCAATGGGGTTAAGCACTACACGTCAGCCCCATACCATCCCGCCTCCAATGGATTGGCTGAAAGGTTTGTCCAGACCTTCAAGAAGGCCATAAAGGCCATGGGTAATGAAGCCATTAACTTACAACATAAGGTGGATAGCTTCTTGTTGGCGTACAGGAATGCAACACATGCGGTCACAAATCAAACTCCCGCCATGATGTTTTTTAATAGACGACTAAGATGCCGGCTGGATTTGCTTAAGCCAAACGTCAGAAGGGACGTAGAGAACCGGCAATTCCAGGGCATGAATGAAAGGCCAACTAGATCTTTTCAGATAGGTCAACAAGTTTTGGCCCGGGACTACCGTACCGAGAAATGGCAGCCTGGAACTATTGGAAAAAGGCTAGGGCCGTTGATGTATACGGTGGACATTGGGGACAGTATAATAAGGCGCCATGTTGACCAGATCATAGGGTCAGCCACAAATGGCCAACCTACTCCACCACCTTACACGGTTAATGTTGAGACAGAGATACCCAGAACACCTACTGATGTAAGAAAAAGGAGACTTACCATCAAGTAACTTTAAAGTAAGCTTTAAGTAACTTATAAACACACTATATACACAAGAGAGGTCTTTACCATGCCTCTGGTAGAAGCCTCATACAATACTGAACAGACCAGTATTTATACCAGTCCAACAGGAAGTGACATATGACAGGAAGTGAGGTATGTACACAGTTCATAGTTCATAGTTCACAGGAAGTGATGACATAGCTTCCCGGAAGTTATCATTTTTATCACATTCTTCCCTCCTGCAGGATTAGGAGGCTGTGGTCTACCTTTTGGTCCGCAGCCGCCGAACAAGGAAGAGTCGCACCCGTTTGGATTCCCGTCGTAGAGGGTCGCTGGTCCGCTTACATGCGGTTGGCCATTGGTCAGAGTCTGTGTGGCCTGGATTGCCCTGTGAAGGGTCGGGGAGATCATGGCTTCGAGTACGAGCCCCAATAGGTTCAAAGTCGGACTGCCTCTGTTCAGAGGGAGGTGCAGAGCTGGTCTGTGGCGGATCAGTACTTTCATGCGCGGTACTGGGAGGGTCGCAACCTTGAGCACGGGGTTCTACCGGCACCAAGCTAGTTGGTGTCCGATCAGGATCCTGGAGAGGGGTACCCGATAGGTCCCAAGAGTTTCCTGGTGAAATGCCATCACCCGATGTCCCACTAGGTCCTGGTGGGCAGGGAGCCAGATCCCGTAGTGATACGGTAGATTCTCGGCCATCGGAATATCGTATGTTTACATAGGTGGGGTTGGCATCGGTTAGTTCGACCTCGTCTACAAGAGGGTCATTTTTAGACGTCCGAACGTATCTTCGGAGTAATACAGGTCCAGGAGTAGTTAGCCATGACGGGAGTGATGTCCCATGAGATGAGCGACGCTGGAATCCAAAGAACCGCTCATGAGGTGTAGTATTTGTGGCTGTAGAAAGCAGGGACCGTATAGAGTGCAATGCATCCGGAAGCACTGTTTCCCATTGCTGGTCTGGTAGGCCCCGAGATCTTAAAGCGAGACGTACGGAATTCCAGATGATACCGTTATACCTCTCTACCTGCCCATTTCCGATGGGATGGTATGGTGTTGTTTTGCTTGTAGCAATTCCCCGTTCTGAGAGGTAGTCCTTGAGTTCCCTCGACATAAAGGATGGACCCCGATCTGAGTGAATATAAGCCGGCATGCCACAGAGAGAAAATACCTGCTCAAGGCAGCAGATTACTGTGGACGCCAGCATATTGGAGCAGGGGAAGGCAAACGGAAAACGTGAATATTTGTCGATCATGGTGAGCAAATATGTGTTCCGAGTTGAAGAGGGCACTGGGCCCTTAAAATCGATGCTAAGTCGTTGCATCGGTTGGGTTGCATGTATGAGTATACCATCTGAGGGGCGGAAGAACTGAGGTTTTAATTCCGCACAAAGCCGGCATTCTGAGCATATTTTCTTTACATCTCCAGTGGAAAAAGGGAGATTCCGTGATCGTACGAAATGTAGCATGCGCATAACGCCAGGATGACACAAACCATTGTGGACATCCATGAGAGTGGAGTATGACATAGTGGAGCAGAATGCCCGTGTGAGGGTGTCCGGGGCCACATTCTCCTTGCCAGGCCGATAGAGAATGGTATAACCAAAAGAGGCCAGTTCCATCCTCCAAAGTTGTATTTTATTATTCTTAATTTTGGTTCGTTTTCGATTATCGAGCATGAAGGCGACTGATCGTTGGTCCGTGATCAATGTAAAGTGCTGGCGAGCTAGAAAATGGTTCCACTTCCGTACTGCCTCTATGATGGCTGTGGCTTCTTTCTCAACCGGAGGATAATGTAGCTCGGCACCTTGTAAGGTCCTGGACATAAATGCTACAGGACGACCTTCCTGATTCAGAGTAGCCGAGATCGCCACCTCCGAGGCATCACATTCAACCATGAAAGGGAGATTCTCATCAATGGAGTGAAGAGCCGCTTTCTCCAACTGTTTTTTGAGAAGGTTAAAGGCTGCAACAGCCGCTGTTCCCAGTGGAAATGATCTAGCATGCAGCAAGGGTTGGATTTTGTCCAAAAAATGAGGAATCCATTTAGCGTAGTATGCAAACAGACCGAGAGCCCGACGTAAAGAAGCCGGATTCTTAGGTGACGGGAGCTCTTGGAGCGGGCGAAGTCTTTCTGGGTCTGGCTTAATGATACCATTGCCTACGCAGTAGCCAAGGATGTTGATGGTCGGTTGCGACTCAACAGATTTGGATTCATTCAGGGTCAAATTACGGCGATGGAGGGCATCCCGAAATTTTTGGAGGTTGGAGTCGTGTTCCTGTTGATCGTGACCTGCAATGGTAATGTTATCAAGATAGGGAAAAGTGTCCCTTAGGTTTTCCTGCTTAACCAGGCCATCCATTGCCCGTTGAAAGACAGCCACTCCATTAGTAACCCCGAATGGGAGGCGACGAAATTGGTACAGCCGTCCATTAGCCTCAAAGGCTGTGTACTGCTTATCTGAGACCTTCAAGGGTAACTGATGATAGGCACTTTTTAAATCGTAAGTTGAGAACACTTTGTATTCGGCCAGTTTATTAACCATATCATCAATGCGTGGCAATGGGTAGGCGTCCAAGTCGGTATATTGATTGATGGTTTGCGAATAATCGATGCATAGTCGCTGTTTGTAAGGTTTTAGAGGGTTCTTGACAATGACGACTTGAGCCCGCCAGGGCGACGAACATGGTTCAATGATATCCTCTGCTAGAAGTCGAGAGATTTCAGCCGCAATAAAAGATTGGTCTTCCTGATTAAAGCGCCGCGATTTCGTTATTATCGGTTGGCATTGAGGCGGAATACTGGCAAATAATGAGGGTTCATCAAGTGAAGCTGCTGATAATGCACAAAATGGTAATTTAGACGGTATATTAGAAATAGTAAGTCCGGGTTTGGATCCACCAAACTCAATGGTGAGTTTCTTATGCTGTTTTTGGAAGTCCAGCCCTAAGAGGAGATCACTACATAAGTCCTTGAGCACCGAAAGTCAGGTGGAGGGATACATACGACCATGAAGTGTCATATCAACAACACAAAAGCCGGAGATTCTGGTATTAAGTGATGACTGGTCATCGCAATTGCCTGGTCCGATGGGAAGACATGTAGTTTCAATTTCGCAACAATCTGTTCCTTAATGAAACTATCAGTACTTCCTGAGTCAATTAAGGCATCTAAGGTATGCCCTTTAATTGAAATTTTTGTGGCTGCATGAGACAGGTTCTGTGGGCAAGCAGCTGTAATTGGTGTCGTTGCACAGAGAGTGGCTAAAACTCTCGGTGTGCTTCTTCGGGAGAGAGCTCGAGAAGAAGCTTGATAGGTCCTAGCTGGAGCATCTTGATAGGCCCTAATTGGGGCAGTTCGGTAGGCCTTAGCTGGATTGGCCCTCGTAGAGGCCCTTGATAGGCAAACTTTAGCAAAGTGTCCTTTTTTCCCGCAATAACTGCAGATTGCATTGCGAGCAGGGCAGGTTTTCCTAGGGTGAAAAGCATCTCCACAAAAGAAGCATTCCTTCCTAGATTGCCAAGAGGCTGCTAAAGTGGGGTCGTCCTCCTCTTCTTCATCAGAATTATCAGAATTAGATTCCCCCATGATAGGGTTCACCTGAGACCGCTTGAATTGTCTGGTTGCAGCTACAGCAGCAGATCGAGATCTGGGCAGCTGATAGAGGTCTGCATTTCTCTTTGCCAAATCCAGTGAACAAGCTAGGTCAAAAGCTTTTTGTAGCTCAAGTGTTTTACTTTCTAGTAGACGCTGGCGTATAAATGGAGAGGCAATCCCGCAGATGAAAGCATCACGAATCATTTCTTGGCGGTACAGCTCAGCTGAGGCTGCCTGAAAGTTACAGTCTACGCTGAGCCTGCGAAGTTCTTGCAGGAATTCGTCAATTGATTCCCCTGGCCCTTGTCGGGCTGTGGCCAGTAGATGTCTAGCATAGACCTCATTTGGGGTCTTCGCATACAGTTTCTTAAGTGCCCGAATCACCTCTTCGTAATTATCCCATTCATCAACATATTCAAACACTTTTGGGGTCACATAATTGACAAGTATCTTCAATTTAGCAGGAGCATCCGCTTTACATTCATCCAGAAAATTCTCAAAAGTACGATACCAATGCTTCCATACCCTGCCAGCTGCTGGTGTATTCGGGTCCAAGTCCAGACGAATAGGTCTAAGGATTTTCTCCATGATGGGTGGTTCCCTGGATCCTTAACTTCCGAGTTTGTCTGAAGGTCTAGTATTTGTCAGTGTAAATATTAAGTTACTTAAATTGATGTAAGAAAAAGGAGACTTACCATCAAGTAACTTTAAAGTAAGCTTTAAGTAACTTATAAACACACTATATACACAAGAGAGGTCTTTACCATGCCTCTGGTAGAAGCCTCTTACAATACTGAACAGACCAGTATTTATACCAGTCCAACAGGAAGTGACATATGACAGGAAGTGAGGTATGTACACAGTTCATAGTTCATAGTTCATAGTTCACAGGAAGTGATGACATAACTTCCCGGAAGTTATCATTTTTATCACACCTACCTCCGATCTGGTAATACTGGAATCAGATGAACCTGACACTGTCCTTCAAGCCGAATCGACCTTGCCAGAAGCACCTGCTACCCCGCCGGGAGTTACGACACCACCGAGGCGTTATCCGGACAGAGTCCGGAAACCTCCAGAGAGACTGAATCTGTGAACTGTCTTGCATAAAGTTGTATATAGGTTATAATGTATGTTTAATGGGGAATCAGTATGTTGTAAGCTAAAAAGGGAGGATTGTAGTGTATGTACCCGTCTACCTTTAAGAGAACTATTGTATGTAACCGTCCACCTTTAAGAGAACTACTTTAGGTGTTGCACTACTTTGTTGGCTTCTGTATACTGTAATACCGACGATGACCACACCGGTATATAAGTGCTGTGTCAGGATTTATTGGGCAGATTCGCCCTGACCTTCGAATAGTAAAGTCCTGTTTTAAGTTACTCTGGTAGTCTGTGTATTAATTAACTAAACAATTCACAGACTTTACAGGAGGAGGGGAGGGAGACAAGGGGAGGGAGGGTGAGGGTCGGTGCGAGTGTGTGAGGGTCGGTGCGGGTGTGTGAGAGTCGGTGCGGGTGTGTGAGGGTCGGTGCGAGTGGGTGAGGGTCGGTGCGAGTGGGTGAGGGTCGGTGCAAGTGGGTGAGGGAGGGTGCGAGTGGGTGAGGGTCGGTGCGAGTGTGTGAGGGTCAGTGCAGGTGGGTGAGGGAGGGTGCGGGTGGGTGAGGGTCGGTGCGGGTGGGTGAGGGTGGGTGCGGCTGGGTGTGGTGAGGTGCGAGTTTGTGAGGGTGTGTGAGGGTGGGTGCGAGTTTGTGAGGGTGGGTGTGGATGGGTGCGGGTGGGTGCAGGTGAGTGCGGGTGGATGCGGGTGGGTGCAGGTGGGCGTGGGTGGGTGCGGCTGGGTGTCGGTGGGTGTGGGTGAGTGTGGGTGGGTGTGGGTGGGTGCGGGTGGGCGTGGGTGGGTGCGAGTGGGTGAGGGTGGGTGCGGGTGGGTGTGGGTGGGTGCGGGTGGGTGTGGGTGGGTGCGGGTGGGTGTGGGTGGGTGTGGGTGAGTGCGGGTGGGTGCGGGTGTGTGAGGATGTGTGCATTGTGGGAAGGTCATGGACTTGGGCGGGGGCGAGGGAAGGTCAGGAATTGGCGGGGAGGGGCAGGAATTTCTGAAGTGTATTCAGCAGATATACAACATTTATCCCTCAACTCACACACCACCAAGACAGATTATCTGGTCATTTATGTCATAGCTGTTTGTGGGGCAACAAAAGAACTTGTATTTATATAGAGCCTTGAACATAGTAAAATGTCCCACAGCGTGCGTTAGAAAGCAAAATTTGACACCGAGCCACATGCGGAGATATTAGGGCAGGTGGCCAAAAGCTTGGTCAAAGAGGTAGGTTTTAAAGGAGCATCTTAAAGGAGGAAAGAGAGGTGGAGAGGTTTAGGGAGGGAATTCCAGAACTGAAGACCTTGGCAGCCGAAGGCACGGCCACCAGTGGTTGAGCGATGAAAATCAGGGATGTTCAATAGGGCGGAATTAGAGGAGCGCAGAGATCTCTGGGCAGGTGGGGGTTGTGGGGCTGGAGGAGTTTCCAGAGCTGGGAGAGGCGAGTCCATGGAGGGATTTGAAAACAAAGCTGGGAATTTTAAAATCGGAGGTGCTGCTTAACCAGGAGCCAATGTAGGTCAGCGAGCACAGGGGGTGATGGGTGAACGGGACTTGGTGCGAGTTCGGACACGGGGCAGTGAGCACAGGGGGTGATGGGTGAACGGGACTGGGTGCGAGTTCGGACACGGGGCAGTGAGCACAGGGGGTGATGGGTGAACGGGACTTGGTGTGAGTTAGGACACAGGGCAGTGAGCACAGGGGGTGATGGGTGAACGGGACTGGGTGCGAGTTCGGACACGGGGCAGTGAGCACAGGGGGTGATGGGTGAACGGGACTCGGTGTGAGTTAGGACACGGGGCAGTGAGCACAGGGGGTGATGGGTGAACGGGACTGGGTGTGAGTTAGGACACGGGGCAGTGAGCACAGGGGGTGATGGGTGAACGGGACTGGGTGTGAGTTAGGACACGGGGCAGTGAGCACAGGGGGTGATGGGTGAACGGGACTGGGTGTGAGTTAGGACACGGGGCAGTGAGCACAGGGGGTGATGGGTGAACGGGACTGGGTGTGAGTTAGGACACGGGGCAGTGAGCACAGGGGGTGATGGGTGAACGGGACTGGGTGTGAGTTAGGACACGGGGCAGTGAGCACAGGGGGCGATGGGTGAACGGGACTGGGTGTGAGTTAGGACACGGGGCAGTGAGCACAGGGGGCGATGGGTGAACGGGACTGGGTGTGAGTTAGGACACGGGGCAGTGAGCACAGGAGGTGATGGGTGAACGGGACTGGGTGCGAGTTAGGACACGGGACAGTGAGCACAGGGGGTGATGGGTGAACGGGACTGGGTGTGAGTTAGGACACGGGGCAGTGAGCACAGGGGGTGATGGGTGAACGGGACTGGGTGTGAGTTAGGACACGGGGCAGTGAGCACAGGGGGTGATGGGTGAACGGGACTGGGTGCGAGTTAGGACACGGGACAGTGAGCACAGGGGGTGATGGGTGAACGGGACTGGGTGTGAGTTAGGACACGGGGCAGTGAGCACAGGGGGTGATGGGTGAATGGGACTGGGTGCGAGTTAGGACACAGGGCAGCCGAGTTTTGGATGAGCTCAAGTTTACGTAGGGTGGAATGTGGGAGGCCGGCCAGGAGTGCGTTGGAATAGTCGAGTCTAGAGGTAACAAAGGCATGGGTGAGGGTTTCAGCAGCGGATGAGCTGAGGCAGGGGCGGAGACGGGCGATGTTCTGGAGTTGGAAATAGGCGGTCTTGGTGATGAACCTTTCTGTGAGCAAATTCACGGCTGTGTTTGTTTACAGAACAACAGTGACTACCCTTCAAAAGTAATTAATTGGCTGTAAAGCGCTTTGGGATGTCCTGAGGTTGTGAAAGGTGCTATAGAAATGCAATTGCTTTTCTTTTTGTTCTTCCCTTGTGGATGATAAAATGGCGCTGCAAAATTCTTGAAATGAAACAAAATAATCAGTAATGTTAAGCCATTATACTAATTAATGTGGCATTTAGGATTTCACAAACTTTTGTTTAGCTGAATCATCACTTTTAAAGTGATTGAAGAGAGTATTTATTTGTTATATAATTGGTCCAATTACCTGGTGTGATGTTCAATTCTAGTAGTTTAAAATACAGTATTTAAAAGTTCAGCAACACTCACCTAAATTAGAAGGCTTTTGGGACTACGATTTGGAAAATGAGAAGGCTTTTGGGACTACGATTTGGAAAATGAGAAGGCTTTCTATATATTTTGACAGATAAAGAAGAAAATAAAAGCAAGGAGACTGCCAGGTGAGGAAGACAGAAAAAGACGACTTTAAGAATCTCAAATCAGCAACATCGGAACTGACTGAAGTATTTGACATTCCAGCTAATCAAAAAAGGTTGTAAAATCAAAAACGTCACCAGAAAGCATAATAGTACTATTTTGCAAAATAACAACAGAAAACACTGGAAATACTCAGCAGGCCAGGCAGCATCCGTGGAGAGAGAAACAGAGTTAACGTTTCAGGTCTGGGACCCTTGGTCAGAACTATTTTGCACTTTGGCCTCTGCCAAATGGATACAGTAACATTGGGTTATTGATACTGAACCTTACTGTGATGATAATTGTGCTAATAAATTTGGCTGTTAGTAAT
This sequence comes from Somniosus microcephalus, assembly GCF_052327205.1. NCBI lineage: Eukaryota > Metazoa > Chordata > Chondrichthyes > Squaliformes > Somniosidae > Somniosus > Somniosus microcephalus. Next base: position 7,480,258 of record NC_140988.1, on the reverse strand, counting down.
GCATTCGAGTTTTGTGTCATGTCCTTGAGCTTTTCCAAGTGCAACAGCAGCACTGCCTTCTACCCACTTTAACCAGAACTGTGGTATTTTCTTTTAAGTAAATTGGTTTTATCCCGGACAACTCCCAAGCCAAGTGGCACCACATGTAAATTCTCAGCACTGCAATTGATCATCAGCAGCCTAGGTTTTTTGCAACTCAAGTCTTCTGGAGTGGGATCTTGAACCCACAACCTTTATGGCTCTCGCCCCGAACTTGACAATTTCATTCACTTTGCCTCCAATTTCCACCCTTCCCTCACCTTCACATGGTCCATCTCTGACTCTTCCCTTCCCTTCCTCAACTTCTCCGTCTCCATCTCTGGGGATAGGTTATCGACCAATATTCACTACAAGCCCACTGACTCCCACAGCTACCTGGACTACACCTCCTCCCACCCCGCTTCCTGTAAGAACTCTATTCCATTCTCCCAGTTTCTCCGTCTCCACCGTATCTGCTCCGACGATGCCACCTTCCACACCAGTGCTTCAGACATGTCTTCCTTTTTCCGCAACCGAGGATTCCCCTCTACCGTGGTTGACACGGCCCTCGACCGTGTCAGTTCCATCTCCTGCACTTCTGCCCTCACCCCTGCCCCTCCCTCCTGGAACCACGATAGGGTTCCCCTTGTCCTCACCTTTCACCCCACCAGCCTCCACATTCAACGGATCATCCTCCGGCATTTCCGCTACCTCCAAAGTGATCCCGCCACCAAACGTATCTTCCCCTCCCCTTTCAGCATTCCGTAGGGACCGCTCCCTCCGAGACACCCTAGTCCACTCCTCTATCACCCCAAACAGCCCTTCCCCTTCGCCTGGCACCTTCCCGTGCAAGCGGAGGAGATGTAGCACCTGCCCCTATACCTCCTCCCTTCCCACTGTCCAGGGCCCCAAACACCCCTTCCAGGTGAAACAGCGATTTACTTGTACTTCTCGCAATCTAGTATACTGTATTCGCTGCTCACGATGCGGTCTCCTCTACATTGGGGGGACCAAACGCAGATTGGGTGACCGCTTTGCGGAACACCTCCGTTCAGTCCGTAAGGGTGACCCCGAGCTTCCGGTCGCCTGTCATTTTAATTCACCGCTCCATTCCCACTCGGACCTCACCGTCCTTGGCCTCTTGTATTGTTCCACAGAAGCTCAACGTAAACTCGAGGAACAGCACCTCATCTTCCGATTAGGCACTCTGCAGCCTTCCGGACTCAATATTGAGTTCAACAATTTCAGATGATAACCTTGGCCACTATTACACATTTTTTCTTGTAATTTTTCCACTCCTTTCCCCCCCCCCCCCTTTCCTTTTGTTTCTCTCTCACACCTGGCAGCTATCTCTTGCCCTGCCAGTACACTTTACACCTAATCTCAGCCTATTACCATCTTGTCTAGCTCTTTTGTTTCTTTCACTTCTTTTGTCCGATCGCAGCCCTGCCTTCGATCTATTTTCTTTTCTTTCCAGTTTTGAAGAAGGGTTTCGACCCGAAACGTCAACTCAAATTTCTCTCCACGGATGTTGCCTGACCTGCTGAGTTTTTCTAGCATTTTCTGTTGTTATTCAGGCGAGAGTGTCTGCTCACTGAGCCCCTGCCTGCCTCTGACACGTGGCGCTGGCGGTAGAAAAGGGGGCGTGGCTTAAGCACCAATTGTTGCAAAGGTGACACGTTTCCACGGCAACGGCAGGTGTATCTCTGTGACGGCATAACGGCGGGAGTTGGATAAAGGGAGGCGTGGGGAAGGTGTGATCGCGAGTGGAACAGAGAGGAGAGGGGAGTTGGCAAGTTTATTTTGCCACTCTTACCTGTTGGTTTATTAATTAAACAAAAAAACCTAAACAGAATGTGCGAAAAACGATGGAAGCTTGCCTTCGAGAGGAGGCTGCCCAGCTTATCATTAATATTTGTCTTCCTGACCATTACAATCTTATTTTACTTTTACCCGTAAGTATTTTAATTAAATGAGTGACGCTTTCTTTACCAATGTCTGATGTATTTTAAATACAATTTTAGGAATGGGGCAATGCGTTCTACTTGAATTCCGCCCCCACCCCCCAGTAATTTCATTAATGTTAAAATATTTAATGGGTAATTTCCAATATGGGATTCCAGTGGGTGAGTCTCCTTGCTGGCAGCGTGAACTCAAATAAACGGGCCTTTTTAAAATTTATTTTTGGTGCTTTGCTGCATTTTAAACAGCAGATAACAGCATGGACATTATTTAAACTGCAAACATCACTTTTAAAGCTCATTTTCAGCAATTTGACGAGCTCATAAAACTTGCTCAATGTGACTTTTAAGCAATCTCCCTGTGGCTGTTGTCATTGGCAGTATTGCTTTCTAGCCATCTAATTGGCCAAAAGTAATGGCGAGTGAAGGTTGTAACTTCATTAGCTGATATTCATAGAACTTACATTTGAACAAAGGCATTTTTGAGCATTCTGATTAGCCTGTGCAAACAATGCGCCTGGAAAAGATCATCTATCATTGATCTGTGGAAACTCCTGTTAAGTGACTGTAACAAGGAATGGTGCCATAATGACAGTGACATCATAGAGCCGATACGTCCATTCTGATTCTTAACTCATCATTACATAGAATGTACAGCACAGAAACAGGCCATTCGGCCCAAATTCTCTATGCTGGTGTTTATGCTTCCCACGGGACTCCTCCTACCCCTCTATCCTATCAGTATATCCTTCTATTCCTTTCTCCCTCATGTGTTTATCTAGTGTAAGATAGTCACACAACACCAGGTTATAGTCCAACAGTTTTATTTGAAATCACAAGCTTTCAGAGCGCTGCTCCTTCGCCAGGTGAAGTGGAGAGATGCCTCACTCCCTGTGGGTCAGGTGGTGACCCGAAACGTCAACTCAAATTTCTGTCCACGGATGTTGCCTGACCTGCTGAGTTTTTCCAGCATTTTCTGTTGTTTTTTCATCTCTCCACTTCACCTGACGAAGGAGCAGCGCTCCGAAAGCTTGTGATTTCAAATAAAACTGTTGGACTATAACCTGGTGTTGTGTGACTTCTTACATTTGTCCACCCCAGTCCAACACCGGCATCTCCACACCGTGTTTATCTAACGTCACCTTAAATGCATCTATGCTATTTGCCTCCATTATGTAGCGGGTTCCACATTCTCACCACTCTCTGGGTAAAAAAGTTTCTCCTGAATTTCCTATTGGATTAATTAGTGACCATCTTATATTTATGGCCTCTAGTTTTGGTCTCCCCACAAGTGGAAACATCTTTTTCTATCCTATCAAACCCTTTCATAATCTTAGACTTCTATCAGGTCACCTTTCAGCCTTCTCTTTTCTAGAGGAAAGAGCCCCGGCCTGGTCAGCCTTTCCGGATGAGTATATCCTCTTATTTCTGGTATCATCCTTGTAAATCCTTTCTGCACCTTCTCCAGTGCCTCTATATCCTTTTGTAATATGGAGACCGAAGAGCATGCCACTCATAGCCAATAGTAAATTATCACTGCAACGACTGGTAGCTTTTACTTTAATATATTTATATTTTATTTAAATGTTTATCCTCTTGGGGACGCTCACAAAAATAACGTAGATATCCAGAGGTATCAATTTTGTTCTAGCAGAGGACTTTACAATAGCAGTGGGAGGGAATACTTTGGCGCTTGCCATTCTAAGTTAAGCTCCAGTGCTGGTGAGTGACACAGTGGAGAGAAGAGATTTACTGGAATGGTTCCAGGGATGAGGGATTACAGTTACACGGAGAGACTGGAGAAGCTGGGGTTGTTCTCCTTGGAGCAGAGAAGGCTAAGAGGAGATTTGATAGAAATGTTCAAAATCATGAAGGGTTTAGATAGAGTAAATAAAGAGATTGGTTGAAGGGTCGATAACCAGAGGACACAGATTGAAGGTGATTGGCAAAAGAACCAGAGGCGAGATGAGGAAAAACTTTTTTACACAATGAGTGGTTAGGATTTGGAACGCGCTGCCTGATAGGGCGGTGGATACAGATTCAATAGTCGCCTTCAAAAGGGAATTGGATAAATACTTGAAGGAGAAAAATCGCAGGGATATGGGGAAAAAGCGGGGGAGTGGGACTAACTGGATTGCTCCTCGAAAGAGCCGGCGCAGACTCAATGGGCCGAATGGCCTCCTTCTGTGCTGGACTATTCTGTGATTCTATGAGATGGTAGGGTGGGGAAGAAAAAGGAAACGACCAGGTAAGCAGCTCTCCTGCAGAGATTTACAACAAAGTATAAAAGTTTTAAGCAGAATTCTCCCGAGCATAAATTTACAGTATAGTGTGGCAAAACCACCAATGATCTTCTGTACAAATGCATAACTGTCTTTAACCCAATGCTACAGCATCTGTGTTTGTTGGCTGAGTGTAAATAAGCTTTCTGCAAAAGCCCTGAAACAACGTGATGACGTCATCACGTTGGTCACGTGATGCCCCGAACGGCGGGAAACGTGATGACGTCATGACGTCAGAGAGTGGGAGGTTCTAAGCCGAGACCTCGGGTAACAAGCTGCTGAAAAGACCTGTTTGCTGTTGCTCCTGCATGTTTTTGTTTTGTTCACTTGTTTGATTAAATTCAGTTGAATTATTGAACTGACTCGACTTCAGTGCTTCAGTTAGGGATAGATCGATTCCTACAATACCCTTTCTCTAGTTTGTAACTTAAAAAAAAAATTCTTTTAACTTTAATTTGAAAGCATTTTATATAAACGGGGCAATTAGCAAATCTACAATGATTGACATCTGTTGACAATGCCTTGGTGAGGGAGGTTTGTTCTCCAGGCCAGTAAAGGGGTTCCAGAGAGATTGAAAGAGTGGGCGCTCTCGTTGTGTTCAGGACTGATGGCTGGAGGCACTTCTTCACACAAAGGGTGCTGTAAATCTGGAACGCTCTCCCTCAAAAAGCTGTTGAGGCCGAGGGTCAATTGAAAATTTCAAACCTGAGATTGATATTTTGTTAGGCGAGGGTTTTAAGGGTTTCGGAACCAAGGCGGGTAGATGGAGTTAAGATATGGATCAGCCGTGATCTCATTGAATGGTGGAACAGGCTCGAGGGGCCGAATGGCCTCCTCCTGTTCCTATGTGTTGGTGGCAGTAGTGGGAGGTAGGGAATTGTAAGGAAATTAAGAATCTAGTATATATTTTAGGAATCTGTCTAAACCATATTTTTGAACTTTTGTGCTTCTTTTTCAGATGTATGTGGCTGATTCACAACTTATCAATGGCTGTTCCTATCATTCAAACAATCTTTTTGATAAGCTGCTGCCTTAATTACGTAGTTTGCGTCTTTCTAGACCCTGGAATTCTTTGCAGAGGTAACGTCATCTGGAGTATTTAAGATGTCCCAAACAGTAGCACGGTAACAGCGGCTTAATCACTGATTTGATTTGAAGAACGTGACTGGCAAAAACTCATTAGCTTCTGAGAGGCCTGCTCCTTAAAACAATCCACTGGTTCTAATGTGCTTTCTCCTAACATCGTAGTCTCGAAGTTCTAGAATTTTAAAGGGGCTGCATGAACAGAGAGACCTGGGGGTTCACACACACAAATCTTTGAATGTGGCAGGACACATTGATACGGCTTGAGGGCTGAATGACCAGTAGTGGGAAAGAGGGAATTGTAAGGAAATTAAGAATCTAGTATATATTTTAGGAATCTGTCTAAAACATATTTTTGAACTTTTGTACACACGGGATCCTGGCTTTTTATAAATCCGAGGCACAGAGTACAAAAGCAAGGAAGTTATGCTAAACCGTTATAAATCACTGTTTAGGCCTCCACTGGAGTATTGTGTCCAGTTCTGGGCACCACACTTTAGGAAGGAGGTCAAGGCCTTGGAGAGGGTGCAGAGAAGATTTACTAGAATGTTACCTGGGACGAGGGAATTCAATTATGTTGAGAGACTGGAGAAGCTGGGGTCGTTCTCCTTAGAGCAGAGAAGGTTAAGGGGAGATTTAATAGAGGTGTTCAAAGTCATGAGGGGTTTTGATAGAGTAGATAAGGAGAAACTGTTTCCATTGGCGGGAGGGTCGGTAACCAGAGGACACAGATTGAAGGTAATTGGCAAAAGAACCAGAGGGGAGATGAGGAGAATTTTTTTTTACGCAGCGAGTTGTTGTGATCTGGAACGCGCTGCCTGAAAGGGCGGTGGAAGCAGATTCAATAGTAACTTTCACAAGGGAATTGGATAAATACTAGAAGGAAAAAATTGAAAGGCTAATGGGGAAAGAGCGGGGGGGGGGGTGTTGGACTAATTGGAGAGCTCTTTCAAAGAGCCGGCACAGGCACGATGGGCCGAATGGCCTCCTTCTGTGCTGTACGATTCTAAGTATTTTCTTTTGTTGCAGATCCCGAAGACCCAAGTAATGTATTGGAGGCAGAGGAAGTGACCATCAACGGTACCACGTTTACAAAGAAATGGTGCCAAGTCTGCAGGTTTTTCAGGCCTCCACGGTGTCGACACTGCTACACGTGTAATGTCTGTGTGGAGGTAAAACTTGCTACAACATTTTTGTGCCATTGTTTTTTTTTGTTATGCGTCCACTTTTAAATGCGCAGTCTGGTCCCAGGTACGTGGCACTGGTCGCCTTGAATGGGTTGCTTGGAGCTGTGAGAGATCGCCCCAACCACAAAGCAGGGATCAAGAACTCATTCTAAATCATTTTCCCTTTGGCTTCTTTGAGTTCCCGCTGAGGGACCAATGGGTCCATATTTCCTGCCCCGGGGCCCAGCCGCATTTTCGGTGCAGGGCTCCTGCAGAAAGCAGTAGCCAGAAGGTCTCCGAACAAACAAGGACTTGCCTTGCCTTCAGCAGGACCCATTGAAGACTCTCTGATCTGTGGAGGGCTCAGGCACAGCTTGTGGCGTGCCTCTCTGTTTGGGCGTCCATTTTTTAAAACTTCGTCCCGGGATGTGGGCGTCGCTGACCAGGTCAGCATTTATTGCCCATCCCTAATTGCCCTTGAGAAGGCGGTGGTGAGCCGTCTTCTTGAACCGCTGCAGCCCGTGTGGTGAAGTTGCTCCCACAGTGCTGTTAGGGAGGGAGTTCCAGGATTTTGACCCAGTGACGATGGAGGAACGGCCGATATACTTCCAAGTCAGGATGGTGTGTGACTTGGAGGGGAACTTGGAGGTGGTGGTGTTCCCACGCGCCTGCTGCCCTTGTCCTTCTGGGTGGAAGCGGTCGCGGGTTTGGGAGGTGCTGCAGAAGAAGCCTTGGCGAGTTGCTGCAGTGCATCTTGTAGATGGTACACACTGCAGCCACGGTGCGCTGGTGGTGGAGGGAGTAAATGTTTAAGGTGGTGGATGGGGGGCCAATTTGCAACACCCCATCAGCCTCATTTACATGCTAACGCTAGGCCTGTGTCTACTGCAGGCGAAGGTCCAGTTACGCCCATTCTGGAACCCCAGAAACCCAGGGGCTAGTTGTTGAGGGGCCGATTAAACAGACTGCTTTGTCCTGGACGGTGTCGAGCTTCTTGTGTTGTTGCAGCTGCGCCCATCCCAGCAAGTGGAGAGTATTCCATCGCATTCTTGACCTGTGCCTTGTTGATGGTGGAGAGGCTTTCGGGAGTTAGGAGATGAGCCACTCGCCGCCAAATATTCAGCTTCTGACCTGCTTGAGTAGCCTTGGCATTTATGTGGTTGGTCTAGTGGAGTTTCTGATCAATGGTTACCCCCCCCAGGATTTGGTGAGGGGGGACTTGGCAGTGGTAATGTCATTGAATGTCAAGTGAAGGTGGCTAAGCTTTCTCTTGTTGGAGAGGGTTAAGGTGCTTTTGTGGCATGAATGTTACTTGCAACTTACCAGCCCAAGCCTGGTTGTCGTGCAGGTCTTGCTGCATGTGGGCATGGATTGCTGCATTATCTGAGGAAATGCAAATGGAGCTGAACATTGTGCAATATTCAGCAAACTGCCCTACTTCTGACCTTATGATGGAGGGGAGGTCATGGGCGAAGCAGTTAAAAATAGTTGGGCCTAGGACGCTGTCCTGAGGAACTCCTGTAGCAATGTCCTGGCCTCCCAACACCACAGCAATTTTTTTTGTGCTAGGTATGACTCCATCCACTGGAGAGATTTCCCCATTGATCTCCATTGACTTCAGTTTTACGAGGGCTCCTTGGTGCCACACTCGGTCAAATGCTGCCTTGATGACAGGGGCAGTCACTCTCACCTCACCTCTTGAATTCAGCTCTTGTGTTCATGTTTGGACCAAGGCTGTAATGAGGTCTGGAACCAAGTGGTCCTGGTGGCACCCAAACTGCGCATCAGTGAGCAGGTTATTGGTGAGTAAGTAATGTTGCTTGACAGCACTGTTGACAACTCCTCCCACCACTTTGCTGATGATTGGGAGTAGGCTGATAGGACGGTAATTGGCCGGGTTGGGTCTGTCCTGCTTCTTGTAGACAGGACATACCTGGTCAATTTGCCACATTGTCGGGTAGATACCAGTGTTGCGGCTGTACTGGAGCACAGGTCTTTAGCACTACAGCTGGGATGTTGTCGGATCCCTTAGCCTTATCTGTGTCCAATGCACTCAGCATTTCTTGATGTCGCGTTGAGTGAATCGAATTGGCTGAGACTGGCATCTGTGATGATGACCTCAGGTGGAAGCTGAGAAGGATCATCCACTTCTGGCCGAAGATGGTTGCGAATGCCTTGTCTTTTGCACTCACGTCCTGGGCTCTGCCATTGTTGAGGATGGGGATGTTCATGGAGCCTCCTCCTCCTCCTCCTGTCACTTGCTTAATTATCCACTGCCATTCATGACTGGATGTGCTATGGCTGCAGAGCTTTGACCTGATTTGTTGGTTCTGGAATGCTTAGCTCTGTCTATAGTATGCTGCTTTTTCCGTTTAGCATGCATACAGTCCTGTGTTGTAGCTTCACCAGGTTGACACCTCATTTTCAGGTGTTCTTGGTGCTGCTCCTGGCATGCTCTTCTACACTCCTCATTGAACCAGGGTTGGTCATCTGGCTTGATGGTGATGGAGGAGTGAGGGATATGCCAGGCAATGAGCTGGCAGATTGTGGTGATATATAATGCTGCTGCTGCTGATGCCTCATGGATGCACAGTTTTGATCTGCCAGATTGGTTCTTAATCTGTTCGTTTTAGTACAGTGATAGTGCCGCATAGCACGATGGAGGGTATCCTCAGTGTGAAGACAGGACTTGGTCTCTGCTAGGGCAGTGCAGTGGTCACCTACCAATGCTGCCATGGACAGACGCATCTGCGACAGGTAGTCAAGTAGGTTTTTCCCTCATACTGGTTCTCTCACCACCTGCCACAAGCCCAGGCTGGCTTCTATGTCTTTCAGGACTTGACTAGCTCAGTCAGTGGTGGTACTACCAAGCCACTCAGTGATGGGTATTGAAGTCCCCCATCCAGAGTGCATTCCGTGCCCTTGCTACTCTCAGTGCCTCCTCCATGTGGTGTTCAACATGGAGGTGTATTGATTCATCAGCTATGGGGAGGGCAGTAGACGGTAACCAGCAGGAAGTTTCCTTGCCCATGTTTGACCTAAAGCCATGCGATTTCATGAGGTCCAAAGCCAATGTTGAGGATTGCCAACACCACTTCCACCCACTGTATACCATTGTACCCCCACCTCTGGTAGGTCTGACCTGCCGTTGGGACAGGACATACCCAGGGACGGAGGAGTCTGCAACTTTGGCTGATGGGTATGATTCTGTGAGTATGACTATGTCGAGCTGTTGCTTGACTAGTCGGTGGGATAGCTCTCCCAACTTTGGCACCAGTGCCTAGATGTTAGCGAGGAGGACTTTTCAGGGTGAATTGGGCTGGCTGTGCCTTCATCTTGTCCTAATTTGATGCCTAGGTTCCAGCTGAGTGGTCTGTTGGTTTCGTTCTAAGCCGTGGCTCAGTGGGCAGCACTCTCACCTCTGAGTCAGAAGGTTGTGGGTTCAAGTCCCATTCCAGAGACCTAAGCACAAAAATCTAGGCTGACACTCTAGTGCAGTACTGAGGGAGTGCTGCACTGTCAAAGGTGCCATCTTTCGGATGGGACATTAAACCGAGGCCCCGACTGCCCTCTCAGGTGGGCGTAAAAGATCCCATGGCCACTATTTCAAAACAGGAGCAGGGGGAGTTCTCCTGGGGCCAATATTTATTCCTCAGTCAACGTCACTAAAAACAGATGATCTGGTCATTATTACATTGCTGTTTGTGGGAGCTTGCTGTGCGCAAATTGGCTGCTGCGTTTCCGACATTACAACAGTGACTACACTTCAAAAAGTACTTCATTGACTGTAAAGCGCTTTGGGACGTCCGGTGGTTGTGAAAGGTGCGATAGAAACGCAAGTCTTTCTTTATGTCATGGTGCCAATACAGGTTTGTGCAGTTTCCTAATGGTCTGACTTAACCTGAAAACAGAAAAAGTATAATTCAAAATTGAATGAAGTGACAAAAAGAGAAAGTTTTGTTGTGCTTAATAGAAGAGAATCCATAAAAAAATGAATGAAGGTAAAAGAAATTTACAGCAGTGCGGAACATGTGTGATGACATTTTCAAATATTCATTGTCAACAGAATCTTGATCATCACTGCACTCTCATGAATGTCTGCATCGGAAAACGAAATTATCGCTTCTTCTTCTTTTTACTGCTTTCCCTGGTGCTTTTTATCCTGTTAGTACTCGCATTCTGCTTGGCATATGTGTTTTTGAACACCCACGAGCGTTATACAGTCGAAAAAATCTGCACGTATCCTTTTATTGGAAGACTAAAGAAAGTTACATGGGAACCAGTGGCAATTCCAAGTATCTTGTTGCAGTGGTTTCCAATGCACTGTAGCACACATTTAACGATTGATTGATTATTGAGTTATTCTTTTATAATTACATGGAATTTTACAGCACAGAAACAGGCCATTCGGCCCCAACAGGTCTGTGCTGGTGTTTATGCTCCACACCAGCCTCCTCCCACTTTATTTCATCTCACCCTATCACCATATCCTTCTATTCCTTTCTCCCTCGTGTACTTATCTAGCTTCCCCTTAAATGTATCTATACTATTCGCCTCAACCACTCCCTGCGGTAGCGAGTTCCACATTCTCACCGCTCTCTGGGTAAAGAAGTTTCTCCTGAATTCCCGATTGGATTTATTAGTGACTCTCTTATATTGATGGCCCCTAGTTTTGAAACTCACCTACAAATGGAAACATTTTCTCTACATCTACCCTATCAAACCCCTTCATAATTTTAAAGACCTCTATCAGGTCACCCCTCAGATTTCTCTTTTCTAGAGTTCAGTCTTTCCTGATAGTTATAGTCTCTTAGATTTGTTATCATCCTTATAAATCTTTTTTTGCACTTTCTCCAGCGCTTCTATATCCCTTTGCAATGCTGTACAATTTACAATGTTGTACAAGAAATGTAAGGCTATCTAGCTGTGAATGATTTTAAAATGTAAGCCAACACTTCGATACACTTGTATGGGTAAATGGTAAATGAATAATTCTGTTGACTAAATTTTATATCTCGTTGAATTTCTCCCTTTCTCTCTCCCCCTACCCCCCCACATACTTTTTGTCCCACTGTCGCCTCCCATCACCATACTTTCTCCAGCCACAGGTAGTAGAATAATTCCTCACTAGCCAGTGGGACCACTTGGTTAGTCAGTGGGAGGTCCAGTAGAGTGAGGTTGTTTCCCTGTCCACCCTTAGCAACATAGGAACAGGAGGAGGCCATTCAGACCCTCGATTTCCACCACCCTTTGTGTGAAGAAGTGCTTCCTGACATCACCCCTGAACAGCCTGGCTCTAATTTTAAGGTTCTGCCCCCTTGTTCTGGACTCCCCCCACCAGAGGAAATAGTTTCTCTCTCTCTACCCTATCAACTCCTTTTAATCATCTTAAACATCTCAGTTTGATCACCCCTTAATCTTTTATACTCGAGGGAATACAAGCCCAGTCTGTGCACTCTGTCCTTGGAATTTAACCTTTTTAGCCCCGGTATCATTCTGGTGAATCTGCGCTGCTCCCACTCCGAAGCCAATATATCCTTCCCGAGGTGCGGGGCCCAGAACTGAACGCAGTGACTCCAGGTGGGGTCTGACCAGAACGTTATATAATCTTCACTGCTTTGTATTCCAGCCCCCTTGACTTAAAAGCCAACATTCTAAACTCAAATCACTTACACCAGGAGTGTCCAACCTGTTTTCCCCGAGCCCTGGCAATCTGGACTTTGAAGCTGAGAGAACTCGATCCTATTTGTGCTTATATTTCTTATTCGCTGCTTTGCCCTGCTTATTGTAGGCCCGGCGGATTGGAAAGGTCTGCTGCTGAAATCAGAGAAGGTTCACTCGGTTGATTCCGGAGATGAGGGGGTTGATGTATGAGGAAAGGTTGAGTAGGTTGGGACTCTACTCATTGGAGTTCAGAAGAATGAGAGGCGACCTTATCGAAACATATAAGATTGTGAGGGGGCTTGATCGGGTGGATGCGGTGAGGATGTTTCCACTGATGGGTGAGACTAGAACTAGGGGGCATAATCTTAGAATAAGGGGCTGCCCTTTCAAAACTGAGATGAGGAGAAACTTCTTCACTCAGAGGGTAGTAAATCTATGGAATTTGCTACCCCAGAGAGCTGTGGAAGCTGCAACATTAAATAAATTTAAAATGGAGATAGACAGTTTCCTAGCAGATAAGGGAATTAGGGGTTACGGGCAGAGGGCAGGGAAGTGGACGTGAGTCTAGATTCGTATCAGCCATGATCCTATTGAATGGCGGAGCAGGCCCGAGGGGCCGTATGGCCTACTCCTGCTCCTACTTCTTATGTTCTTATGCTCCGACCCTCCCTACCCATCGGAGGTTAGGGCACTCAACCCCGATACATCACCCCTGAGGCCTAGTGGTACAGTCCGATGTGGCTCGTGGTGGTACGGTCCATTGTGGGCTCAGAAACAGTATAGTTGAGTCAAAAATACATCGGAATACAAAATTGAGATTTTTAACCCAGGTTTTAAAAAAAAAATATTTACAAGAGTTATGAGTTTTCTGTTGATTCCATTTCTGCCCAATTTGATTTATTAGTTATTGATTTCTGTGTTATTGGCTTATAAATACCCGTTATAAGACTGTAAGGGAACCTAAAGCTTGTCTTCCTGTTAATGATGCACTTGACTATTTTGGTACTCATTGTTAGAGCCTAGAAAAAAATGGTAATTTTCCTTAATGACTTTTTGCAGCCTTATTCTTGCCAGTTTGTCTGGAATTATTTCCTTTCCACTTACCTATTTTTTAATTTTTCATTTCTGCCTCATATCAACTGGGAAAACCACCTACGAGCAGGTAAAAGCAAATGAAGAGCAAATAGTCGAATAATAAGAGAGAGTAAAAGTAATGTACGGATATAAAATTACATACATAGTCTTACATAGAATTTACAGCACAGGAACAGGCCATTCGGCCCAACGGGTCCGTGCCGGTGTTTATGCTCCACACCAGCCTCCTCCCGCCCCTCTTCATCTCACCCCATCCGTGACATGAATCTTGTCATTCATGTGGAAATGACTTACGAAATAATACTGGGCAGCCTGCTGGTGGCGCTGTCCAGGGAGAGTATAAATACTCGGGCATGGGCCCAGCTTGCTCAGGACATTCTTTAACAGGAACCAGTGAAGGACACAACTCGATCTCCATGTTGAAAAGCAGTTGATTAAAGCCTTGTTTAATACTCAGACCAAATGCCTAGTAGTTTTCTTACGTCAATCAGCATATCCTATTCCTTTCTCCCTCATGTGTTTATCCCGCTTCCCCTTGACTGCATCTGTGCTATTCGCCTCAACCACTCCCTGTGGTAGCGAGTTCCACATTCTCTCCATTCTCTGGGTAAAGAGGTTCCTCCTGAGTTCCCTATTGGATCGACAAAAAAGAAAGGGAGGAGGGGTAGCATTGCTAGTAAAAGAGGGGATAAATGCAATTGAAAGGAAGGATATTAACTCAGTTAATACAGAATCTATATGGGTGGAGCTAAGAAATAGCGAGGGGCGAAAAACATTAATAGGAGTGGTATATAGGCCTCCAAATAGTAAAATAGAGGTTAGGGAGGGCATCACGAGGGAAATTAGAGAAGCGTGCAATAAGAGCACAGCTGTCATCATAGGTGACTTTAACTTACATATAGATTGGACTAGCCTAATCAGTAAAAATAATGAGGAGGAGGAATTCCTTGAGTGTTTGAGGGATGGTTATCTGGATCAATATGTCGAGGAACCAACTCGGGAACAGGCTATATTGGACTGGGTACTGTGCAATGAGAAGGGACTAATCAGTAATCTTGTTGTACGGGGACCCTTGGGTCAGAGCGATCATAACATGATCGATTTCTCACTCGAAATGGAGAGCGAAGAAATTGACTCAGAGACTAAGGTCCTGAATTTAAACAAGGGGAATTATGATGCCATGAGACGGGAACTGAGTAGGTCTGATTGGACAACGTTCCTGGGAGGACTGGAGGTAGATAAACAATGGCAAACATTTAAAGATAGAATGACAAAATTGCAAAAATTGTTTATACCAATCTGGCATAAAAGGAAATCTAAAAAGGTGACTCAACCGTGGATAACAGGGGAAATTAGAGACAGCATAAAATCCAAAGATAGGGCGTATAAAATAGCCAAAAAAAGCGCCAGAGCGGAAGATTGGGAACAGTTTAAGATAGAGCAAAGGAGGGCAAAGGGCATAATCAAGAGGGGCAAAATAGCTTACGAAAACAAGCTGGCGGAAAATATAAAAACTAACTCCAAAAGCTTTTATAAGTATATCAAAAGGAAAAGACTGGTGAAAACCAAAGTTGGTCCATTGCAGTCAGATACGGGGGAATATATAATGGGAAATAAGGAAATGGCAGATCAACTAAATGCATACTTTGGGTCAGTCTTTACGAAGGAAGACACAAAAAACCTCCCTGGGATATCGGGAAAAATAGGGACATTGGCAAAGGAGGAACTGACGCAAATCAATATCTCTAAGGATATGGTGTTAAGGAAGCTAAAGGGATTGAAGGTGGACAAATCCCCAGGGCCTGATAACATGCATCCTAGGGTACTGAAGGAGGTGGCCCTAGAGATAGCGGATGCACTAAGGATGATTTTTCAGAATTCATTAGACTCGGGAACAGTGCCGATGGATTGGAGGGTAGCTAACGTTACCCCACTATTCAAAAAGGGGGGTAGGGAAAAAGCAGGTAATTACAGACCTGTAAGCCTTACATCAGTTGTGGGCAAAATGCTGGAGTCCATCATTAAGGATGAAATAGCGGAGCACTTAGCAAATGGGGACAGGATAGGACAGAGTCAACATGGATTTACAAAGGGTAAATCGTGCTTGACTAATCTATTGGAATTTTTTGAGGGAGTAACTGGTAGAATAGATGGGGGAGAGCCAGTAGATGTGGTGTACCTGGACTTCCAAAAGGCCTTCGATAAGGTCCCACATAAAAGATTAGCATGGAAAATTGAGGCTCATGGGATAAAGGGGAAAGTTTTGGCGTGGATAGGGAACTGGCTGTCAGATAGAAAACAGAGAGTTGGAATAAACGGCTCATTTTCTGAATGGCAGGCAGTAACAAGTGGGGTACCACAGGGATCTGTCCTGGGCCCCCAGCTGTTCACAATTTACATTAATGACCTGGATCAGGGAGTCGGATGCAGCATTTCCAAATTTGCAGACGACACTAAACTAGGAGGTGGGGTGGGCTCAGAGGAAGAGACCAGGAAGCTCCAGAGCGATTTGGACAGACTGGGCGATTGGGCGGATAAATGGCAGATGCACTATAATGTGGACAAGTGCGAAGTTATCCACCTTGGGTGCAGGAACGGGAGGGCAAATTATTATTTAAATGGCAATAGATTGGGAGAGGGGGAAGTACAGAGAGACCTGGGTGTTCTTGTACACCAGTCACTGAAGGCGAGCATGCAGGTGCAACAGGCGGTCAAGAAGGCAAACGGTATGCTGGCCTTCATAGCAAAAGGGTTAGAATACAGGAACAGGGATACCTTGCTGCAGCTGTACAGGGCACTGGTGAGACCACACCTCGAGTACTGTGTACAGTTTTGGTCGCCTCATCTGAGGAAGGATGTTCTTGCCATGGAGGGGGTGCAGCGGCGATTCACCAGGCTGATACCAGGAATGGCGGGAATGACCTATGAGGAGAGACTATGTAGTTTAGGGATGTACACACTGGAGTTTAGAAGATTGAGAGGGGACCTCATAGAAGTGTATAAAATTCTGACAGGTCTAGACAGACTGGATGCAGAAGGAATGTTTCCCTTGGCGGGTGAGAACAGAACTAGAGGACATAATTTAAGGATAAGGGCTAAACCATTTAGGACAGAGATGAGGGGGAATTTCTTCACTCAGAGAGTGGTGAACCTGTGGAACTCATTGCCACAGAGGGCAGTGTACGCCAGCTCATTAAATATATTTAAGAGGGAATTAGATATATTTCTACGGGCAAAAGGGGTTAAGGGTTACGGAGAGAAGGCGGGGACGGGATACTGAATTAAAGGATCAGCCATGATCTCATCGAATGGCGGAGCAGGCACGAAGGGCCGAATGGCCTACTCCTGCTCCTATCTTCTATGTATCTATGTATCTATGTATTAGTGACTGTCTTATATTGATGGCCTCTAGTTTTGGACACCCCCCACAAGTGGAAACATCTTCTCTACATCTATTCTATCAAACCCTTTCATTATTTTAAATACCTCTATCAGGTCACCCCTCAGACTTGTCTTTTCTAAAGAGCCCCAGCCTGTTCAGCCTTTCCTGATAAGTAACTGGACTCATTTTAATGCAACATAACTCTATTTCAGCAATGGGGCAGCACAAATTAATTTCGGTTCAGTTTAACATATCACATTAGTAAAATTAAATTTCCAGGATTGTGGTATGTGTTTGCCAAAGTAGCTTAGCGATATGGTAATATGTAGCCATCATATGCATCTGGTGTTAAGACTATAACTTGGATGATGCTCATATCAAGGTATATGTGCTGCCTGTGACCAGGAGCAGATTGAGTGATTACATGGGCACAATTAATTCTTTGTCACTGTTATTTAAGGACAAGCCTCTGTCTCTCTCTCTCTCTCCCTGTCTCGCTATGTGTCTCTTGTCCTGCTCTTTCTCTTCCATTCTGCCTATTTCTTCAAAAGTATTTTCTCCATTTTCACCCCTTTCTTTCTCTTTGTTGGTATATTCTCCCCTTTTTATTCTCTTTCTCCCTCTCTTTTTATTATTTTCCTCCTCTTTATCCATCTCTCTCTTTCACTTGGTGTTTTCTTCCCCTTTTACCCTCTCTTCGCTGTCTGGCAGGATGGACCAGGCCTCTCAGCAAAAGTGCTTTGAAACCGTTCTATTGGGTTGTCTCTGGGTGAGGTAGTGGGTAAGATCCCGATCTCTGCTTGGCATGTCCCCAGTTGCACGATCGATAAGAAGGCAACATGTAGAGGACAAGATCCACCAAGTCATTTCCGACGACTCAGACACAGTAGTTTGACATTTCGCATGTTGCACCATATTTATTTGTCCGTTAACGATGCCTTGCTTTTTCTTTGTTGCATTAACATCTCTAAAGCTTGTAGAAATTTAAAAAATGTTATTGGCCTAAAGTAACATAAGAACACAAGAAATAGGAGTAGGAGTCGGCCATTCGGCCCCTCGAGCCTACTCCGCCATTTAATAAGATCACGGCTGATCTTCGACCTCAACTCCACTTTCCTGCCCGATCCCCATATCCCTCGATTCCCCTAGAGTCCAAAAATCTATCGATCTCAGTCTTGAATATACTCAACGACTGAGCCTCCACAGCCCTCTGGGGCAGAGAATTCCAAAGATTCACCACCCTCTGAGTGAAGAAATTCCTCCTCATCTCAGTCCTAAATGGCCGCCCCCTTATCCTGAGACTGTGACCCCTGGTTCTAGACTCTCCAGCCAGGGGAAACATCCTCTCAGCATCTACCCTGTCAATCCCCCTCAGAATCTTAAATGTTTCAATGAGATCACCTCTCATTCTTCTAAACTCTAGAGAGTATCGGCCCAATCTACTCAATCTACTGGCGGATAACATTAATTTATCTAGACATGACATCAAATTGTAATTTAAAACTTTTTGTGCTTAAATTAAGTTTTTGTTTTTTTACTTTGCTGCCGTACCCTGCTTGATTAACAGGACTCTGCAATTTGAATGTTTGTCGTTGACAGTATATTGGTGTGTACACATCAAAGCCAAGCCCTTTTAGCCAAGGATGTCTGAAGAACGTCAGTGTGATATTGTTCAGTCCTCTGTCACCGAGGTGAGTTCTGTTTTGTAAAGTAAGAGCTAGCGACTATCAGATATATTTGCTGATTTTTATTATTACAATGCAGAATATTCTTAAACATGGTGTAGGCTCAACATAGTGAAGTATAGAACACTGATGGTGATCAACGCAATATTTTTTGAAAGTTCCTGTTTGGTGCTCAGTACATCCAGTGCAGGACTGGCTGCCGTGCAGGTTACTTTATAACACTAATATTAAATGTTGTTCTTTAAAAGAGTGTCAGCCGTGGCTCAGTGGGCAGCACACTCGCTTCTGAGTCAGAAGGTCGTGGGTTCAAGTCCCCACTCCAGAGACTTGAACACAAAAATCTAGGCTGACACTGTAGTGCAGTACTGAGGGAGCGCCGCACTGTCGGAGGGGCAGTACTGAGGGAGCGCCGCACTGTCGGAGGGGCAGTACTGAGGGAGCGCCGCACTGTCGGAGGGACAGTACTGAGGGAGCGCTGCACTGTCGGAGGGGCAGTACTGAGGGAGCGCTGCACTGTCGGAGGGGCAGTACTGAGGGAGTGCTGCATTGTTGGAGGGGCAGTACTAAGGGAGCGCCGCACTGTCGGAGGGGCAGTACTGAGGGAGCGCCGCACTGTCGGAGGGGCAGTACTGAGGGAGCGCCGCACTGTCGGAGGGGCAGTACTGAGGGAGCGCTGCACTGTCGGAGGGGCAATACTGAGGGAGTGCTGCTCTGTCAGAGGGGCAGTACTGAGGAAGCACCGCACTGTCGGAGGGGCAGTACTGAGGGAGCGCCACACTGTCAGAGGGGCAGTACTGAGGGAGGGGCTGCACTGTCGGAGGGGCAGTACTGAGGGAGGGGCTGCACTGTTGGAGGGGCAGTACTGAGGGAGTGCTGCACTGTTGGAGGGGCAGTACTGAGGGAGTGCTGCACTGTCAGAGGAGCAGTACTGAGGGAGTGCTGCACGGTCGGAGGTGCTGTCTTTTGGATGAGATGTTAAACCGAGGCCCCGTCTGCTCTCTCAGGTGGACATAAAAGATCCCATGGCACTATTTCGAAGAAGAGCAGGGGAGTTATCCCCGGTGCCCTGGCCAATATTTATCCCTCAATCAACATCACAAACAGATGATCTGGTCATGATCACATTGCTTTGTGTGGGATCTTGCTGTGCGCAAATTGGCTGCCGCGTTTCCTCCATTACAACAGCGACTCCACTTCAAAAAGTCCTTCATTGGCTGTGAAGCACTCCGGGATGTCCCAGGAGTGCTAAATCATAAAACTTTATTATATTCATTAGCAGCACAGCGCATCGGGACGCAGCAGCAGCCACGACGACTCGCAGTCCGACTGGGAGGAGGGGAGCCGGGAATGGTGGCCAGAGGGTGAGCGGGAGAAGCAGGCCACCACACGTGGAGCTGAGCCGGCAACAGTGAGGAGGAGGCCGCGGTGACGAGGAGGACGGAGCGGCTGAGGGACGTCGTGCTCCCACTGCCACTGGATGCCAAAGAATTGACTTTCTGAACACGGCGCTGTAAAAATAGCTGACGTGTCCCCACGGGGAGGAAGCATTCCATTGTACTTGTACTTGTACTGGTTACATATGGCAAATAAAATTGAATTGAAGAAAGAGAAACTTGCATTTATATAGCACCTTTCACAAACTTGGGTCGTCCCAAAGCGCTTTACAGCCAATGAAGTGCTTTTTGAAGTATAGTCACTGTTGTAATGTAGGAAGCACGGCAGCCAATTTGGGGCGCTACCAGTGAATTTTGCGGCGCGTCGTGCAACAGCGCCACGCACGTCGGCACATAGCGCCGCGTCATCGCAGGCCTCCCTCTGCTGATTAAAGGGGAGGGGCTTAGTGCTGCACGCACCAGGGCCCTGCTGGACCAGCGGGGAGCAGGGTGCCGTGAAAATAGCTCAGCACTCAGGACGAGTGCCGGGGCTGAGCGATCGCGGCCAGCACCCTGAAGAAAAAAGGGGAAGGTGGTGGCAGTCGCCCCCCCAAAAATGCCCGCCTGACACCTGCCCTTTAAGTAGCGCCGCCACGGCTGCAAAAACGCCAGCCTGACCCTGCCGGGCATATCGTCCAGCAATAGGTCAGGGGGCACAACCTAAGGTTGTGGCCGGGGCGCTAACCAGAAGCACAAATCAACCCAATTTTTCCTCCATAGTACTTTATCACATCCTCAGGACAGTTCAAAACGCTAATGAATTACAATACAGGAAACTCTTTGGTATCCGGGACCGGCGTGTTGCCGGTCCAGATGACGGAGAGGGTTATCTACCGAGGTTATTTTTAACAAAGAAAAATTAAAAAATCAAGAAATGTGCAGTATACAGTAATTGGGTACTCACCTACAGAATGCTGTGTTAAATGGATGGTGGAAGATGCTTGATTAAGTACAGTACTGCCAGTTGAGGGTAATGCAATGCAATGCAATGACTACCAGCAGCGTGGGAGACACACAGTACCCCTGTAAAATGGTGGACCAGAAGAGACTACCGGCAGCGCGGGAGAGTCAGACTCCTGTTATTGAGGTGTTCGGACTACCGACAGCGCCAAGAAGCCGAGTAGAGGCAGTTTGGAGAACTACTGCCACTGACTAACTCGGCCACCGCGGGAGACTCGGACTCGGCAACATTGCCGGTTATTGAGGTGTTGTTTTCGGAGTGAGAATTTTGCCGGTTAGTAGGGAATTCCGGATATTTAGGTGCCGTTTAAACGAGAGTTTCCTGTAGTATTTTCTGTGTTTCCAATGAATCTGATGATTTCCCTTGGAGGCCTGTGCCTTACTTGAGAAGCCGGGGTTCTTGGGTTCATGGGCTTCCCAGCAATAACACTATCGGCAAAAGAGGTGATAAATATAACTCACAAGTGACTGTGCCTACAATTCCCGGCATGTCGCCGAGGTTGTGAGAACTGCCTGAGGTGAGGTGAGGTGAGAGTGACAGCCCTCGACATCAAAACGGCATTCCACCGAATGTGGCGCCAAGGAGCCCGAGCAAAACTGGTCTATGGGGATCAGGGGGAAAACTTTACCTTGACTGGAGTCATATCTGGCACGAAGAAAGATGGTTGTGGTTGCTGGAGGACAATCATCTCAGCCACAGGACATCGCTGCAGGAATTCCTCAGGACAACTTGAGTTTTCCTGGTGCTCCTCGGTGCCAGTCTTGGTCGGATGCTGCTTTGATGTCAAGGTCCCGTCATCTTCAGCTGCTTCATCAATGACCTTCCCTCCATCATAAGGTCAGAACTGGGGTGATTGCACAGTGTTCAGGTCCATTTGCAATCCCTCAGATAATGAAGCAGTCCACATCCGCATGCAGCAAGCCCTGGACAACATCCAGGTTTGGGCCGATACGTGGCAAGCAACATTCGCGCCACACAAGTGCCAGGCAATGACCATCTCCAACAAGAGAGAGCCTAACCACCTCCCCTTGACATTCAGTGGCATTATCATCACTGAATGCCTCCACCATCAACATCCTGGGGGGTCACCATTGACCAGAACCTCAACTGGACCAGCCACAAATGCCATGGCTACTAGAGCAGGTCAGAGGCTGTGTATTCCGTGGCGAGTGTCTCACAAAGTCACAAGAGTGACCCTAAAGCCTCTCCAACACCGACAAGGCACAAGTCTGGAGTGCGATGGAATCGTCTACACTTGCTGGGATGGGTGCAGCTGCAACAACACTCAAGAAGCTCGACACCACCCAGGGCGAAGCAGTCTGTTTGATCGGCCCCTCGTCGACTAGCCCCTGGGTTTCTGGGTGGGGGTGGTTTCAGAACGGACGTAACCAGGCCTCGCCTGCAGCAGACACAGGCCCAGTGTTAGTGTGTAAATGAGGCTGGAAGGGTGTTACCTAACATGGGACGCCCAAACCGAGAGGCACCCCACAGGAAACATCGACTACAACTGGCAGACTTTTAAACAACAATTTGAACTCTACATTGTAGCCATCGGATTCGGTACGAAGCCAGATGCAAGGAAGATAGCGTTGCTGCTCACGGTTGCAGGCCCACAGGCGATAGAGGTATTTAATACATTCGTATTTAATCCAGTGGAGAACAGAGAAAAATTAGAAGATGTGCTAAAAAAATTTGATGAACATTGCTCTCCCAAAAAGAATGAGACGTATGAAAGATATATCTTCCGTTCTCGGACACAGCAACAAAATGAGACTTTTGATAGCTTTATAACTGATCTGAAACTGAAAGCACAGACATGTAATTTCTCTGAGCTCAAAGCATCCATGATTCGTGACCAGATTGTGTTTGGTATTCATGATAAAAAAGACAGGGAATGTCTGTTGAGAGAAACCGAACTAACATTGGAAAATGCTGTGACAATATGCAAAGCCAGCGAGCTAGCTCAAAAGCATGTGAAGACTTTCAGTGAAATCAATAATGATGCGATTGTAATGAGTGATAATGCTGCTGTCGGTGCTGTGTCCTACAAGGGGAAGAAACGTGGGCAGAACAGAAATTAAAAGCAATCGGAGGATGAAATTTTTAATTGTAAACGCTGTGGTTACAAACACCAGTTAAGGCAATGCCCAGCATTTGGAAAAATGTGCACAAAGTGTAATGGAAAGAATCACTTTGCCAAACAATGCTTTTCAAAAGTAAAAACAACGAAAGGGCAACAAGTTAATGTGATTGAGGACACTGATTTAAGTGAGACATTTTTTGTAGGAATGGTGTCATGTGACGATATCAAAAAAGATACAGAAAATGTGCAGCCCTCAGAAATGGACAATGCTGAACATAAAGTCAATGCAGTAAAAGTGGACAAATGGATGATCCCACTGCAGATAAATGGAGCATTAGTTACATTGAAACTGGACACTGGGGCAAAAGCAAACTTAATCAGTATGAGTGACATAAAAAATATGAAAGAAAAGCCCAAAATACAGAAAAAGTCAGTACTACTGAAGAGCTATAATGGACAGAAAATAGATAGCTTAGGTGTATGCAGACTTAAAGTGACAGTCAAAGACAAAGTGCAGCCTGAGGGTTTTATACCTTAATGCGAGAAGCATCAGGAACAAGGTAGATGAATTAGCTGTGGAAATAGAGGTTAATAATTATGATCTAATTGGGATTACGGAAACATGGTTGCAGGGTGAGCAGGGCTGGGAGCTTAACATACAGGGGTATTCAGTATTTAGGAAGGATCGACAAAAAAGAAAGGGAGGAGGGGTAGCATTGCTAGTAAAAGAGGGGATAAATGCAATTGAAAGGAAGGATATTAACTCAGTTAATACAGAATCTATATGGGTGGAGCTAAGAAATAGCGAGGGGCGAAAAACATTAATAGGAGTGGTATATAGGCCTCCAAATAGTAAAATAGAGGTTAGGGAGGGCATCACGAGGGAAATTAGAGAAGCGTGCAATAAGAGCACAGCTGTCATCATAGGTGACTTTAACTTACATATAGATTGGACTAGCCTAATCAGTAAAAATAATGAGGAGGAGGAATTCCTTGAGTGTTTAAGGGATGGTTATCTGGATCAATATGTCGAGGAACCAACTCGGGAACAGGCTATATTGGACTGGGTACTGTGCAATGAGAAGGGACTAATCAGTAATCTTGTTGTACGGGGACCCTTGGGTCAGAGCGATCATAACATGATCGATTTCTCACTCGAAATGGAGAGCGAAGAAATCGACTCAGAGACTAAGGTCCTGAATTTAAACAAGGGGAATTATGATGCCATGAGACGGGAACTGAGTAGGTCTGATTGGACAACGTTCCTGAGAGGACTGGAGGTAGATAAACAATGGCAAACATTTAAAGATAGAATGACAAAATTGCAAAAATTGTTTATACCAATCTGGCATAAAAGGAAATCTAAAAAGGTGACTCAACCGTGGATAACAGGGGAAATTAGAGACAGCATAAAATCCAAAGATAGGGCGTATAAAATAGCCAAAAAAAGCGCCAGAGCGGAAGATTGGGAACAGTTTAAGATAGAGCAAAGGAGGGCAAAGGGCATGATCAAGAGGGGCAAAATAGCTTACGAAAACAAGCTGGCGGAAAATATAAAAACTAACTCCAAAAGCTTTTATAAATATATCAAAAGGAAAAGACTGGTGAAAACCAAAGTTGGTCCATTGCAGTCAGATACGGGGGAATATATAATGGGAAATAAGGAAATGGCAGATCAACTAAATGCATACTTTGGGTCAGTCTTTACGAAGGAAGACACAAAAAACCTCCCTGGGATATCGGGAAAAATAGGGACATTGGCAAAGGAGGAACTGACGCAAATCAATATCTCTAAGGATATGGTGTTAAGGAAGCTAAAGGGATTGAAGGTGGACAAATCCCCAGGGCCTGATAACATGCATCCTAGGGTACTGAAGGAGGTGGCCCTAGAGATAGCGGATGCACTAAGGATGATTTTTCAGAATTCATTAGACTCGGGAACAGTGCCGATGGATTGGAGGGTAGCTAACGTTACCCCACTATTCAAAAAGGGGGGTAGGGAAAAAGCAGGTAATTACAGACCTGTAAGCCTTACATCAGTTGTGGGCAAAATGCTGGAGTCCATCATTAAGGATGAAATAGCGGAGCACTTAGCAAATGGGGACAGGATAGGACAGAGTCAACATGGATTTACAAAGGGTAAATCGTGCTTGACTAATCTATTGGAATTTTTTGAGGGAGTAACTGGTAGAATAGATGGGGGAGAGCCAGTAGATGTGGTGTACCTGGACTTCCAAAAGGCCTTCGATAAGGTCCCACATAAAAGATTAGCATGGAAAATTGAGGCTCATGGGATAAAGGGGAAAGTTTTGGCGTGGATAGGGAACTGGCTGTCAGATAGAAAACAGAGAGTTGGAATAAACGGCTCATTTTCTGAATGGCAGGCAGTAACAAGTGGGGTACCACAGGGATCTGTCCTGGGCCCCCAGCTGTTCACAATTTACATTAATGACCTGGATCAGGGAGTCGGATGCAGCATTTCCAAATTTGCAGACGACACTAAACTAGGAGGTGGGGTGGGCTCAGAGGAAGAGACCAGGAAGCTCCAGAGCGATTTGGACAGACTGGGCGATTGGGCGGATAAATGGCAGATGCACTATAATGTGGACAAGTGCGAAGTTATCCACCTTGGGTGCAGGAACGGGAGGGCAAATTATTATTTAAATGGCAATAGATTGGGAGAGGGGGAAGTACAGAGAGACCTGGGTGTTCTTGTACACCAGTCACTGAAGGCGAGCATGCAGGTGCAACAGGCGGTCAAGAAGGCAAACGGTATGCTGGCCTTCATAGCAAAAGGGTTAGAATACAGGAACAGGGATACCTTGCTGCAGCTGTACAGGGCACTGGTGAGACCACACCTCGAGTACTGTGTACAGTTTTGGTCGCCTCATCTGAGGAAGGATGTTCTTGCCATGGAGGGGGTGCAGCGGCGATTCACCAGGCTGATACCAGGAATGGCGGGAATGACCTATGAGGAGAGACTATGTAGTTTAGGGATGTACACACTGGAGTTTAGAAGATTGAGAGGGGACCTCATAGAAGTGTATAAAATTCTGACAGGTCTAGACAGACTGGATGCAGAAGGAATGTTTCCCTTGGCGGGTGAGAACAGAACTAGAGGACATAATTTAAGGATAAGGGCTAAACCATTTAGGACAGAGATGAGGGGGAATTTCTTCACTCAGAGAGTGGTGAACCTGTGGAACTCATTGCCACAGAGGGCAGTGTACGCCAGCTCATTAAATATATTTAAGAGGGAATTAGATATATTTCTACGGGCAAAAGGGGTTAAGGGTTACGGAGAGAAGGCGGGGACGGGATACTGAATTAAAGGATCAGCCATGATCTCATTAAATGGCGGAGCAGGCACGAAGGGCCGAATGGCCTACTCCTGCTCCTATCTTCTATGTATCTATGTATCTATGTATCTCATGTTTTCTGTTGTGGCTGAAAGACTTGATTCGATACTAGGTGACAAAGCTTGTGAAGACTTAGAACTGGTCAAGAGAGTCTACCGTATAAACTGTGCCATAAGCAGACCAGATGACTCAGGTGATGAAGCAGAGAGCCCATCAAGGATGAAAAGGCCAAAGGGTATCCATATCTTCAAAAAGCCTAGTTTCTCCAAGAAGAAAGAAAAAGACTTTAAGGTCAAAGAGAAGCCAAAGGAAGAAAAGCACAAAGAGGAAAAACACAAGGAGAAAAAGTCCAAAGATATAACCGCAGCAGATGTTGTTAAGCAGTGGAAAGAGAAAAAGAAGAAGAAGAAACCTGCACCAGAGCAGAAAGCAGTTCCGGTGGATACTCCTTCTTCCCTCAGGCCAATCTTTGGTGTTCCATTAGCCGAGGCTGCTGAGAGGACTATGCTGTATGATGGGATCCAGCTGCCAGCAGTTTTGAGAGAGTTATGGCATGAAGAGTGAAGGAAACACTGAAACCCTCTCCAAGCAAAGATCGCAAGGAGACCTCGATCTATACAAGAGCAGATTGATGACAATGCCGCAACTGCATCTTGTCATTCACCGCCAGAACAATCTCATGAAGACACATCAGACTTACCCGTGTTGAGAAGATCCACACGTGAAGTAAAAGAGCCTGATAGACTTAATCTTTGAGTACAATGTAAAGCTTTGAAAATGTGTTGACTGTTTTGAAAATGTTTATGTTTATAGAGCACTAACAAAAGTGTTACTGATATTATCTTTATTGTTTTCTTGAAAGTTGATTGATATTGATTCTGTTAAACCTCAAAGAAAGGGGGATGTAACGATCAATAACATGTCATTCTATAGTGGACACTAGGTGGAGCCGTAGAGCTGTGTAGAGCTGGATATAGCTGTATGTACAAGACTACACTACCCAGCTGTATATATATTAAGACTACATTACCCATGAGGCACTAGGCCACCCACAAGGCAGCAGTCAAGATGGAAGCCTCTACAGATACTGTACCAGTCCACATGTGCTCAATAAAGTAACTAGCAAAAGCCAGCTGTGTTCATAATAATGTCTATTTATTAATGAACATAAGAGGGGTGGTTTCAGAACAGACGTAACCAGGCCTCGCCTGCAGCAGACACAGGCCCAGTGTTAGTGTGTAAATGAGGCTGGAAGGGTGTTACCTAACATGGGACGCCCAAACCAAGAGGCACCCCACGAGCTGTGCCTGAGCCCATCACAGATCAAGTGTCTTCAATGGGTCTTGCTGAAGGCAAGTCCTCTTGTTTGTTTTGTGGGGCAATTTTCGGCTGCAGCAACACTCAAGAAGCTCGACGCCATCCAGGACCAAGCAGCCAGGCTGATACCTGGGATGGCAGGAATGACGTATGAGGAGAGATTGGGTCGATTGGGCATATACTCGCTGGAGTTTAAAAGAATGAGAGGGGATCTCATTGAAACTTATAAAACTCTAGCAGGACTAGACAGACTAGATGCAGGAAGGATGTTCCCGATGGCCGGGGAGTCCAGAACCAGGGGTCACAGTCTAAGGATAAGGGGTAAGCCATGTAGGACAGAGATGAGGAGGAATTTCTTCACCCAGACAGTGGTGAACCTGTGGAATTCTCTACAACACAAGGCAGTTGAGACCAATTCATTAAATATATTCAAGAAGGAGTTGGATATATTTCTTAAGGCTAAAGGGATCAAGGGATATGGGAAGAAGGCAGGGACCGGGTACTGAATTTGGATGATCAGCCATGATCTCATTGAATGGTGGAGCAGGCTCGAGGGGCCGAATGGCCTACTCCTGCTCCTATCTTTGATGTTTCTATGCTTGATCGTCAGCCCATCCACCACCTTAAACATCCACTCCCTCCACCACCGGCGCACCGTGGCTGCAGTGTGCGCTATCTACAGGATGCACTGCAGCAACTCGCCGAAATGTGACTCCAATCCAACACCAATGCAGTTGACTCCACTGCCCTCTGAAGTGGCCTAGCAAGCCACTGAGCTGCAACAAACGGCTACAAAGAACCAACGGTTCAAGAAAAGAGGATCAGAGGGACCTTGGTGTGCATGTCCATAGATCCCTGAAGGCAGCAGGACAGGTAGATAAAGTGGTTAAGAAGGCATATGGGATACTTGCCTTCATTAACCGAGGCATAGAATATAAGAGCAGGGAGGTTATGATGGAGCTGTACAAAATGCTAGTTAGGCCACAGCTGGAATACTGTGTGCAGTTCTGGTCGCCACACTATAGGAAGGATGTGATTGCTTTGGAGAGGGTGCAGAGGAGATTCACCAGGATGTTACCTGGGCTGGAGCGCTTCAGCTATGAAGAGAGACTGGACAGGCTGGGGTTGTTTCCCTTGGAGCAGAGAAGGCTGAGGGGGGACCTGATTGAGGTGTACAAAATTATGAGGGGCATAGATAGGGTAGATAGAAAGGAACTTTTCCCCTTAGTAGAGGGGTCAATAACAAGGGGGCATAGTTTCAAGGTAAGGGGCAGGAGGTTTAGAAGGGATTTGAGGAAGAACTTTTTCACCCAGAGGGTGGTTGGAATCTGGAACTCACTGCCTGAAAGGGTGGTAGAGGCAGGAACCCTCACAACATTCAAGAAGCATTTAGATGAGCACTTGAAACGCCATAGCATGCAAGACTACGGACCAAGGGCTGGAAAATGGGATTAGAATAGACAGGGCTTGATGGCTGGTGCAGACACAATGGGCCGAAGGGTCTCTTCCTGTGCTGTATAACTCTATGACTCTAAAAGGGGCCCGCAACCACTTTCTCAGGGCAACTAGGGATGGGCAATAAATTTGCCAGTGACGCCCACATCCCGAGAATGAATGAATTAAAAAATAAAGCCCCTGTGGATTTTGCATGGTGCTGGTTGAATTGTCAGTCTGAATATGAAGAGTTACAACTCAACATTACTTTATAACTTTTATTTTCACTTTTTTCATTGCAGCCATGTGAAGTCCAAGAAGAAAAACCAAAAAATAGATCGCCTCCAGCAACAAATTCGCTTGACTGTTGCAGCTCCATCCACGGATGTTCCCACAGAATGTCCTCTGACTAACTTGACTTACGACACAGCAATGACTCGTTCCTCTGCTGTAGTTACCCCGACTGCTCCCTCTTCTACAATCGCTCTGACTAGCCACCCTCATGTAACTGCTCGAGCTACCTCCTCCCCTGTAAGTGCCCTGCCTAACTCCTCCGCAAGATCCACCTTGCCCAGCCCCTATCCCGTCGCCGCCCTAACTACCCCATCCTCGGTCATCGCACTGAAAACTCCTTCCTCTGCAAGTGCCCTGGCTCCCTTCTCCCCTGTAACTGCACCGACTAACCCCTCCACTGTAACTGCCCTGACTAACCCCTCTGTTATAATTGCCATGGCTAAGTCCTTTACTGTCATGACCCTACGGATCCCCTCTGCTGTAATTACTCCTGTAACTGCCCTCGCCATCCCCTCTGCTACAACTACCCTGAACTGCCCTAACCTGTCACGACCCAGCCTAGCCCTAACTGTCCAGAATAGCCCCTGCAGCGTAACTGGTCCAACTTGATATCAACCATTTATCCTTCCTGACTATTAACACCATTCCCATATCATTTATTCTTCTCTTAAAATGCAGTAAACTACAACAGAAAATTCACTGACTTAACATGACGGTAGAAATTTTCCCGACTGGCCTGCCTGCTTGAGGAAAAAAAACTAAAACGACAGCTCAGATTTACACAGCGCTTTAAACGGAGAAGAAGGTCTCAAGGCATTTCACAGACCCGAGGATGGCGAGGAGACGGAGCCAAAGGCGGAACGATTAAGAGCGGCGTTCAAGGACCTGGGCAGAGAGGTGGGTTTTAAGGAGGGTATTAAATGAAGAAGAGAGAGGGGGCAGTGAGATGGAGGGGTTTAAAATTGGATTAAGCAGCTGAAGGCGAATTTTCCGAATAGTGGGTAGAGGTGGGGGAGAAGCTAATTGACTGACCCCTCCATTCCAGCTGTGTTATTCTATGTTATTTGCTTCAACCACGCCATTATCATATTTAAACAACGCCCTCTACATCTGTTTGTGCCCTTTTATACATAGCAAGTGAAATCAGTGCATGGACATCTAGGGTTGCTAGGTGCTGAACAGTGCAAGTAATTACAACAACCTGCAGTCATAGAGCGCCTTTAATGTAGTAAAATGCCCCAAGGCGCTTCACAGGAGCGATTATCAGACAACATTCGGCACCGAGCCACATGAGGAGATATTAGGGCAGGTGACCAAAAGCTGGGTCAAAGAGGGAGGTTTTAAGGAGCGTCTTAAAGGAGGAGAGAGAGGCGGAGAGGTTTAGGGAGGGAATTCCAGAGCTTGGGGCCCAGGCAGCTGAAGGCACGGCCGCCAATGGTGGAGCGATGGAAATAGGGGATGTTCAAAAGGGCAGAATCGGAGGAGCACAGAGATTGTAACTACATTTAAAGGGTCAAAAAGGAGACTCTTGCAGCAGTTTCGCGGCCACTTATGGCCTGGGTTTTTGTCATTTCTTTTCTTTTGTTTTCTTTTCTTTCGCTACATTGGCTTTCACGAGCTTTAGTGCCAATTGTTTTTTTTATTTGTCTGCAGCTCCATTACTAGCACCAGTGCGTTTCCCAATGGGAGCCTGTTTGTCCAAGGAACTGAGATGAAGATCAAGAGCACGGCTGAAAAGATGTCGTTGCAGGGTAAGCTGCAGAAGAGGAGCTCTGTACCCTCATGCACTCATCCGCCAAATCGAGGCCTCGCTACCTCGGCCTGCAGAAGAGTTGGCGCCCGCTCCGAAGGTAGGTGGTGACAGCAGGCTCGATGCACAGACCCGTGTGACGGTCTAACTTGACTGCCTTCCCAGGTGGTTCTTCAGAACCATCCCAATCACGGCAAGTTACGCTTTATGTGATACTGCATGAAAGAAGGCTTGCCGTGGATGGTCATCAGTTAGTCCATGCTCTGATTGGCCACACCAACTTGTCAGCAAATGATCTGATTGGTCACGCCAAATTGTCACCAATGATCTGATTGGTCACACCAACTTGTCACCAGTGATCTGATTGGCCGCACCCATTTGTCACCAATGACCTAATTGGCCACACCCATTTGTCACCAGTGATCTAATTGGCCGCACCCATTTGTCACCAATGATCTGATTGGCCGCACCCATTTGTCACCAATGATCTGATTGGCCACACCCATTTGTCACCAATGATCTAATTGGCCACACCCATTTGTCACCAGTGATCTAATTGGCCGCACCCATTTGTCACCAGTGATCTAATTGGCCGCACCCATTTGTCACCAGTGATCTGATTGGCCAAATCCAGTTGTCACCAAATGATCTGATTGGCTGCACCAACTTGTCACCAATCATTTTTGTACCTATCTGGCAATGGGGCTGCGGACAGTGTCTTCACAGGGTCTGGGACAGCAGAGAGCCAGATGTGGAGCTGTAAGGATGGCTTCTGCTAGCAGGCATCATAAGGCTGGCACAGATAGTGACTGAACTGGTCAGCTGTGGCCTCAGGCCTGCACAGGTGGGCTTCTTTTCCCTTCATTTTTTGTCTGTCGTTCTTAATCCCCTGCCCGGTCAGCCTTGGCAATGGCTGGTAAGGAATTGAGGTGCCCTTCCAGAATTTTTTAGTCATCCTACTCTTCTTCAATTACCATAGAATCTTACAGCAGAGAAGAAGGCCATTCGGCCCATCGTGCCTGTGCCGGCTCTTTGAACGAACTCTCCAATTAGTCCCACTCCCCCCTGCTCTTTCCCCACAGCCCTGCAAATTTTTCCTTTTCAAGTATTTATCCAATTCCCCTTTGAAAGTTCCTATTGAATCTGCTTCCACCGCCCCTCGAGCCCGCACCACCACACGGCCCCTCGAGCCCGCTCCACCACACGGCCCCTCGAGCCCGCTCCAGCACACGGCCCCTCGAGCCCACACCACTATTCAATAAGATCACGGCTGATCTTCAACCTCAACTCCACTTTCCCACCCTATCCCCATATCCCTCAATTCCCCGAGAGTCCAAAAATCTATCGATCCCAGCCTTGAATACACTCAACGGCTGAACCTCCACAGCCCTCTGGCACATTACCAGTCAGGTGGGATTAGCACCCCCTTCTCACCCTTTCCATCATAAACTGATCAGCCCCACACTTCACTTTCATCATTTGGATCCTGCCAAGGGCTGGGCCAGTGCCAAGGGTGCACCCCCATTCCCCCCCCCCGCCCCCTGCCCCCCCATTCTCCCCCCACTCCCCGCCCCGAGATACATTACTGGCCCAGGACACTAAAATCTGCTGCAGCTTGGCCTTAGGGTCGCCAACCCCCCCAGGATTGCCCTGGAGTCTCCAGGAATGGAACATTAATCCCCAGGACGCTGCTGTGATTAATCTAGGAGAAATATTAGTTGGGTGTTTTTCTCATTTCCTGTGGACATTTTTGTTTTTGAAATATTGGAAATGGGGGGAAAGTGAATTTTGACTGGGTGGGCGGGTGGTCATGTGATGACATCTCCAGGAATACACCCAACAGATCGGGAGAAACCTCCATCAATACTCGGAGCCAAGTCTGGTTTTGATGTCAGTTGAGCATTCTAAGAATTGTGGATGTTTTTTTGATTCCTTCAAAGTTGTGAAAATGTCCACTGTACAAACTTAGCTGAGTTTCTGATTTTCTTCCACAGGTGTCCCAGAAATGGCTGATGGAGGAGCCTAATCCCAATAATGGTGCAGTTTATGAAAGAATATATGACTAATATAATGTAAATGCTCAGGAGCGTATTTCTGTTTAATTCTGTTGTCTCGTTTGCTTGATGTTTGACAATCAGCATTTTCAGGTTTTATCAAAGCCCGCTGCCATGTAATTATAAACAGAATTTGTACATTACCTGCCTTTTTGAAGGAAGCAATATTCTTTTTATGGTACCTTGCGGATTAAGAAGAAGATTCAGTTCAGAGTTATGAGGTGGGATTTAGCCCACAGTGACTGCCGGGGTCTGCGTTGAGCATACTACCTGATTGGATGATTCCTGATTGTCAGTCAACGCCAATATTTTTATAACTAATAAACGAAAGTGTTCAAAAGAAAATGAAAATCAAGACTATTCTTTTCAACGCCCCTATTATTTTCCTTTGCAAATAGTGTCCTGGAGATTTAGGGCTGGATTTTGTCAATGGGGAGCTTTTGGAGGCGGGACTCCCACTTTTTGGGTTGTAGTCCCGCCTCCATCGACTTGTGGCCAATCCACGCTATTTTCCCTTGATTGACCTTGTTAAGCCCGCCCAGCGGGCTCAGCAGACCAATTAAGGGACACCTGGTTACAGGTGACGTCAGCGATTGACATTTCATCTGTCAAGAGCTTTTGACAGATGAAAAATCTGTGTTTGATAGCTCTGTGAAGCTGTCAAACACTGACAACCTGACTTGTAACTTGAGTCCTTCTACTCAGATTCAGTTAGAGTGCTCTCCAGACCAGAAAGCAGAGGCTGCAGCTTTTGACAGTTCAGCGGCCATTCTGCTTTCTGTGCCGGTGAGCTGAGGGACTCCCGAGAACTGAAGGAAGGAAGGCTGTAAAGGTAAGTAAAACTTCTTTAAACACTTTACACGCACCAAACACACTTACCTCTGCATTCATGCACCCATCACTCACCTGAACGCCGGACATCTCAAAACCTCCAAGCCTTTCAGACCCACGGTCCGCCTCGCTAACTTGGCGTGGTTCGGAGCCGTCGGGAAGCCCACACTTCAGGGCTAAAAATAGGGATTAGGCAAAAAACTGCCTGTTAACTACCTGTTAACAGGCAGTTAATTGGCACTAATCCCCTTCCCGCCTCGGGGAGGTGGCTCCCAGCACAGGTCGGGTCCCCGCCTCCTGGGACATTGGCACGGAGGCGGGTTGGGGGTGGGATGGGTTCCTGCCCCCCCAATTCTGCAATTTTCCCCCCACTCCTGCCTCCAAACCCGCCTCCTCGGGGCTTGGAAAATCGAGCCCTTAATGTTTAATTCCTGGAGACTCCTGGACAATCCTGGAGGGCTGGGAGTGTGCCAGAAGGCCCTCGCCTCTTTGGTGTCTGGTTTTTGTTCATCGAAAGGCCGTTCCTCTGGACAAGCTCAACACAATGAAAATAACAAAGACCAGCTGATGGCTGTAAACATAATGACAGATTGAACGTGACCCCCACACGGATGAACAAGTTAGCAGCCATAAATGCACGATCTTATCGATTCCAAAAAACCTCCACAAGGGCAGGCAGGCCCGAACAGCTAGCGCAGGAGAAGCCGTGGGTGCAAAATCCCAGATAAGCAACCATCAATGAACGATCGTATCTCTGTGGAGGTTTTTTTAAGAAGAGACAGAATTCTTTTATAAAAGCAAAATACTGCGGATGCTGGAAAACTGAAATAAAAACAGAAATTGCTGGAAATACTCAGCAGGTCAGGGCAGCATCTGTGGAGAGAGAAACAGAGTTAACGTTTCAGGCCGATGACCCTTCGTTCTGATGAAGGGTCATCGACCTGAAACGTTAACTCTGTTTCTCTCTCCACAGATGCTGCCCTGACCTGCTGAGTATTTCCAGCAATTTCTGTTTTTATTTCAGAATTCTTTTATCATTGGCTTACCCAAATTTTTCTTTAAAAAAAAACCCCAATTAATATAAACATTTACCAATGGAGCCATGCTAGTTGAAAAATGTACAGCATAATGTGTTCACCGAGCCATGTGGACCCACAGGTGCCAGATTCGATCCCGACTCTGTATTGAGTGAGACAATCTCTCAGCCACTGCAGGGAGCGATGGTGATGACCGCAGTGGTCCTGGTCATTGCTGCGCCGGTGAGGGAAAAGGCAATAGCCAAGAAGAAGGTGAGATCACCACCTAGCCAATTCCTGCAGGACACGTGACAGACACATTTTAACGCTTTTGAAAGAAAGACGCATTCATATAGCGCCGTGCATGACCTCAGAACGTCCCAAAGCACTTCACTTAAATACTTTTGAAGTGCAGTCACTGCTGTAATGTAGGAAACGCGGCAGCCAATTTGTGCACAGCAAGCTCCCACAAACAGCAATGTGATAAATGACCCGATCATGTTTATAGTGGTGTTGGTTGAGGGATAAATATTAGCCAGAACTCCCCCTGCTCTTCGAAATAGTGGCCATGGGATCTTTTGCGTCCACCTGAGAGAGTAGACGGGGCCTCGGTTTAACGTCTCATCCAAAAGACGGCACCTCCGACAGTGCAGCGCTCCCTCAGTACATCACTGGAGTGTCAGCCTGGAATTTTGTGCTCAAGTCTCTGGAGTGGAACTTGAACCCACAACCTTCTGACTTCAGAGGTGAGAGTGCTGCCCACTGAGCCACGGCTGACACTGTAATATGCGTTTGGTCTGAGGTGACACCTCAAGTCTTACAGCATTTAATTAAAAATCTCACAGCTAGAATTTTTCCGTGTTATATCAGTCTGAGTTTTGGGCCGGAGGCTTCAGTGGTTCAAATAATTTCTTGTTGGTTCACCTTCTCCAGACCACTAGAGGGAGACAGAGGCCCGGTGAGTTTGAAAGTTTTTCATTCAGTTCTTCAGACAGTGGCGCTGATAACACAATGGGGCAGTAATTCCTCCCCAAACGCGTGAGTACCGAAGGGGTACTCACGCGTCTGGCCGGAGGAAATGCCGGTTTTCAGCATGCACAGCGCATGTGCTGAAAACCGGCATTTCCTCTCCTCTAACCCAAGAGGTGAAGAGGCTAGCGTGTGCGCTGTAGGGGGCAGCGCGTGCGTCTTGGATTTCCTCTGTTTTGGGGGATTTGCGCATGTCTAAAGGCCTCCGGTCTTTACGCTTGTAAAAAGCACACGTAAGTATTTATTTTTACAGGTAAGTGGTGTTTTAGTGTAATTTAGAATTTTTTTTCCACAGGTTTATTATTTTAAAGAATCTACAATAAGGTAAGTTTAGTTTTAGACCCTTTTTATTAAAAAAGCTGGAGTGCCCGGCGGTGCCGAGGCTTTTTCGAGGGCATGTTGTTGTTGGAAGAGAGAGAGAGAGTGCGCGACTGGGGGGGAAGAGAGAGCGCGACTGGGGGGAAGAGAGAGAGCGACTGGGGGGGGGAAGAGGGAGGGAGGGGGGAGGGAGGGGGCAAAGGGGGGGAGGGGGGAGGGGAGGGAGGGAGGGGGAGGGGGAGGGAGGGGAGGGGAGGGGGGGAGGAAGGGGAGGGGGAGGGGGGAAGAAGGGGACGGGGGAGGAAGGGGAGGGGGGGAGGAAGGGGGGGGAGGGGAGGGGGGAGAGGAGGGGGAGAGGGGGAGTCCCCGAGCCCCGCCCCCCCGATCTCCCGATCTCCCGCCCCCCGATGTCCCGCCCCCTGATCTCCCGATGTCCCGCCCCCCGATCTCCCGCCCCGCGATCTCCCGATGTGCCGCTCCCCGATCTCCTGCCCCCCGATCTCCCAATGTCCTGCCCCCCGATCTCCCGTCCCCGATCTCCCGTCCCCCGATCTCCCGATGTCCCGCCCCCCGATCTCCCGATGTCCCACCCCCCGATCTCCCGATGTCCCGCCCTCGGATCTCCCGATGTCCCGCCCCCACGATCTCCCGATGTCCCGCCCCCGCGATCTCCCGATGTCCCCGCCCAAGCCGGCTTCAAGACCAGAGAGACGCCACCGCGCAACCTACCGCGTGAGGCCCGGCCGGACTCAAGTCGCGCTCTGGGCAGAAGATGACGCAGACGCTGACTCCCGCCCCACCCACCTTTACTAAGATGGCGGCGGTGGCGACGCTCGGCTCAGGCCCGCCCCCTCCAGCCTTCACAAAGATGGCGGCGATCGCTGGCCTTTTGTCGATCGCGACGGGAGGCGCCTAGCTCGGGCATGGCTGGTCAACAGACGCCCAGGCTTTGAGGCCTGGAAAAACGGTGAAAGGTAGGAAAATTATAGAGGTTAGACAAAAGATTTACAAATTAATTAACTTTTTTAAAAAACAATTTGTCTTTTAAAAGCAACTTTTTTTTTTGCTGGAATTGTAGATTTGAAAAGAAACACGCAGAAAGCGGGAAAAAGAAAGGAAAAGTTTGGAATCAAGATGGTGGCGACTCACCTCGGTTCAGAACGATAAGGCCCGCCCACACAGGCACCGATTGGTGGACCATCAGGTCACCGAAGTGTAGGATTGGTCAATCGTCCCGTCACTCGACCGTAGGAGGGCCCGACCGCACGCGCCAGGAACCCGGCGTACGATTGGTCGACCTCGACGTCACTCGATACTAATGAGCGGATAATGAGCAGAATGTTGAACGTTTTTTGGATACCGTGGGCGCAATTTTTGTCCAGCCGAAACATAAATATGCTTAGGACGGTTCTGGAATCATCAGCTTTCTTTCGACGTAACGCACGTGTAGGTACGCTCTATAACTTTTGAGTTAATTCAAGACAGACAGACAGACAGACGGAATGACAGACAGAAGTATCCTTTTATATATATAGATTTATTTTTTTCCAAAAAAAAAATTGTTTAAATTATTTTTTTAAACTTATTTATACTTAATTTAATGATTGGGATGTTTTTTAAATTTTTATTTAAAGTCTAAATAGTGTTTTGGGCCCCCGTAGTTTTCATGAGTTTGACAGTTCTTACTCTCAAACTCATGAATGAACCTTCCCCTCCCCTGATTGGTTGTACAGTGCTCACCTGATCCCAGCCGGCACATCGCACTAACTACGCCGCTGGATCAGGTAAGCACTGCGCGTTGACATCTGAACCGGGCCTGTGACAGGAAATGCAAGCAGGCCCGGGCTTCAGATGTCAGCGCGCAGGGTGAGTGCAGATCGGGGGCTTGCACGCGCGGCAAGCCCCCGACACCAAGTTCTGGGCCATTAGATTTTCTCGGGCCTATAACAACAGCAACTTTACATTTATACAGCGTCTTTAATGTAGTAAAACGTCCCAAGGTTGCTTCACAGAATCATTAACAAACAGAATTTGACACCGAGCCACGTAAGGAGATATTAGGACAGGTGACCAAAAGCTTGGTCAAAGAGGTAGGTATTCAGGAGCGTTTTAAAGGAGGAGAGAGAGGCGGAGAGGTTTAGGGAGGGAATTCCAGAGTTTAGGACCCAGACAGCTGAAGGCACGGCCGCCAATGGTGGGGTGATTATAATTGGGGATGCTCAAGAGGCCAGAATTGGAGGAGCGCAGATATCTGGGAGGGTTATGGAGCTGGAGAAGATTACAGAGTTAGGGAGGGATGAGGCCTTGGGGGGATTTGAAAACAAGGATGAGAATTTTAAAATTGAGATGTTCAGGGACCGGGAGCCAATGGAGGTCAGCGAGCACGGTGGGGGGGGGGGGGGGGCGTGGGGGGAGGTGGTGGTGATGTGTGAACGGAACTTTGTCTGAGTTAGGGTACGGGCTGCAGAGTTTAGACGAGCTGAGATAGGAATAAGGCCAGAAAACTGAGCAGCGCAGCCCCAAATTC
Source organism: Somniosus microcephalus (assembly GCF_052327205.1). Lineage (NCBI taxonomy): Eukaryota > Metazoa > Chordata > Chondrichthyes > Squaliformes > Somniosidae > Somniosus > Somniosus microcephalus. Next base: position 7,441,516 of record NC_140988.1, on the reverse strand, counting down.
CCAGTGTGTGCTCTTTATGGGGGAAACTCCCCACCTGGGATGCTGTCAGAAAATTATCCCAGAATCAGAAAAATTAAGACATTTACAGCACAGAAGGAGGCCATTCGACCCATTGGGCTCGATTTTCATTGAGAGGCAGGACTACAACTTTTGGGGTTGTAGTCCCGCCTCCATCGAGTTGTGGCCAACCCACGTGATTTAGACTTGATTGACCTTGTTGAGCCCACCCAGCGGGCTCAGCAAGCCAATTAAGGGCCATCCAGCAACAGGTGACGTCACAGATTGAAATTTCATCTGTCAAGACCTTTTGACAGATGAAATATCAGCGTTTCACAGCTGTTTGAAGCTGTCAAACACTGGCAATCTGTAATCTAAGTTAATTCCTTCCTCGCAGGATGATTTAGCGATCTCTCCGGAATAGAAAGCTGAACGCTGCAATTTTTGACAGCTCGCGGCCATTCTGCTTTCTGTGCCAGTGAGATGAGGGACTCCCGAGACCTGAAGGAAGGAAAGCTGTAAAGGTAAGTAAAGGTAATTAAACTTCTTTAAACACTTTACACACACCAGACACACTTACCTCTGCACTCATGCACCCATCACTCACCTGAACACCGGACATCTCGACCCCGCCAAGCCCTTCATCCCGACGGTCCACCTCACTAACTTGGCGTGGTTTGGAGCCGTTGGGAAGCCCACATTTCAACAATGAAAATAGGGATTAGGCTAAAAACTGCCTGTTAACTGGCAGTTAATTGGCACTAATCCCCTTCCCGCCTCGGGGAGGCGGGTCCCAGCACAGGTCGGGTACCGGCCCCCTGGGAAACGGGCACGGAGGCGAGTTGGGGGCGGGATGGGTTCCTGCCCCCCCACCCCGACTCTGCAATTTTCCCACCACTTCCGCCTCCAAACCCACCTCCACGGGGCTTGGAAATTCGAGCCGAATTGTGTCTGTGCTGGGAAGTTAACACAAATGTGCCAACTGGGCTGCTAAAAAAGAGAGTGCACGAAGCGGAAATGAACCCTAAAAAGGGAACTTTCCTTCTTAGCAAAATAGTCAACATTAATGTTGTTCTTGCGTTGACTTTTTTACTGCCAAAACGACGGACAGGGCGAATTTCACCGCCAACGAAAGCTGACTTCCAAACAAGGAAATTGTGTCCTCGAGTGATGCAGTTCAAAGTGCACTGTGCACATTGCAGTGTCCATATTTTATGGTCTACGTTTTCAGTTCCACGAAGGCACTTTAGTCTTAAAGCTAATGCAGTGTTACTTGGATTGAAACCAGAATAAGGTAAGAGGTCAAAACTACTCCTTTAAAATAGAACCAATCATAGATTTACACTGCATTTTACAGCACAGGGACAGGCCATTCGGTCCAACTGGTCCACGCCGGTGTTAACGCTCCACTCGAGCCTCCTCCCACCTTCCTCTCACCCCATTATCATATCCTTCTATTCCCTTCTCCGTCATGTGTTTACCGAACCTCCCCTTAAATGCGTCTCTGCTATTCGCCTCAACCACTCCTTGTGGTAGCAAGCTCCACATTCTATCTTGTAAATAGGGGGTAGGTTTTCTTCTTCTCGAATAAAAGAGGAGATAAGGTCCTGGTTTACACGATAGCAACCATCAGTTTTAAAAGCCTGAAGGTTGTATAAAGAAGGAAAGAATGAGGGAGGGAGGTAAAGTGGTCCTCAGTTTTCAGCTCCTTGGGAAAAATGGGACGGGATTGTTCTGTGTTGTGCTTGGGCATAAGTAATCATCATAGAGGAAGTTAGGGCAGCCAAGCTGTTCCAGTACAGCTGCACCACCAGCATCTATCCCACAATGTGGAAAACTGCCCGGGTATGTCCTGTCCAAAAAAAGCAGGACAAATCCAACCCGGCCAATTACTGCCCCATCAGTCTACTCTCAATCATCAGCAAAGTGATGGAAGGTGTCGTCGACAGTGCTATCAAGCGGCACTTACTCACCAATAACCTGCTCACTGATGCCCAGTTTGGGTTCCGCCAGGACCACTCGGCTCCCGACCTCATTACAGCCTTGGTCCAAACATGGACAAAGGAGCTGAATTTCAGAGGTGAGGTGTGAGTGACTGCCCTTGACATCAAGGCAGCATTTGACCGAGTGTGGCATCAAGGAGTCCTTGTAAAAACTGAAGTCAATGGGAATCGGGGGGAAAATGCTCCATTGGCTGGAGTCATACCTAGCACAAAGGAAGATGGTTGTGGTGGTTGAAGGTCAATCATCACAGCCCCAGGACATCGCTGCAGGTGTTCCTCACGGCAGTGTCCTAGGCCCAACTATCTTCAGCTGCTTCATCAATGACCTTCCCTCCAACATAAGGTCAGAAATGGGGATGTTCGCTGATGACTGCACAGTGTTCAGCTCCATTCACAACTCCACAGATAATGAATCAGTCCATGCCCGCATGCAACAAGACCTGGACGATGTTCAGGCTTGGGCTGATAAGTGGCAGGTAACATTTGCATCACAGAAGTGCCAGGCAATGACTATCTCCAACAAGCGAGAGTCGAACCACCTCCCCTTGATATTCAACAGTATTACCATCGCCGATTTGGAATGCACTGCCTGATAGGGTGGTGGAAGCAGATTCAATAGCAGCCTTCAAAAGGGAACTGGATAAATACTTGAAGGAGAAAAAATTGCAGGGATATGGGGAAAGATCGGGGGATTGGGACTAACTGACAGTCTCTTCGAAAGAGCCGGCGCAGACTCGATGGGCCGAATGGCCTCCTTCTGTGCTGTACTGTTCTATAATTCTATAATATGGTGGCAATCAATAATGTTAATGATCAGGTACAACTAGTTACACACAGTACCAAGGCAGTAAGTACAAAAGGTGGATATTGCCCCCAATCCTTTGGAGAACAGGCAACCATGTGTTGGAACTCATTGCTCCTGTTCAGCCTTTCCCTCTTATGGTAGTTCTTATTTACAGTATCCCCTCAACTCCACATGACCATGACATCATCAATTAAATGATTAGAAGAAGAGCTCTCCAGCCTAATCCCACTTTCCAGCTCTTGGTCCGTAGCCCTGTAGGTTACGGCACTTCAAGTGCATCTCCCAGTACTTTTTAAATGTGATGAAGGTCTCTGCCTCTCCCACCCTTTCAGGCAGTGAGTTTCCCATTGACTTCAGTTTTACTAGGACTCCTTGATGCTCAGGCAATTAGAGAGATAGATTAGAGTGAGTGGACAGAGTAAATAGGAAGGACCGAGTTCCCTTAGCAGAGGGGTCAATAACCAGGGGGCAGAGATTTAAAGTAATTGGTAGAAGGATTAGAGGGGAGTTGAGGAGAGATTTTTCACCCAGAGGGTGGTGGGGGTCTGGAACTCACTGCCTGAAAGGGTGGGAGAGGCAGAAACCCTCATCACATTTAAAAAGTACTTGGATATGCACTTGAAGTGCCGTAACCTACAGGGCTACGGACCGAGAGCTGGAAAGTGGGATTAGGTTGGAGAGCTCTTCTTCAGTCGGCACAGACATGACGGGCCAAATAGCCGCCTTCTGTGCCGTAAATTTCTATGATTCTATGGCCGGAATTTTCCTTACCTTGGCGGGTTCGGTGCGGCTGGTGTCCGTGGTGGGTCGCGACCCCGCTGCTGGCTCCATCCTGCTGTACAGAATGAACTTACCTTAATGGGGCCTATTAAGCCCCGCCCAGCACATTACCCGGCCCAATTAGATGGAGCGGGTCTGGTGACGTCACTCATGATGCGCTTTAAGCCGGGATCTTTCAAGGGACCCTGGCCACATTACAGTTTAAGTTTAATCTAACATAGTGAGTGTTGAATTTTTACTGTACAATCATATAATAAAAGTCATATTTGAGTGACAAAGAAATATTTAAATAAAATTATCATTAAGTAATATGACACTGTCTACAAATACGATCAAGAACATAATTAAAAAACTACATTAATTGGGAAGTTATTGGTGCTTTAGTCACAAATCTATAGGCCTAGAAATTCAGTTGCGTGCGCCAGCCGTTAGCGCCTTAGGAGGAGTAGATCTCGAGCGCTAGGCACTTAGCGGCCGGGCGCAGGGCGATCTGCGCCTACGCCCAACTTCAGTAGACATTTAGCGCCGGCGCAAAGTGTTTGCGCGCGCTCAGCTGCGCGCGCAGCTTATGACGTCATTTCGTCGTGCAACGCCCTTTGTGCGCCCCAAACCGGAACTTCAGTCGCGCCCGCCCAATGTGGGCGTGGCGGTGCTAAGAACTGTGAAGTGGAACGCAGCAGAGGCCCTGCGGGCCTCGGGGAGCGCTAATTAAAGGGCACTTACACTGAACTATAAAGGCCAGCCATTTTGCTGCAATGACTTTTGTGCAACGGATTTCTGGACAGAGACCAAGGAAGAGACCTTACTGATTTGGCCCAACATAGGAGAGGTATTTTTGGCTTCTGGCCAGAGCTTGGAAATTTGCCTCATTGTGATTTCATTGTTTGCAAGTATATTATGGGGGCTGCATGGGGTTCCAACCCTCAGTTCCAGCATTATGTGCGAAGGGCTCGCAGACGCTGTGTGAGAGGGGCAGCCATGCCTAGACGCAGAGGGGGCATCAGGCGTCGGCAACGTAGGCCTTACCCACTCAGGGAATACCGCCAGCAGGTGTCCTATCTCACCATGACTGCCGCGCAGTGTGTTAAGAGGCTGCGCTTCAGAAGGGAGGTGGTTGCAGAGATCTGCCAGCTGCTTCACAGAGATCTGCGTCCACAGCTGATGTGCAGGATGTCTCTGTCGGTGGAAGTGAAGGTCACGGTGGCTCTGAACTTTTATGCAAGCGGCTCCTTCCAAGCCGCTGCTGGGGACATAGCTAACATATCCCAGTTCGCCGTGCATCGCTGCATCCGGCAGGTCACCGATGCCCTTTTCACAAGGAGGCACCAATTCATCTCCTTCCCCATGACCCTGGAGAGGCAGGAGCAGCGTGCAGTCAGATTTGCGAGGATCGCGGACTTCCCCATGGTGCAGGGCGCCATCGACTGCACGCATGTGGCTTTGCGGGCACCTATCGACAATGCCGAGGATTACCGCAACCGGAAGGGCTACCATTCCCTCAATGTACAGCTGGTGTGTGACAACAGGCAGCGCATTCTAGCTGTCAATGCCCGCTTTCCAGGCAGCAGCCACGATGCATTTATCCTGCGCCAGACTACTGTGGCTGACATGTTCCAGGCACAGCCTCCCCCAAGAGGATGGCTTATCGGGGACAAAGGCTATCCTTTGTGTACATGGCTCATGACCCCGCTCCGCGCGCCCAGGACCCCTGCTGAGGAGGCATACAACGAAAGCCATCAAGCCACAAGGAACATCATAGAGCAAACGATTGGCGTCCTCAAGCAACGGTTCCGCTGCCTGGATCGCTCCGGCGGATCTCTGCAGTATTCGCCGGATAGAGTCTCCCAGTTCGTCGTCGTTTGCTGCATGCTGCACAACCTGGCTATCCACAGGACTCAGGCACTGCCACCTCACGTTGGACCACCACCTCAGGAGGAGGAGCAGGAGGACCATGAGGAGGAGGAGGAGGAGGAGTACCAGCCCAGGAGGGAGCCACAAGGTCCAAGGGCCGTCCGTCGGCGGCTTATTGAACGACACTTCTAGGCCCCCTGTCAGGGAATGGCTTGTGGCAATGAAGGGACATGAATGCAGCCGCTCCGCAAGCCCTCAGCCGGTTAACGCAACAAACACTTCAAACATCAAACATGGACAAGCTGAATAAAGAAAAAGCTTTATTGAACAAACTCAGGGCCCTTCCCACATGAAACCCAAAAACAGACAACACCCCCAAAAAACAGTCAAACACTTGACTCACTCCCACAACCTGGGGAGGAATAACAAAACTTTTCCATCCAAATGGCCTTCATCCTCGGCCTTACCAAAACAACCCCCCCCATAGACAACACAACCACCCCCATATAAAAAAACATTTGGCAACACACTCTACTTTGTGTGCCGAGAGGGCGAGTCCTTGTCCAGCCTTTTCCAGCCCCTGGCCGACCTGCTGCTCCGCCTCAACCTGGGCCCTGTGGGTGCTGCAAGGCTGGGGGAAGGCTCCTGAGGGGCACATTGCGTGACGGCAGATGCCCTTGGGGGTCGGCCTAGACGAGCTCTGGCCCTCGAGGGGCCGGCTGCTGACTGCTGCAGCTGTGGCTGGGCAGCATCAGTCTCTCCAGCAGCTCGTGGCAGCTTCGCTGGGGGAGTGGCAGTGGCGGCTGCAGCAATGGGGGCAAGCTGGCTGATGCCAGGCGCTCGCTGCTCGCCTGAGACACTGGCACTCGGCCGGGCTGGCACTGCAGCAAGCGCAGCAATCTGCTGAAGGCCAGACCGCTGTGCTGCTGCAGCGCGGCGGGTGCCCTGGCGATGCCTGCCTGACACAGCGAGTGTGGCAGCAGTGAGTGCCCGTACTGCCCTGGTCTGTGCCCGCATCAGACCAGCCAGTGACTGCACGACACCACTGATCAACTGGCCACTCGCTGGCTGTGCTGCCCTGAAGTCGTCCCGACTCACGTCCTGTGCTACCCTGAATTCGGCCCGACTCGCGTCCTGTGCTGCCCTCAATTCGGCCCGACTCGCGTCCTGTGCTGCCCCGAATTGTTCGAGACCCCTGGCCTGTGCTGCCCCGAGTTGTTCAAAACCCCTGGCCTGTGAGGCCCCAAAATCGGACGCACTATGAGCCAGGGACTCGATGGCCTCAGGCAACCGTGCCACAACCCCCATGAACTCGGTGTGCCGGCGATCCGAGTCCACGGACATTTGATCGAGGAGGCGCACCTCCTGGGCGAGGACCGTCTCCGGACTGGAGGCCGGACTCTCCCTCTGGGGAGAAGGCCGCCGAGCTGGCCGACCCTTCCCGCATGGCTGGGCGCCACTGGGCCCAGCAACTACACTCCCCTGTAACACTTCCCCCCTCTGGGGAGAAGGCAGCCGAGCTGCCCGACCCTTCCTGCGTGGCTGGACGCCACTGGGCACAGGAACTACACTCCCCTGCAACACTTCCCCCCCTCTGGGGAGAAGGCCGCCGAGCTGCCCGACCCTTCCCGCGTGGCTGGACGCCACTGGGCACAGGAGCTACACTCCCCTGCAACACTTCCCCCCTCTGGGGAGAAGGCCGCCGAGCTGCCCGACCCTTCCCGCGTGGCTCGACGCCACTGGGCACAGGAGCTACACCCCCCTGCAACACTTCCCCCTGGCTCTCCTCCAGGGAAGACGTGTCCCCTCCATTGCCATCCCCTGGCGCGGATGAGGGTTCCCCCGATGGGCCGCCTTCCTCTTGCTCCTCCTCGTCCTCCTCTTCCGAGGGACTGTCACTGGCAGCTTCAGGGACCTCCTCCTCACCAGCTGAAAGCAGGAAGGCACAAGAGTAGCTTTAGAGTGAGGACAGGGCGTCAGCGAGGGAGGCATGAGTGGTGGCATTCAGCGCATTGGTCGGACAGTGGCAAATGATGTAGATCTGAAGCGCAAGGGGAACGAGAGAGGTCCAAAAGGTCATGTCCTTACCATTGGGGCCCAGCACAGGGTCGGCATCTCCACATGCAACAGGGCCAATCAGCCGGCCACCCATGAGTCAACCCACGCACTTCTCCAGGTCACTGAGCTGCTGGAACTGGGGACGGCCTCCCCCGGTGACAGTCCGGCTCCTCAGATTCTGGGCCAGCTTGGCCTGCAAGAGAAAGGATGGCCTCTAAGTACAGTGTGGTGCCCTGTTGTTGTGTGCACTGCCTCCCATGGTCGAATAGCTTGGCCAGTGTGGTGCCCTGTTGCTGTATGCACTGCCTCCCATGGTCGAATAGCTTGGCCAGTGTGTAAAGTGCAGAAAGTGCAATTGATGTTCATGCCAGTGCCATAGCTGCTGGATGAGGGCTGGCCATTAGGGCTTTGAGGTCCCTTTGCCCATAATGTGAGGTGCACATGCAAGGATGAGGAGGACACTGGAAAGGGTACTCACCCTGACAATCCGAGTGAGGTCGTTAAACTTTTTCCGGCATTGGACACCAGTCCTGGGGACATCGCAGGTGGCTGTGACCCTCTGGGCGATATCCCTCCAGGCTCTCCTGTACACCCTGGTGGCAGGCTTCTTGCCACTGTCCGGGAACAAGATATGGCATCTCCTCTCCAAAGTCCTAACCAGCACCTTTAAATCATGGGCAGAGAAGCGCTGCGCTCGCTCATGGGCCCTCTGCATCCTTCCTGGCGCTATTTCTCTCCAGCAGCAGTGTTTAGGCCTAGCTGGAGGGCTGCAGTATCCAGGGCGTGGCAGCAGACCAAGTCGACCCTTCCCCCTTTAAGAGCTGGCCGGCGCCAGGGTGTCGGCTGTCAATCAAGAAATGACCGCACCTGCGCTGCGCCCGGCCTCGGCGGTATCAGTCTGCACCGCCGGCTTAGCGCCTAAAGATAGCCGTGCATCGCCAGTTTTAGCGCTCGAGCAAACTCCTTGGCCAAAGCTACTGAATATCGGCGAAGTGGCCTCCACTTTGCGCCGGGCGCAAACTTTAGCGGCCGCCCGACTTTACCGCCCCAAAAGTGGCTATACTGAATTTCTAGGCCAGCGACTTTTGTCTCAGTAACTGGTACAAATAAAAGATTGTGTGTAAGTAATGCATAAAATTAAGCAGATTTTAAATGTAATTGTAAAGGGGTGGATTTACAATCTTATGCAAGTTCAGCGGAAGAGCTGCGGAATCCCTGACAAACAGTGTAAGTGACGCTTACAATGTGTTTCTGGGATTTCTGCAGCTCCTCTGTTGAAGTTAACAATGGACAAGTGAGAGAACCTCCGCAGAAATTCACCCTAAAGTATCAGACTGAAAAATTAAATTAGTCACATTGAAGGACTGAAAGCAAATTGAACCAATGGAATGAGTGAGAAAATGAAATTGTTACGGTTGATGACTTGATTTAATGTGTAACTGGACAATCACGGTATACGGTGAGAAAAACCTGACCAGAAACAACACAGAAATTTATTGAAATGGTTTATGTCATTTTTTATAGTGCAGATCAATTCACTACAATGACTGTTCAGTTTGGAAGGCAACAGCCGAGAATGGCCAGTGAAAAATTCAAATTTACCAGTAGCTTTTCAAGTAGAACAGACTCTCCCTCAATCTGTTAGCTGATGTAATCCACATGTTTTTATTTGGGTTTATTTTCCACGCTGTCCAGTAATCAGCTGGCGCAATGGCCACGGAACTCACGCCTCAGGTTGACAGACATGGTTCCCGAGTTGCGTGAATCCCGTGGCCATGCAGGGAAACTTAAAAAGTAGGGGGTGGGGCGGGGGGTGGTGGAAAGGCTCTTAAGTGCCTGTAAAGTACCTCATAATGATTTCAATGGGGTTCCCCCGCCCCTGCAGGTCAGGTCAGCTCCAGGTTGACAGATGCGCCCGGGGGAAAGGCGCGTGGGAGCGAGTTCCCGCTGTGAACAAAAAACAACTTTCCCGCCTAACCCGCCACCGATCGCGCCCGCTACCACCCCGCAAAATTCAGCCCTATGGCGCTGTAGCCCATTTAACCCATACAGGGACATGCTTCCATGTTGTTTCTCCCTGTCTCTTTTTCAGACACAAACATGCAGTGAGACAGTTTAGGATTACAGTGGTGGGTGTCAGGGTTGCCATTTAAAGCGGATCAACATCTGATTTTTCTCTTCCGCCATCCCAAGCTGGGAATTCGGTCCCTTTGTGCGTATGGAAGCAAACTCCTCCACTGTCCCGGCGCCCAGTGTGACATGCGTAGCTCGAGTCTGTGGCTTTGCATTGCATTGTAAGGGCCATTAAATGTAAAGAGAGAAAACGAGTAATCAACTGCCTCACTGAGGTGCAGTTCTGCCGGCGTCCGGTGCCCTCCTGTACATCACCAGAGTGTTAGCCTTGGCAATGATTGCTGGAAGGCCAGTTGACTGTGTAAGAGATCACAGCCAAGATCCATCCTGTTTTCACCTAGTATCCCCGCACAGCCCTGGCTCAGTTGGTAGCACTCTCGCCTCTGAGTCAAAGGGTTGTGGGTTTAAGATCCACTCCAAAGACTTGAGCACAAAATACAGGCTGATACTCCCAGTGCAGTACTGAGGGAGTGCTGCATTGTCAGATGTGCCGTCTTTCGGATGAGACGTTAAACCGAGACCCCTTCTCAGGTGGACCCATGGCACTATTAGGGGAGTTCTCCCCGGTGTCCTGGCCAATATTTATCCCTCAATCAACATCACTAAATCGGATGATCTGGTCATTATTACATTGCTGTTTGTGGGATCTTGCTGTGTGCAAATTGGCTGCCATGTTTCCTACATTACAACAGTGACTACACTTCAAAAAGTGCTTCATTGGCTGTGGAGCGCTTTGGGACGTCCTGAGGTTGTGAAAGGCGCTATATAAATGCAAGTTGTTCTTTTCTCCCAGGAGAATTTCTATAGCTCCCACAAACAGCAATATGATATTGACCAGATAATCTGTTTTAGTGATGTTGATTGAGGGGTAACTATTGGCCCCAGGACACCGGGGATAACTGCCCTGCCCTTCTTCGAAATAGTGGCCGTGGGATCTTTTACATTCACCTGAAATGGCAGAAGGGGCCTCTGTTTTTTTTTTAGGTCACTGCCCAATTTTTCCTGACCCAGTCCAAGGTGCCATAGCCATCTGTAGTCCTGGGTGGGATCAGTTTACTCAGGGGGTGGGAGGGGGGAGTTTGGGATTAAACCTGGGAGCTCCCTAGCCTGCGCGGTACAGGAATTACATAGAAACATAGAAGATAGGAGTAGGAGTAGGCCATTCGGCCCCTCGAGCCTGCTCCGCCATTTAATGAGATCATGGCTGATCATCCAAATTCAGTACCCTGTCCCTGCTTTCTCCCCATATCCCTTGATCCCCTTAGCCTCAAGAAATATATCCAACTTCTTTTTGAATATATTTAATGAATTGGCCTCAACTGCCTTCTGTGGCAGAGAATTCTGCAGGTTCACCACTCTCTGGGTGAAGAAATTCCTCCTCATCTCTGGCTTACCCCTTATCCTTAGACTGTGACCCCTGGTTCTGGACTCCCCCGCCATCGGGAACATCCTTCCTGCATCTAGTCTGTCTAGTCCTGTTAGAATTTTATAAGTTTCAATGAGATCTCCTCTCATTCTTCTAAACTCCAGCGAGTACAAGCCCAATTGACCCAATCTCTCCTCATAAGTCATTCCTGCCATCCCAAGTATCAGTTTTACCCACGAGAATGGCTTTCAATCCCCTCCTCAAAGAGGCAACTGAAAACTACCATGATAGCAAAATACTGCAGATGCTGGAAATCCAAAATAACAACAGAGAATGCTGGAAAAACTCAGCAGATCAGGCAACATCCGTGGAGAGAAATTTGGGTTGACGCTTCGGGTTGAAACCCTTCTTCAAAACTGGAAAGAAAATAAAAAGATCGAAGGCAAAGCTGCGATCGAACAAAAGAAGAAAAATAGACAATAAAAGGTATGCGAAGCCAGATGAGATGGTAATGGGCCCGTGGAGACAAAAGGCAGCTGAGATTAGATGTGAAGTCAGTTCACTTCACACCTAATCTCAGCTGCCTTTTGTCTCCACGGGCCCATTACCATCTCATCTGGCTTCGCATACCTTTTATTGTCTCTTTTACTTCTTTTGTCCGATCGCAGCCCTGCCTTCGATCATTTTCTTTTCTTTCCAGTTTTGAAGAAGGGTTTCAACCCGAAACGTCAACTCAAATTTCTCTCCACGGATGTTACCTGACCTGCTGAGTTTTTCCAGCATTCTCTGTTGAAAACTACCATGTGAGCTTGTTTTAAGTTGTGTGAAATGGACAGAAAGGAGGGAAAGTTAACTAAAACTTCCTGGAGGAAATTTAAATAAAATTTGCATTCATGATTTATCTGCTTGAGTGAGGTGTCATGTGCCTTGTCTCGGTGGGACGAAGTTAGGACCTGGCATGTTTTCGGCTCAGCTGATTTCTGTGTCAGGATCAGCGTAAAATCACAGCCGTTTAATATTTAACCCGAGGACTTAGAACCACGGTGTGGAGTTTGGAATCTGACCTCTGTACTACCTAGATAAACGGTAAACCTCCTGCCCTAACTCTTTCCATCCAGCGGCTCCCTTCTCCTGAGATCATTTTATTTTACCCATCTCTTCCTCTCCCTCTTTTATACGTTTGTGGGTTCCTTGAGGCGGCCCCTTCGAATTATTCCTGTTGACCAGGGAACAGTGAGCTGAAAAATGGCAATACTTTGGGTGCTATTGATCCTAATTGTCTCTTCCTGCTCAACTTCTACAAAAAGTAAGTACATGTCGGTCATGCTTTTTTCTCAGTGTCTTTCATTTTTTATGTACATAGTCTAAGGACGCCATCATTTGTACGTTTGCATCCATTCTATCTGTAGTTTTGTATCCTTTACCTATCTTCAATAATTAATAGGACAAGTTGTGGAAACCATAATCTATACATTTAAATCCAGTGATTTCCTGTTTGTGCCAAGCATTTCACTCTTTGTTGTTCTACTGTAAGAATAGAGAGATACTTGTTCAGTGCTGAGGCAGGAGAAAGAGGAATACAATAAATCCAGTTGGGAATTTCAGGAGAAATTTCTTTTACCCAGAGAGTGGCGAGAATGTGGAACACGCTACCACGAGGATTAGTTGAGGAGAATAGTATAGATGCCTTTAAGGGGAAACTAGATAAACACATGAGAGAGAAAGGAGTAGAGGGATATGCTGATAGGGTGAGATGCAGAGGGGGGGAGGAGGCTCGCGTGGAGCATAAACACCGGCATGGACCAGTTGGGTCGAGTGGCCTGTTTCTGTGCCGCAGATTCGATGTATATTCTGCGTAATATGTAATCTGAGAAGATCCTACGTGGGCTGAATGGGCCTCTATTTTGTCCTTTTGTTCATAATTTCTTTCCCTTCTGATTTGAAGCTACTCTATTCATTAAGTAGTAGGCGGCAATGAGAACCTGAAAAGTTGTTTCCGTCTGCACAAGAATATTGATGTACAACAAATGGCACACTGTTAAAATTGGGTAGAATATTCTCTCACAGCGTCGAGGTTATCCGGGCATTTGAGGCGACGCTAACGAGGCAATCAAGCTGATGCCTAGTGTCAGTCAACTGAGCTCGGAGGAGAGGGTGAAGTTGTTTAATTCCGGGGAAGAGAAGGCTCAAAGGAGATATTTTTCAAATAGTCAAGATTCTTAAGGGAATGGATAAATTGAACCCTGAAAATATTTTCAAGATTGCCGCAGTCTCTAAAACTAGGGGGCGTGAGCTGAAGCTTAGCAAAGAGAAGGCGCGTGGACATTTTAGATTTAAATATGTTACACAGAAGATGATGAATTTGTGGACTGGGAAGATAATGTGGAAAAATCTATGGACAATATTTGAAGGAGTGGGCGATTGAGAATGGCCATTAACTATAGTCCTTTTTGGTCATGTACTTTCCGATGTTCCCATCCCTTTAGAAACATCTTTTATAAATCTGTGTAAAAATTAATTCCGATTGCTAATATTCCCTGCTTCCGTGGCTTTTAGCTATTGTAAATTGAACACAACTGCAGTTTGAGTTCAGGAACAGTCTTGCCTGTTTATTGTGGATGTGGATTGTATACCTCCTTAAACTGTAAATTGGTTTTAAAGACATTAGAATCATGAATCACACAGCACAGAAGGAGGCCATTCGGCCCACCGTGCCTATGCTGGCTCTTTGAAAGAGCTCTCCAATTAGTTCAGCTTCCCCTGCTCTTTCCCCATAGCCCTGAAAAATTTTCCTTTTCAAGTATTTATTTAGTTTTGACCTCCCCCAGAAGTGGAAACATCTTCTCTATGTTTATCCCATCAAACCCGCTTCATAATTTTAAAGACCTCTATGAAACCACCTCTCAGCCGTCTCATTTTTTGAGAGAGAGAAAAGAGCCCCAGCCTGTTTGGCCTTTCCTGACAAGTATAACCTCTTGTTCTAGAGAGAGAAAGAGAGAGAGAGAGAGAAGTCTGTGGTTCACCGATTTTATTTAGAATTTAACATTTTTAGTTCAAAGGTATTTTTGAACCTCTGCATGTTGTAAAATTCAGAAGGCTGCGGCAGTCCATAAATAAGATCTCAGCATTGTACCTTAACTTGTCTACTGAGGTCCATGGATTCATGGGTGTAGATCTGAGCCCATGGTGTCAAGATTCATCCCCAGATTTTTGCAGCTCAGAAACCTACATGAAGGTTTGATCTTTGCACCAGGTTTTATAGTATCTGACAACATTACATTTTGATAAGCTGCTGAATGGGGGATTGTTCTGTGTCTGTGAAGACTTTAACTTATCCTGCGCTTAAATATCGGATTTGAATGTGTGTGTACCTCACAGCATCACAAGCATTGTATTCCACATGAGAGCACAGCACTGGTCAGTTATCAGTGGGTAAACGTGCTTCCAAGATTCTGTCATGGTGTGTGTAGGGAGGAATGAAGATTTACATCCCCCTTCATGCGCAATGATACTGGACAATAGGCTGATCAAAAAAGAAAGACTTGCATTTCTATAGCGCCTTTCACGACCACCCGACATCCCAAAGCGCTTTACAGTCAATGAAGCACTTTTGGAAGCATAACCACTGTTGTCATGTAGGAAACGCGGCAGCCAATTTGCGCACAGCAAGCTCCCACAAACAGCAGTGTGAAAATGACCAGATCATCTGTTTTAGTGATGTTGATTGAGGGAGAAATATTGGCCCCAGGACACCGGGGAGAACTCCCCTGCTCTTCGAAGTAGTGCCGTCGGATCTTTTACGTCCAGCTGAGAGGGGCAGACGGGTCCTCGGTTTAACCTCTCATTCCAAAAGACGGCACCTCCGACAGTGCAGCACTCCCTCAGCACTGTACTGGAGCGTCAGCCTAGCTTTATGTGCTCAAGTCCCGGGAGTGGGACTGTGAACCCACAACCTTCTGACTCAGAGGTGAGATTGCTACCCACTGCTGACACGTCAATGAAGTTGTAAAGTGTGGATTTGTAAAAGGAATCTGTGCAAGGGCTGCTGGGGGAGAACCCTTATACAGCAACAACTTGTATTTATATAGCGCCTTTAACATAGTAAAACATCCCAAGGCGCTTCACAGGAGCGATTATCAAACTAAATTTGACACCGAGCCACATAGGGAGATATCAGGACAGGTGACCAAAAGCTTGGTCAGAGAGGTCGGTTTTAAGGAGTGCCTTAAAGGAGGAGAGAGAGGTGGAGAGGTTTAGGGAGGGAATTCCAGAGCTCGGGGCCCAGGCAGCTGAAGGCACGGCCGCCAATGGTGGAGCGATTAAAATCAGGGATGCGCAAGAGGCCAGAATTGGAGGAGCGCAGAGATCTCGGAGGGTTGGAGGAGATTACAGAGGTAGGGAGGGGTGAGGCCATGGAAGGATTTAAACACAAAGATGAGAGTTTTAAATTTGAGGCGTGGCTGGACCGGGAGCCAGTGGAGGTCAGCGAGTCAATACAGGTGGAGTGCTGGGAAGAAAAATACACAAAGGATGAGTTGCATAGATCATTGGTGTAAAAACCAACGTTATACCCGATCTCATCAGTTTCCCGACGAGCGGATTGGGTTAAAATTGCCCCCACAGTACTCCTGTTTTTCCTTATAATCCGGCAAATACTTTCACTTTCTGGGAAAATGAAAATGCTTCCCAGTGACTGTGATAACAACTTATTTCTTTTAACTTAATGGACTTAATCCTTTGTTGATTAAATCTGAATCTAGTTGGCAAATTAGGATAAATCGTTGTTCTGGTTACCCGCACCCCACAAGCACAAGTTTACTAAGGATGAGGAAGCCCATTTAGCCCATTTCAGACAGACCCTAGTGTACTTCCATCAAGTTTCTTAAATGATTCCAAGGTTTTGACCTTCTCTACCCTACCTAGAAGTCCATTCCATGTATTGATCACTCTTTATGGTGAAGAACTTTCTGATATCTGTAATTTGCCTTTTACTAGTTTG
The DNA here is from genome assembly GCF_052327205.1 of Somniosus microcephalus. Classification (NCBI taxonomy): domain Eukaryota; kingdom Metazoa; phylum Chordata; class Chondrichthyes; order Squaliformes; family Somniosidae; genus Somniosus; species Somniosus microcephalus. The sequence goes on along the minus strand of NC_140988.1, from coordinate 7,425,524 downwards.
AACTTGTCTCCCTTTGTCCTGCTCGTAGAATCATAGATCGCAGAAGGAGTCCATTCGGCCCATCGTGCCTGTGCCGGCTCTTTGAAAGAGCTCTCCAATTAGTCCCACTCCCCCCTGCTCTTTCCCCATAGCCCTGTAAATCTTTCCTTTTCAAGTATTTATCCAATTCCCTTTTTGAAGGTTACTATTAAATCTGCGTCCGCCACCTTTTCAGGCAGCGCATTCCATTCTCTCACTGTTTAGTTTGAAGCCATTGTCTGAACCTACCTATTCCATGCCGTTTACTACCTTTTGTACCTCTATAAGGTCACCTCTCAGTTGCTTCCTTCCAAAGTTGAGAAGCCCAGCTCCCTCCAGTTTCCCCTTATAATTCAGCCCTCTTGCTGCTACTGGTGTTTTATGTTGACGATGATTTCGTTGAAGTAGCAGCTAATTCAGGAATGTCCACAAACCTGGGGCATTAATGAAGCCAAAAAAAAGAACCTAAGAACAACTTGCGTCCCAAGCCACTTCACAGGAGCGATTATCAAACAAAAATTGACACCGAGCCCACATAAGGAGATGTTAGGACTGGTGACCAAAAGCTGGTCAAAGAGGTTGGTTTTAAGGAGCGTCTTAAAGGAGGGGAGAGAGGCGGAGAGGTTTAGGGAGGGAATTCCAGAGCTTGGGGCCTCAGCAGCTGAAGGCACGTTAGACCCGATTAATATCGGGGGATGCTGAAGAAGCCAGAATTGGAGGAGCGCAGAGATCTCGGAGGGTTGTGGGGCTGGAGGAGATTTCAGATCTCGGAGGGTTGTGGGGCTGGAGGAGATTTCAGAGATGGGGAGGGGGGGCGAGGCCATGGAGGGAATTGAAAACAAGGATAAGAATTTTTAAATCAAGGCGTTGCCAATGTCGGTCAGCGAGCTCAGGGACGATGGATGAATGGGGCTCGGTGCGAGTCGGGACACGGGGCAGAAGAGTTTTGGATGAGCTCCAGTTTATGGAGGGTGGAAGATAGGAGGCGAGTCCGGAGAGAATCGGAATAGTGGAATCTGGAGGTAACAAAGACACGGATGTGGGTTTCAGCAGCAGATGGGCTGAGGCTGAGGCGGAGACAGGCGATGTTACGGAGGTGGAAGTAGGCGGTCCTGTTGATGGAGCGGTTTTGTGGTCAGAAGCTCATCTGGGGGTCAAATAGGATGCCAAAGTTGCAAACGGTCTGGTTCAGCCTCAGACACTGGCCAGGGAGAGGGATGGAGTTGCTGGCGAGGGATCGGAGTTTGTGGCAGGGACGGAAGACAAGAGCTTTGCTCTTCCCAATATTTAGTTGGAGGAAATTTCTGCTCATCCAGGACTGGGTATCGGACAGGCAGTAACAAATCAAAGGCAGTGGAGGGTTCGAGAGAAGTAGTGTAGAGTTAGAGCTGGGTGTCGTCAGCGTACATGTGGAAGCTGCTTCCCATTCACTCACTCCTTGAGGTCTCTTCCACTGCTTCTATTTCTCTTGTAAGAAGTCACACAACACCAGGTTATCGTCCAACAGCTTTATTTGAAATCACAAGCTTTCGGAGCGCTGCTCCGTCAGGTGAAGTAGAGAGATGCATAAAAACACAGCTTATATAGTCAGAGAATAACGTCAGATGTTTACAGGTAATCTTTCTAACTGCCATTTATCACACCTCGGCAGAGAGATAATCACAGCAATCAAAGGTGTAAATGGTGTCCAAACAGGTCACCTGTTTAAAGATTACCTGTAAACATCTGACATTATTCTCTGACTATATAAGCTGTGTTTTTATCCATCTCTCCACTTCACCTGACGAAGGAGCAGCGCTCCGAAAGCTTGTGATTTCAAATAAAGCTGTTGGACTATAACCTGGTGTTGTGTGATTTCTTACATTTGTCCACCCCAGTCCAACTCCGGCATCTCCAGACCATCTATTTCTCTTTACTGATGACAGATCCTCAATCCAGCGATGGTGGACTTTCTGACGAGGGGATGCAAGGGGTGTGTGTCAAGAACTGACACTGAGTCAACTCCGCAACAACCTGCACGTTAAACAGTGATGCTATCTGAGATACTCCTTGCAAAAACACACCTTGCGCCGCGCCGCTCTGAATCCTATTACCTATTTTAATTTTAATTTCTTTTTCTTTTTTAATCAGCACAAGAAGGCGGGCCAAGGTTTAACGCAGGGAAGACGTATAAATACAGTTACACTGTGGAGGTGCAATTAGACAGAGACGGAGGAACAGTCAAAGAGAGTGCTGGATTTAAGATTGTATCCAAGGTCAATGTTGACTTGTTATGGAGAAATTCAAGCAACGAAGAGGACCAACTGGTTCGAATTGCGGTAGGTTTCGTTTAATGGTAACCATTTTAATAACAGGATGATACAGCACAGAAGGAGGCCATTCAGCCCATCGTGCCTGTGCCGGCTCTTTGAAAGAGCTGTCCAATTAGTCCCACTCCCCCCCCCTGCTCTTTCCCCATAGCCCTGCAAATGTTTTTCATTTTCAAGTATTGCTTTGGCAGGGGGTGGGGGGGGGAGAGAGACAGAAGAATATTTTCATCACAACTCCCTTATTTTTTCCTTTACTTTATCTTCTCCTCTTTCTCTTTTTAACCACTTCCTGAAACTTTGTTTATCGTCAGTCATGAGGAACAGGAAGATCCCAGTTACAGACATTTCCCAAGACAGCATTAAACATCTACCTTCCCAGGTGCCTCCTCACTTGCTTTCACAGATGAAAGAGTGAAGACAAGTGGAGGCATCTGAAAATAAAAAAGAAAGACTTGCATTTATATAGCGCCTTTCACGACCACCAGACGTCCCAAACTGCTTTACGGCCAATTTACTTTTGAAGTGTAGTCACTGTTGTAATGTGGGAAATGCGGCAGCCAATTTGCGCACAGCAAGCTCCCATAAACAGCAATGTGATAATGACCAGATAATCTGTTTTAGTGATGTTGATTGAGGGATAAATATTGGCCGGGACACCAGGGAGAATTCCCCTGCTCTTCTTCGTAATAGTGCCATGGGATCTTTTACGTCCACCTGAGAGAGCAGAAAAGTTCACTCCCTCCGCCACCGACATACCGTGGCTGCAGTGTGAACCATCTACAAGATGCACTGCAGCAACTCGCCAAGGCTTCTTCGGCAGCACCTCCCAAACCCGCGACCTCTTCCCCCTAGAAGGACAAGGGCAGCAGGCACGTGGGAACACCACCACCTCCAAGTTCCCCTCCAAGTCACACACCATCCTGACTTGGAAATATATCGGCCGTTCCTTTATCGCCGCTGGGTCAAAATCCTGGAACTCCCTCCCTAACAGCACTGTGGGAGCACCTTCACCACACGGACTGCAGCGGTTCAAGAAGGCGGCTCACCACCAGCTTCTCAAGGGCAATTAGGGATGGGCAATAAATGCCGGCCTTGCCAGCGACGCCCACATCTCATGAATAAGTTTTTAAAAAGATGAGAGGTAAAGGGAGAAACGTGGCAGGAAAACTGAAAGGAGGAGGCCGAGATAGTCAAGCAAACTGACTTCTTAAGTCTCAAGTAGCAGTCGTCTGCTTATTCTTTCTTCCCTGGAATTTTTCCAGGACATTCGCTCTCAGCCTTCCTGATCCTTGCTGCATCAAAAATCTTCAAACTCAAGCCTCACAAAGAGTACTGAAAACTTATTTTACCGCTACATATTTAACTATATATATATATATTTTATCATGGGCTTGAATTTGCGATGCGAGGCTTCCCGCGGGCGGTTGCCTCCGATCATCAAGAAAATCTACGCATTTACCTGGTGGTCCGGGAGATACGGAGACTCGCGATCCTGGGCCTCTCCCGGTAGAAATGCGCGGAGGCCCACGTGATCCCAAGGGCGCAGGCGGTTCGCAAGCGCCCCTGGGAATCACGTGGGCCAGCCCACCCAATGAAAGAAGGGAATCTCCATTCATACTGATGGGGATTCCGTACATACGGAACTGTCATAATGGGGATGACTTAAAAAATACACAAACACATGAAATAAATGTTTTTAAAAAATGACATATATAAAATTAATTAAAATGGCATTTAATTAAATATTTTAAACATAAATGTAACTTTTTGAAAAAAAATTATATGTTATAATGGGGCTAAATATAAACTTATCTTATTGGACAGGGTTTTCAATGTATAAGTGAGTGATAAAATTTTATTTTTCTCTTTTTTATACTTTTACGCTGGTAAAAGCCGGCCTTACGCTCTGCTTTTACCAGGCCTCAGAATTCCAGGGCCTTTCAGCGGGCGGAAATTGGGCATATGGGTCCAACTCTCCACCCGCAGGGGCCCGTCTCCCGGGGATGCGGAGGATCGTTCAAGAGGATTCTTGACAGATCGGAAAGCTCTGGGTTTCAGCGCATGCGCGTTGCGCGCCTAAACCCAGAACTTGCGCGGCCCCTACGGGCGTGAACGCACCTTGTACGCACCCATAGGGGTCGCAGAATATGGCCCCATATACCTTAGAATCATAGAAATTTAGGGCACAGAAGGAGGCCATTCGGCCCATCGTGTCAGTGCCGGCCGACAAAGAGCTATCCAGCCTAATCCCACTTTCCAGCTCTTGGTCCGTAGCCCTGCAGGTTATGGCACTTCAAGTGCATATCCAAGTACTTTTTAAATGTGATGAGGGTTTCTGCCTCTCCCACCCTTTCAGGCAGTGAGTTCCAGACCCCCACCACCCTCTGGGTGAAAAAAGTTCTCCTCAACTCCCCTCTAATCCTTCTACCAATTACAGGAAACTCTTTGGTATCTGGCACCGACGGGACCGGCGTGTTGCCGGTTGATTAAAAATTCCGGATGACGGAGGGGGTTATCTACCGAGGCTATTTTTAACAAACAAAAGTAAAAAAATCAAGCAATGTGCAGTATACAGTAATTGGGTACTCACCTACACCACGGGAGAGTCAGACTCCTGTTATTGAGGTGTTCGGACTTCCGACAGCGCCAAGAAGCCGAGTAGTGGCAGTTTGGAGAACTACCCCCACTGACTAACTCGGCCACCGCGGGAGACTCGGACTCGGACTTGGCAACATTGACGGTTATTGAGGTGTTGTTTTCGGAGTATGAATTTTGCCGGTTAATAGAGAATAGGTGCTGTTTAAACGAGAGTTTCCTGTACTTTAAATCTCTGCCCCCAGGTTATTGACCTCTTTGCAAAGAGCAATAGGTCCTTCCTATCCACTCTATCCAGGCCCCTCATCATTTTGTTTTAATAGTTTGTTGCAGGCATTTTCCCATCATGGTATGTGAACCCAGATATGAATAAATAGTCATCAGATATTGAGGAATGATGTGCGATCTGATTCGCAAAATATTCCTGTTGTTGTGTCAGTAGGGAAACAATATTATCCCCGCTGGGCGTGTGTGAAAGTTTGCATCAAACACAGGACCGTCTGAAAAGGCGGATGCTGGAAATCTGAAATAAAAACAGAAAATGCTGGAAATACTCAGCAGGTCAGGGCAGCATCCGTGGAGAGAGAAACAGAGTTAACGTTTCAGGTCGATGTCCCTTCGTCAGAACTGGAAAAAGTTAGAGATGTTTAAGCAAGTACAGAGGCAGGGAAAGGGGGAGGGGAGGAAAGAACAAAAGGGGAGCCTCCCCTTAAATGCATCTCTGCTCTTCTCCTCAACCACTCCCTGTGGCAGCGAGTTCCACATTCTCACCGCTCTCTGGGTAAAGAAGTTTCTCCTGAATTCCCGATTGGATTTATTAGTGATTATTTTATATTTATGACCTCTAGTTTTGGACACCCCCCACAAGTGGAAACATCTTCTCTACATCTACCCTATCGCACACCTTCATAATCTTAAAGACCTATTCATAGAATCTTACAGCACAGAAGGAGGCCATTCGACCCATCGTGCCTGTGCTGGCCCTTTGAAAGAGCTGTCCTATTAGTCTTATTCCTGCGCTCTTTCACCATAACCCTGAAAATGTTTTTCCTTTTCAAGTCTTTATCCAATTCCCTTTTGAACGTTACTGTTGAATTTGCTTCCACCGCACTTTCAGGCAGCGCATTCAAGATCACAACAACTCGCCCCGTTGCTTTGATTTTGGATTTCTGGCGCTCACCGTTTATCTTGTATCACTTAACTGACGCACAGTCTCCTTTCTCAGATAACTGATGTCAACTTTGAAAACGTGAGTGAACGAACTGACAAGAAAAACATCTTTAAAGGCACCACCGGAGAAGGAATCCTGGGAAAGAGCAACCTTGCAGCCTTGAAGAACCCAGTCCTCATTCGATGGATCAACGGAAAGGTACCGTCAGAGCTGTATTGTTTTGTGATCAACAGCAACTTGCATTTATGTAGCGCCTTTAACGGAGTAAAACGTCCCAAGGCGCTTCACAGGCGCGTGATCAGACAAAATTTGACACCGAGCCACATAAGGAGATATTAACTTGGTCAAAGAGGTAGGTTTTAAGGAGCATTTTAAAGGAGGAGAGAGAATCGGAGAGGTTTAGGGAGGGAATTCCAGAGTTTAGGGCCGAGGCAGCTGAAGGCACGGCCGCCAATGGCGGAGCGATGGAAATCGGGGATGCTCGAGGCCAGAATTGGAGGAGCGCAGAGATCTCGGGGGGTTATAGGCAATGTTCCCTCAGCGCTGCCGTGCAGTAATCTGCAAAGACCCGGGCAGGCCGCTCACTGGCTTTTCCACTGTAAACACCGCGCATGCGCAGAAATTTAAAGGGACCGCGCATTAAAAGAAACAGGCCGCGCAGAACAAAGCACAGCTCACAGGGAACATTGGTTGTGGGTGTTAGATCCATGATTCTGAGAGTATGATGTTTTTTCAATAACCACACGGATGCTGTAACTTAACAATCAACAGGTATTTACTGGAGTAGGGTAGTCTCAAGGCTGGGGGTACAGAGGCATGCTCAAGGCTTATATACAGGTGTGGTCACTGCCGGTACTACAGTATACAGGAGCTGTAAAAGTAGTTCTCTCTTAAAGGTACATACACTACAATTCCTCCCCTTTTAGTTTAGCAGTACCCATAATATTCAAATAACAATTAACATTTTAACATGTACATTAAACAACAATAGTCCATTTATAGATTCAGTCTTTGGGGCGGCTTCCTGATCCTTTCGGGATAGCGCCTTTCCTGAGGTTCTTATTCTTGGTGCGGAGGCGATTCTGGCCCCTTTTCGTCGGTTAGTTCATCGGTTTCCACTGCTACTGGTTCTGAGGTAGATACTATTGGTATGTCGGGTTCATCCCCAGGTACTCGAGACATGGGGTTGACTCGTTCCTATGACACTAAGATCTGATCGACGTGGCGTCTCACAATGTTCTCCCCGACATCCACTATGTACATTAATGGCCCCTGCCTTGTGCATATCGTTCCGGGTTGCCATTTCTCTGTTCGGTAGTCACGGGCCAAGACTGGTTGTCCTACATTGAAGCTCCTTGTCGGCTTCTCATTGATGCGCTGGAATTATTTATCCTCAACATTTCTTCGCACATTTGGTCTGAGCAAATCCAGACGAGATCTCAACCTTCGGTTAAAGAACATCATGGCCGGGGTCTGGTTGGTGACTGCATGTGTCGCATTTCTGTAGGCTAATAGGAAATTGTCCACCTTATGCTGTAGTGGAATTTCATCGTTGCACATGGTCTTTATCGCCTTTTTAAAGGTTTGTACGAACCTCTCAGCCAATCCATTTGTGGCTGGATGATACGGGGCGGATGTGTAATGCCTGACCCCATTCCTTCTCATAAATTTCCAAAACTCTTCGGACACAAACTGTGGTCCATTATCAGAGCAAATCTGCTCTGGCAAGCCGTTCCTGGCAAATATGGTCCGTAGGACTGCAATCATTTTCTCTGTAGTGGTTGAGGACATTTTTATCACCTCAGGCCATTTCGAGTGAGCATCCACTGCTATTAAGAACATTGAGTCCATGACTGGACCAGCAAAATCAATGTGCACCTGTTGCCATGGAGAGGAGGGCCACTCCCATGGGTGTAGAGGGGCATGTGGTGGTGCATTTTGGACCTTCTGGCATCCTGAGCAGCTCTTGGTTAGGTCCTCGATTTGTTGATCGATCCCCGGCCACCACACATAAGCCCTAGCAAGGCTTTTCATTTTCACCCCTCTCAGATGACCTTCATGAAGCTCATTTAGCACTCTCTCCCTTAACTTGGGTGGAATCACCACTCGGGATCCACACATCACTGTCCCCTGGCATACTGACAGCTGTTCTCTTCTGGATGAGAATGCTGGCAACAGTGAGTCGCCATGTGTTGGCCATCCCCTCACTGTCAAATCATATACCCGAGACAGTGTCGGATCATTGCGGGTCTCCTTCTCTATATCCGCGTTCGTTACTGGCAATCATTCAATTATTGACGAATAAAATATCTCGATAGGGTCCACTGCTGGTGCTTCCTCCACAGTAGGCAGTGGCAGGCGTGATAGCCCATCAGCGTTTCCATGCTGTTTCGTGCCTTTATATTCTATTTCATATTGATTCGCCCCTAGAAACAGGGACCATCTTTGTAACCGCTGTGCAGTCATCACTGGAACGCCCTTCTTAGGATTAAAGATGGAGGCAAGTGGTTGGTGGTCAGTCAGCAAGGTGAACTTCTGCCCATGCAGATAGCGGTTGAATTTTTTTACTCCCCATACTAGGCTGAGGGCCTCCCTGTCAATCTAGGCGTAGTTGCGCTCGGCTGAGGTTAGTGACCGAGACGCAAAGGCTACTGGCCTCTCCAACCCGTCTGGGAATTTGTGCGACAGCACCGCTCCAATACCATAGGGTGATGCATCACATGCCAAACGAATTGTTAGTGCTGGGTTGAAATGGGCCAACACCTCTTTTGATGTGATCAATTCTTTACACTTCTGGAAAGCTCGTCTACGTTCGTCATTCCACTTCCATGGTACCCCTGTTTGCAGTAGGGTGTGCAGTGGGTGTAATACCGTGGACAAATTTGGTAAGAACTTATGGTAGTAGTTTACCAGCCCGAGGAACTACCTCAGTTGTGACACATTTTCCGGTGCTGGAGCCTTGACTACTGCCTCAATCTTTTCAGGGGACTTATGTAACCCCTCTTCATCGATGACGTGGCCACAATACGAGATCTGCTTCTGGAAAAACTCGCACTTGTGGCGATTAGCTCGTAGCCCATATTCCTTTAATCTGGTGAGCACCTTCTCCAAGTTGGTGAGGTGATCACTGTCATTTTTGCCCGTGACCAGGATGTCGTCCAAATAACACTGGGTCCCTGGAATCCCTTGCAGGACTTGATCCATCGCCCTTTGCCAAATAGCCGGAGCCGATGCTACCCCGAACACCAGCCGGTTGTATTGATAGAGACCTTTATGAGTGTTGATCGTGAGGTATTGTTTCGAGGCTTCTTCTACCTCCATTTGCAAGTACGCCTGGGCTAGATCAATTTTGGTGAAGCGTTTACCTCCAGATAGCAAGGCGAAAATATCCTCAATTCGTGGAAGCGGATATTGTACCGTGTGAAGGACTGGGTTCATTGTCACCTTAAAATTCCCACAGATGCGGACCTTCTTTGGTTCCCCAGGCGTATCACTCAACGACCTCTTCATTACAGGAACGATGGGTGTAGCCCACTCGCTCCAGTCCACTTTGGACAGTACTCCTGAACTTCCAACCCTTCCAGCTCTGCTTCGAAGGCTGGTCTGATCGCATAAGGCACTGGTCTGGCCTTAAGAAACTTTGGGCTGGTATTTTCCTCTATTTTAATCTATTTAGTGTTCCGAGTCCCTCCTGGAACACTTCTTTTGTGTCAGTTAGCATTTTTGACAGTCGTCCAGGTGTGACGTCATCATCCTTTTTGGCCTCAACCTTCAGTGCCTGTATGGAATGCCAATCTAATTGTATCTTCCGGATCCATTCACGTCCTAGCAGTGGTGGTCCTCCATCTGGCAATACATATAAGTCCATTTTAGGTATTTCCTGGCGTTTGTATATCACTTTCACCCTTATTTTTCCTTTGGGGTAGACTTTTTGCCCCGTGTATGTCTTCAAGACAATCTCTGTAGCTTTCAAGGGTATATGTGAAAATAGCCGCTTGTAGTCCCTTTGGTTTATGATTGTTAGGGCTGATCCTGTGTCCAATTCCATTTTCACTTGGACTCCGTCTATCTTGAGTGTAACCCAGATAGTCTGGTGATCCTCCATTTTGGTTACCTTATGTAGTTTCAGACAACCCAGCTCCTTGCTTCCGGAGTCTGTGTCACTTTTCTGTTCGTCTGAACTACTGTCCATCACCTTGTGTACCTTTTTGTACTTCTCCTGTGGAGATTTCTTGCTGTTGGTTTTCTTCCCAGACCTGCAGACTCTTGCTATGTGTCCTGCTTTTCCACACTGTCTGCACACTTGGTCCTTGAACCAACAATCCTTCTGGTCGTGTGTTGTTCTGCCGCAGTGATAACACTTCCCTGTTCCATAGGACATTTCATTGGTGCCATATTCTTGCGGTCTCCGTTGTATCTCTGCAGCGCCCCTTGCGGCTGCTTCGTGTGATACTGCCATACTGAAAGCCTTGGCCAGCGTAAGATCCTTTTCTGATAGAAGCCATTTCTGGGTTCCTTCACTTTGAAGCCCACACACAAACTTGTCCCTTAACGTATCTGCTAGTCCCACTCCAAACTGGCAGTGTTTCGATAGCTTGCGCAGTTCCGTTAAGTACTCAGCATTGCTTTCGTCTTTGTGTTGGTTCCTTTTATGGAACTTAAATCGTTCTGCTATCAGCAGCGGTGTGGGGTTTAAGTGGTCCTATAGGATTTCTACTATGTTTTCGAAATTCTTATTCACAGGATTCTCTGGGGTTATTAGGTTTTGCAGTAACCCATAAGTTTTTGCACCCATGGAATTTGACAAAACCAGTGCTTTCCTAGCATCTGGCACTTCATTCGCCCTGCAGTACACCTCAATACGTTTGACATATGTTGCCCAATCTTCGACTTCATTGTCGAACGTAGAGATATTGCCACTCTTCGGCATCCCTGGGTGTGATTTAACTGTCAAAAATGGCGTCTCCCGCGCTTTCCCTTCTTCTCCGCTGGCACAAAATGGCGTCTCCCGCGCTTTCCTTTCTTCCCGCGCTCACCCTTCTTCTCTGCTGCGGCTTCTAAAAATGGCGTCTCCCACGCTCTTCCTTCTTCTCTGCGGCTCAATGGCGTCTCCCACGCTCTCCCTTCTTCTCCCCGCGGACACTGTTCAGCCCTTGAGCCCTGGCTGCGCTCTGCGCGTTTTTTTTTTCTGTGCGCCTTTCCCGTTTCCGCCGCTCGGTCCTGAACCCGGCTGCTGCTTTACCCTCTCTCCGTTTTGTTTTTCCTCGACGCCGCTCGGTTTTCAAGCCCCGGCTGCGCCCTGTGCGCTTCACCCTCTATCTTACCCCGTCGACGCTGCTCGGCTTTTTCTCTGCCGTCGGTCGGCTCCAGCCGCCGCTGTCCAGGAAGGGTCTGCGCTGTACCTGGTACCTGTCGTCAGTCTGTTGCTGATCGTCGTGGCTGGGGAACCAAGCCCGGCTCTCCACAGCCTCCCCTGCGATGTTCACTCTCTGCCGGACGACTGGGCGGTTGCTCGTGGTTGACACCCGTGTTTCTGGCCTCGACTTTCTTCCACCGCCCTCCCGGAGCGAATCCTTGAAGGGAAATGCAGAGTTGCAGGTAGATTCGAATTGCCACTCGTCGCCACTGTTAGATCCGTGATTCTGAGAGTATGATGTTTTTCAATAACCACACGGATGCTGTAACTTAACAATCAACAGGTATTTACTGGAGTAGGGTAGTCTCAAGACTGGGGGTACAGAGGCATGCTCAAGGCTTATATACAGGTGTGGTCACTGCCGGTAGTACAGTATACAGGAGCTGTAAAAGTAGTTCTCTCTTAAAGGTACATACACTACAGTGGGGCTGGAGGAGATTACAGAGATAGGGAGGAGCGAGGCCATGGAGGGATTTGAGAACAAGGATGAGAATTTTAAAATCGAGACATTGCCGGGCCGGGAGCCAATGTAGGTCAGCGAGCACAGGGTGAACGGGACCTGTTGCGAGTTAGGACACGGTGCAGCCAAGTTTTGGATGACCTCAAGTTTACGTAGGGTGGAATGAGGGAGGCCGGCCAGGAATGCATTGGAATAGTCGAGTCTGGAGGTAACAAAGGCATGGATGAGGGTTTCAGCAGCGGATGAGCTGAGGTTAAAACAATCACGAAACTATCTGCCCAATATATAAATGCAAGTCTTTCTTTCTTCTTCAAATCTCACCCCTAGTTGTGCATCAGCATCAGCAGCTTTGGGAGACTAGAATTTATTCAACCCAAGGCACTAAGGGCAGTAATGAACTCTCTGAGCCTTGAAGGAAAATGAATGTGTGTGTGTGTGGGGAGGCCAGGGGGAGCTTATAGTAGTGTATTGGGGTACGGTAGCAGAGTGGTTATGTTACTGGACTAGTACTCCAGAGACCTGGACTTAATGATCCATGAGACGTGAGTTCAAATCCCACCACGGCAGCTGGGGAATTTAAATTCAGTTAATTAAATAAATCTGGAATAAAAAGCTAGCATTAGTAATGGTGACCATGAAACTACCGGATTGTTGTAAAAACCCATCTGGCTCACTAATGTCCTTTAGGGAAGGAAATCTGCTGCCCTTACCTGGTCTGGCCTATATGTGACTCCAGACCCACAGCAATGTGGTTGACTCTTAACTGCCCTCTGAAATGACCTAGCGAGCCTCTCAGTTGTACCATAACTGCTATGACAAAGTCAGCACTGTGGGAGGACCTTCACCACACGGGACTGCAGCAGTTCAAGGTGGCAGCTCACCACCATCTTCTCAAGGGCAATTTGGGATGGGCAATAAATGCCAGCCTTGCCAATGACACCCAACAATGAAAAAAATTAAACGGTCCAGATAAGGTACTTCCAGAAAAATGCTTCCAGGTATAGCAGGACACCCCCAGAACAAAGGGACAGTGTTTAATAACTGGAGAAAGGTGAGTTTAGGACAGATGTCAGGAAGAACATTTTCACGTAAGGCGTGACCAAGTCTTGGAAAGGTCTGGATAGGGGAGGCAAAAACCTCTGACTTATGCAAGGGCCAGTTAGGTGACATTACAAAAGATAATGCAGGATGTTTGCCTGGGGTGGATGAGCTACAATGGGTCAAGTAGCTGTCCCCTTATCTTTATCTATGTTGTGCTCTTGTGAATGTGTGAAATCAATTCTTCGCCAACAGTTCCAAAAGAAATCTGCCAGCAGTGAACTTATTTACTGTTGCTAGGTAACCGGTGGTACTTTGACCTCCTCGTCATTACATCACTAATCTGATTAAGGATTTGATGCAGGGTTGTCTAGATTTCCTGCCAGTGGGATGTGACACATAAAGCTCAGTGATGATCGTGCAGTTGGTAGCTTGCTTGAATTTGGCAGATACTGTGAGTGACACATGAATTCAAGGTTCAGTCTAGGATTTACGGTCAATGGCCAGTTAATGATGAGCTGTACAATTACAAGTGGTAGTAAAGGCTGGTGATGTGCCTCAATAAGTTCCGAGACTCGATGTTAGCGAAACAAAACAAGGCTTTTATTAACTTAGAAAGTAACACGTAAAAGAGAGAGATGTCTTCCTTCTGGAGGCTGAGGCCAGACTGAGCCAGCTTACAAAAGGGGCCAGGTATGGGCGGAGCCCTACACACAGCACATTCCAGCAAATTCCAATACATAATACAATGAGGACTGGGGGAAGGGAAATGACACTGAAACCGACCACAGTCACAGGCAGTGATGAATGGAATATATTTCATCACATTCACCCCTTCTATAGATTTAGTCTGTTCGGGGGTTTGATAGTCCTCTGCGACCGACGTGGTGCCGCGGGTGTCGGCTGGGTGTCCCCGGTAGCCTCCTGGGTCTCTGCCGGGGGTGCCGCCAGGGTTGTTGAAGGGGTAGTTGGTGGGGGTGCCGTTGGTCGATGTTCTTCCGGGGGTGATGAAAGAGTAGTGGGTGGGTAAGGGTTGCTGTGATCGTTGAAAAGAGTAGTGGGTGGGTAAGAATTGCTGTGATCGTTGTCGCTGCTATTGCCGTGGTTGTTGTCGATGCCGGCTGGGGCGACGTCTTTTATGGACACGGTGTCCTCCCTTCCGTCGGCGTGCCGGACATATGCGTATTGGGGGTTGGCGTGGAGTAGGTGTACTGGCTCCACGAGAGGGTCCGTCTTCTGGCCCCTCACATGCCTTCGCACGAGTACCGGACCTGGGGTGGAGAGCCATGATGGCATGGATACACCTGAGGTGGATTTCCGGGGAAAGACAAACATACGTTCATGAGGCGTGGCATTAGTGGCCGTACACAATAGCGACCGTATCGAATGGAGCACATCCGAGAGGACTTCCTGCCAGCGGGAGATAGGGAGGCCCTTGGTCCTTAGAGCTAGAGTGACTGCTTTCCACACTGTCCCGTTCTCTCGCTCCACCTGGCCGCTACCCCGGGGGTTGTAGCTGGTGGTACGGCTCGTGGCGATCCCCTTGGACAGCATGTACTGGCGTAGCTCTTCACTCATGAAGGACGCCCCCCTATCCGTATGGATGTAGCTCGGCATACCGAACAGGCTGTTGAGGCATTTAATGACCGTGGCGCTGGTCATGTCTGGGCAGGGGAAGGCGAATGGGAACCGGGAGTATTCGTCCACAATGTTCAGGAAGTAAACATTGCGGTCGACGGACGGGAGGGGGCCCTTGAAATCTAAGCTGAGCCGCTCAAAGGGCCGTGTAGCTTTGATTAAGTGGGCTCTATCTGGGCGGTAGAACCGAGGCTTGCACTCAGCGCAAGTGCGGCAGTTCCTGGTCAGAGACCGAACTTCCTCAATCGAGTAGGGTAAGTTACGGGACTTTATGAAGTGGAACAGCCGCGTGACCCCTGGGTGGCAGAAGTCGTTGTGGAGGGTCTGTAGCCGATCCCCGGTGGCGCTGGCACACATCCCTCGTGAGAGGGCGTCAGGGGATTCGTTAAGGGCCCCTGGCCGGTAAATGATGTCGTACTCGAAGGTGGAGAGCTCGATCCGCCACCTAAGAATCTTATCATTTTTAATCTTCCCCCTCTGTTTATTGTTGAACATAAACGCTACCGACCGCTGGTCGGTAAGTAGGGTGAAGCGTTTGCCGGCTAGGTAGTGGCGCCAGTGGCGCACTGCCTCCACGATGGCTTGGGCCTCCTTTTCCACGGAGGAGTGTCTGATCTCGGGGCCTTGGAGGGTCCTCGAGAAGAAAGCTACGGGCCGCCCCGCCTGGTTGAGGGTGGCCGCCAAGGCGAAGTCAGACGCATCACTTTCCACTTGAAATGGAGTGTTCTCGTCCACTGCCTGTAGCGTGGCCCGCTCAGTATCCTGCTTAATGCTTTTGAAGGCGGCGTGGGCCTCAGCAGAGAGCGGAAAAGAGGATGCTTTCAAGAGGGGGCGGGCTTTGTCGGAGTAGTTGGGGACCCATTGGGAATAATAAGAAAATAACCCCAGGCACCTTTTCAGGGCTTTGGGAGTGTTGGGCAGGGGCAGCTCCCGTAGGGGGCGCAATCGGTCGGGGTCTGGTCCGATTTCCCCATTCTCCACCACGCTGCCTAGTATGCAGAGGCGCGTGGTGTTGAAAACGCACTTGTCCTCGTTGTAGGTGAGGTTGAGTTTTTGTGCGGTTTCCAGGAACCTCTCGAGGTTCGAGTCGTGATCCTGCTGATTGTGGCCGCAGATGGTGACGTTGTCGAGGTAGGGGAAGGTTGCCTGCAAGTGGTGGTCATCGACCATGCGGTCCATCTCCCTCTGAAAGACCGAGACCCCATTCGTCACCCCAAAGGGGACTCTGAGGAATTGGTAGAGGCGTCCGTTCGCCTCGAAGGCGGTGTACGGGCGGTCCTCTGGTCTGATAGGGAGCTGGTGGTACGCTGACTTGAGGTCGATGGTGGAGAACACCCGGTATTGGGCGATTTGGTTCACCATTTCTGATATGCGGGGTAGCGGGTAGGCGTCTAGTTGGGTGTACCTGTTGATCGTTTGACTATAGTCGATCACCATCCGTTTCTTCTCGCTACCCCTTACCACTACCACTTGGGCGCGCCACGGGCTGTTGCTGCGTTCAATAATGCGCTCTTTCAGGAGCCTGTCTACCTCGGTCGCGATAAACCGCCTGTCCTCCCAGCTGTACCTCCTGCTTTTGGTCGCTATTGGCCGGCAGTTAGGGGTAAGGTTCGCGAATAGCGAAGGTGGCTTTACCTTCAGGGTAGCCAGACCGCACACTGTGAGGGGCGGCTGGGACCCACCGTACTTGAGCGTGATGCTTTGGTGGTTGCACTGGAAATCCAGGCCCAAGATCACGCTCGCACATAGGTTCTTCATGATTAACACTTTAAAATTATCGTATACAGTTCCGTTAACGCCCAATTGTACCGTGCAGTAACCCAGAATGGTCGATGTCTGGGTTTTATCGGCCATAGAGATGGTACCCTGAGTAGGGACCACCTTTAGGGAGAGTTGCTGTGCCAGTTCAGGGTGGATAAAACTCTCCGTGCTTCCACTGTCAATTAAGCATTTAACCCGGCACCCGTTTACCTCGATGTCCACCATTGATTTGGATAGCGGGTGCGGCCTGGTCTGGTCCACTGTGACCGATGCCACTGTAGGGCCCTGATCGATACAAGATGGCGTCCACGCTGTCTGCTCATAAGATGGCGGACCCCACGAGGTCGGGCAAGATGGCGTCCAAGATGGCCGCTCCCACGGCGCACACACGGCGGTTGCGGGTTTTCCGGCGGTTGGTTTTCTGGCGGGGTTCCCTCTGCACACCTTCCCGAAGTGCCACTTCTTACCGCACTTAAAGCAGGTGGTGCCTTTCGCCGGGCACAGGTTTCTGGTGTGCTTTGGCTGCCCGCAGAAGTAGCAGTTGGGTCCCTGACGCGTCGCGGCTGTCGTAGGGCTTCTGGGGGGAGAGCTGGGCCCCGCCGGTGTCGGGCTGCCGGGCGGGGAAGATGCCTTCCAAGATGGCGGCGCCCTCGGTGCGCACGTGGCGGCGTGGATGGCGCGGGCTGAAGAGTAGGCGTCCGAGTTTCTCTGGGCCACATCCAGGGACCGCGCGGTGTCCGCAGCCTGTTTCAGGTCCAACCCCGTTTTTTCCAGCAGTCTTTGCCGGATGTAAGTGGAGCTGAGGCCTGTGATAAAGGCATCGCGAACAAGCTCGTCGGTGTACACTGCGGCTTTTACATCTCGGCACTTACAGTCTTTGCCAAGCATTTTCAGGATGCTTAGGAACTCCTCCACCGATTCCCCAGGTCGCTGTGCGCGAGTAGCGAGTAGATGCCTAGCATACACCTCATTCATAGGCTGCTGGTAATGCGCCTTTAAGATGTCGCAGGCGGCCAGGTACGTATCGGCGTCTTGGATGAGGGGGTAAACCCGGTGGCTTACCCAATTCCGCAGAATTCCGAGTCTCATCCTCGCAGCGTCCGTAGCGTCTTTGACGGCTGCGGAATTGTCCAGGAAGAATTCCATACACTCAAACCAGTGTCCGAAGCGTGCTGATGCGTCCGGAGCATGTTGATCCAAATCCAAACGTTCGGGTTTCAGGAGTTGGCCCATAGTGTTGAAAAATAAGTTAATAAAATTGATGTGCCTCAATAAGTTCCGAGGCTCGATGTTAGCGAAACAAAACAAGGCTTTTATTAACTTAGAAAGTAACACATAAAAGAGAGAGATGTCTTCCTTCTGGAGGCTGAGGCCAGACTGAGCCAGCTTACAAAAGGGGCCAGGTATGGGCGGAGCGCTACACACAGCACATTCCAGCAAATTCCAATACATAATACAATGAGGACTGGGGGAAGGGAAATGACACTGAAACCGACCACAGTCACAGGCAGTGATGAATGGAATATATTTCATCACATTCACCCCTTCTATAGATTTAGTCTGTTCGGGGGTTTGATAGTCCTCTGCGACCGACGTGGTGCCGCGGGTGTCGGCTGGGTGTCCCCGGTAGCCTCCTGGGTCTCTGCCGGGGGTGCCGCCAGGGTTGTTGAAGGGGTAGTTGGTGGGGGTGCCGTTGGTCGATGTTCTTCCGGGGGTGATGAAAGAGTAGTGGGTGGGTAAGGGTTGCTGTGATCGTTGAAAAGAGTAGTGGGTGGGTAAGAATTGCTGTGATCGTTGTCGCTGCTATTGCCGTGGTTGTTGTCGATGCCAGCTGGGGCGACGTCTTTTATGGACACGGTGTCCTCCCTTCCGTCGGCGTGCCGGACATATGCGTATTGGGGGTTGGCGTGGAGTAGGTGTACTGGCTCCACGAGAGGGTCCATCTTGTGGCCCCTCACATGCCTTCGCACGAGTACCGGACCTGGGGTGGAGAGCCATGACGGCATGGATACACCTGAGGTGGATTTCCGGGGAAAGACAAACATACGTTCATGAGGCGTGGCATTAGTGGCCGTACACAATAGCGACCGTATCGAATGGAGCACATCCGAGAGGACTTCCTGCCAGCGGGAGATAGGGAGGCCCTTGGTCCTTAGAGCTAGAGTGACTGCTTTCCACACTGTCCCGTTCTCTCGCTCCACCTGGCCGTTACCCCGGGGGTTGTAGCTGGTGGTACGGCTCGTGGCGATCCCCTTGGACAGCATGTACTGGCGTAGCTCTTCACTCATGAAGGACGCCCCCCTATCCGTATGGATGTAGCTCGGCATACCGAACAGGCTGTTGAGGCATTTAATGACCGTGGCGCTGGTCATGTCTGGGCAGGGGAAGGCGAATGGGAACCGGGAGTATTCGTCCACAATGTTCAGGAAGTAAACATTGCGGTCGACGGACGGGAGGGGGCCCTTGAAATCTAAGCTGAGCCGCTCAAAGGGCCGTGTAGCTTTGATTAAGTGGGCTCTATCTGGGCGGTAGAACCGAGGCTTGCACTCAGCGCAAGTGCGGCAGTTCCTGGTCAGAGACCGAACTTCCTCAATCGAGTAGGGTAAGTTACGGGACTTTATGAAGTGGAACAGCCGCGTGACCCCTGGGTGGCAGAAGTCGTTGTGGAGGGTCTGTAGCCGATCCCCGGTGGCGCTGGCACACATCCCTCGTGAGAGGGCGTCAGGGGATTCGTTAAGGGCCCCTGGCCGGTAAATGATGTCGTACTCGAAGGTGGAGAGCGCGATCCGCCACCTAAGAATCTTATCATTTTTAATCTTCCCCCTCTGTTTATTGTTGAACATAAACGCTACCGACCGCTGGTCGGTAAGTAGGGTGAAGCGTTTGCCGGCTAGGTAGTGGCGCCAGTGGCGCACTGCCTCCACGATGGCTTGGGCCTCCTTTTCCACGGAGGAGTGTCTGATCTCGGGGCCTTGGAGGGTCCTCGAGAAGAAAGCTACGGGCCGCCCCGCCTGGTTGAGGGTGGCCGCCAAGGCGAAGTCAGACGCATCACTTTCCACTTGAAATGGAGTGTTCTCGTCCACTGCCTGTAGCGTGGCCCGCTCAGTATCCTGCTTAATGCTTTTGAAGGCGGCGTGGGCCTCAGCAGAGAGCGGAAAAGAGGATGCTTTCAAGAGGGGGCGGGCTTTGTCGGAGTAGTTGGGGACCCATTGGGAATAATAAGAAAATAACCCCAGGCACCTTTTCAGGGCTTTGGGAGTGTTGGGCAGGGGCAGCTCCCGTAGGGGGCGCAATCGGTCGGGGTCTGGTCCGATTTCCCCATTCTCCACCACGCTGCCTAGTATGCAGAGGCGCGTGGTGTTGAAAACGCACTTGTCCTCGTTGTAGGTGAGGTTGAGTTTTTGTGCGGTTTCCAGGAACCTCTCGAGGTTCGAGTCGTGATCCTGCTGATTGTGGCCGCAGATGGTGACATTGTCGAGGTAGGGGAAGGTTGCCTGCAAGTGGTGGTCATCGACCATGCGGTCCATCTCCCTCTGAAAGACCGAGACCCCATTCGTCACCCCAAAGGGGACTCTGAGGAATTGGTAGAGGCGTCCGTTCGCCTCGAAGGCGGTGTACGGGCGGTCCTCTGGTCTGATAGGGAGCTGGTGGTACGCTGACTTGAGGTCGATGGTGGAGAACACCCGGTATTGGGCGATTTGGTTCACCATTTCTGATATGCGGGGTAGCGGGTAGGCGTCTAGTTGGGTGTACCTGTTGATCGTTTGACTATAGTCGATCACCATCCGTTTCTTCTCGCTACCCCTTACCACTACCACTTGGGCGCGCCACGGGCTGTTGCTGCGTTCAATAATGCGCTCTTTCAGGAGCCTGTCTACCTCGGTCGCGATAAACCGCCTGTCCTCCCAGCTGTACCTCCTGCTTTTGGTCGCTATTGGCCGGCAGTTAGGGGTAAGGTTCGCGAATAGCGAAGGTGGCTTTACCTTCAGGGTAGCCAGACCGCACACTGTGAGGGGCGGCTGGGACCCACCGTACTTGAGCGTGATGCTTTGGTGGTTGCACTGGAAATCCAGGCCCAAGATCACGCTCGCACATAGGTTCTTCATGATTAACACTTTAAAATTATCATATACAGTTCCGTTAACGCCCAATTGTACCGTGCAGTAACCCAGAATGGTCGATGTCTGGGTTTTATCGGCCATAGAGATGGTACCCTGAGTAGGGACCACCTTTAGGGAGAGTTGCTGTGCCAGTTCAGGGTGGATAAAACTCTCCGTGCTTCCACTGTCAATTAAGCATTTAACCCGGCACCCGTTTACCTCGATGTCCACCATTGATTTGGATAGCGGGTGCGGCCTGGTCTGGTCCACTGTGACCGATGCCACTGTAGGGCCCTGATCGATACAAGATGGCGTCCACGCTGTCTGCTCATAAGATGGCGGACCCCACGAGGTCGGGCAAGATGGCGTCCAAGATGGCCGCTCCCACGGCGCACACACGGCGGTTGCGGGTTTTCCGGCGGTTGGTTTTCTGGCGGGGTTCCCTCTGCACACCTTCCCGAAGTGCCACTTCTTACCGCACTTAAAGCAGGTGGTGCCTTTCGCCGGGCACAGGTTTCTGGTGTGCTTTGGCTGCCCGCAGAAGTAGCAGTTGGGTCCCTGACGCGTCGCGGCTGTCGTAGGGCTTCTGGGGGGAGAGCTGGGCCCCGCCGGTGTCGGGCTGCCGGGCGGGGAAGATGCCTTCCAAGATGGCGGCACCCTCGGTGCGCACGTGGCGGCGTGGATGGCGCGGGCTGAAGAGTAGGCGTCCGAGTTTCTCTGGGCCACATCCAGGGACCGCGCGGTGTCCGCAGCCTGTTTCAGGTCCAACCCCTTTTTTTCCAGCAGTCTTTGCCGGATGTAAGTGGAGCTGAGGCCTGTGATAAAGGCATCGCGAACAAGCTCGTCGGTGTACACTGCGGCTTTTACATCTCGGCACTTACAGTCTTTGCCAAGCATTTTCAGGATGCTTAGGAACTCCTCCACCGATTCCCCAGGTCGCTGTGCGCGAGTAGCGAGTAGATGCCTAGCATACACCTCATTCGTAGGCTGCTGGTAATGCGCCTTTAAGATGTCGCAGGCGGCCAGGTACGTATCGGCGTCTTGGATGAGGGGGTAAACCCGGTGGCTTACCCAATTCCGCAGAATTCCGAGTCTCATCCTCGCAGCGTCCGTAGCGTCTTTGACGGCTGCGGAATTGTCCAGGAAGAATTCCATACACTCAAACCAGTGTCCGAAGCGTGCTGATGCGTCCGGAGCATGTTGATCCAAATCCAAACGTTCGGGTTTCAGGAGTTGGTCCATAGTGTTGAAAAATAAGTTAATAAAATTGATGTGCCTCAATAAGTTCCGAGACTCGTTGTTAGCGAAACAAAACAAGGCTTTTATTAACTTAGAAAGTAACACGTAAAAGAGAGAGGTATCTTCCTTCTGGAGGCTGAGGCCAGACTGAGCCAGCTTACAAAAGGGGCCAGGTATGGGCGGAGCCCTACACACAGCACATTCCAGCACATTCCAATACATAATACAATGAGGACTGGGGGAAGGGAAATGACACTGAAACCGACCACAGTCACAGGCAGTGATGAATGGAATATATTTCATCACAGCTGGTACTTCCGGTTGTTTTCTTTGGAGCAGAGGAGGCTGAGGGGAGATTTAATTGAGGTGTATAAAATTATGAGGGGCCTAGATAGAGTGGATAGGAAGGACCTATTCCCCTTAGCAGCGAGGTCAATAACCAGGGGGCAGAGATTTAAAGTAATTGGTAGAAGGATTAGAGGGGAGTTGAGGCGAACTTTCTTCACCCAGAGGGTGGTGGGGGTCTGGAACTCATTGCCTGAAAGGGTGGTAGAGGCAGAAACCCTCATCACATTTAAAAAGTGCTTGGATATGCACTTGAAGTGCCGTAACCTGCAGGGCTACGGACCAAGAGCTGGAACGTGGGATTAGGCTGGATAACTCTTCCTCAGCTGGCACGGACAAGATGGGCCGAATGGCCTCCTTCTGTGCCGTAAATTTCTATGATTCTAGGTGTCGAGGCCGGAACTGACACAAAAGCACAAGAAATAGTGCCACGGGATCTTTTCCGCCCTCCTGAGAGGGTCGACGGGGTCCTCGGTTAAACTTCTCATCTGAAAGACGGTACCTCCGACAGTGCAGCACTCCCTCAGCACTGCATTGGGACTGTCAGCCTACGTTTTGTGTTACCCGGCTACCGACCATAGAGCACATATACCAGAAACGCTGTTTACGGAGGTCACGGACCATCATCAAAGACCCTACCCACCCCAGCCACACTCTGTTCGCCCTCCTGCCATCTGGGAAACGCTACAGATGCATTCGCACCCGAACGACCAGATTTAGGAACAGCTTCTTTCCCAGGGCTGTCATCCTACTGAACTCCACAAATAAACTCTAAAGCCTGCACATCTGCCAATGCACTTTATTATGGTTATGTTTATGTTAAAGTATTACAAGCCAAATGTATGTTGAATATTTAAATGTCTTAATCTAAATGTACACTCTCGGGAGCCGCAAGCCTACATTTCGTTGTACTGCACCTGTGCACTAACAATGACAATAAAGTTGATTATGATTATGATTATGATTATGATATTAAAGACTTCCTCTTCCAGGGACTCTTACTCCGCTTCACTCCTGTTTCAGGTCAGACCCAGACCCACATTCAGGCTGGATTGGTGCTACTACCACAGCTGCTTGTCACCGACACTAGTTGCAATGTCAATGCCTCCTCCGCTGCACAATGTTGTTGTGTCCTTGTGCTTCACAACAGCTTTTTAGAGGCCTCTTGGGAGGAGACATTCTATGAACCACTTCTCTTACAGTGACGCCATTGAGAGGGCCTCCCACAGCTGAACTTGTCAGCACGATAGAGCACATTTACATCGCCAGAGATATATCATTAGTGCAGAAATGATGCTGTGTGCCACTGGTGTTCAGAAACCTAACGGCCACGTTCAGCTAAAGAAAGAAACAACTACAGCGAATGTAGGAAACGTGGCAATTTGTGCATAGCAAGCTCCCACAAACAGCAATTTGATAATGACCAGATCATCTGTTTTAGTGATGTTGGTTGAGATAAATATTGGCCCTAGGACACAGGGGAGAACTCCCCCTGCTCTTCTTTGAAATAGTGCCGTGGGATCTTTTACGTCCATCTGAGAGGGTCGACGGGGCCGCGGTTAAACTTCTCATCCAAAAAACGACACCTCCGACAGCCTGCATTTTGAGTGTCAGAGGGTGGTGAACCTGTGGAATTCTCTACCACAGAAAGCTGTGGAGGCCAAGTCACTGAATATATTTAAGAAGGAGATAGATAGATTTCTAGACACAAAAGGCATCAAGGGGTATGGGGAGAGAGCGGGAATATGGTATTGAGATAGAGGATCAGCCATGATCATATTGAATGGTGGAGCAGGCTCGAAGGGCCGAATGGCCGACTCCTGCTCCTATTTTTCTATGTTTCTATGTTTCTACGTTTTCTGCTTAAGTCTCTGTAGTGGGAACCTGAACCCACAACCTTCTGACTCCGAGGCAAGAGTGCTACCAACTCACCCACCGCTCCCGCACCCAGCCCCACTGAACAGGAGCACAGGTTGGAAACAATACTCCCTTCTGTGCTCCCATCGAGTGATGTTCTGTGCAGGGAACGCAGTAAAGAATGAACTTTCATTTATATAGCGCCTTTCACGACCTCAGGATGTCCCAAAGCGCTTCACAGCCAATGAAGTACCTTTGAAGTGTAGTCACTGTTGTGATGTAGGAATCGAACAATGTGCCCTTTCATGTGCTTGTATGAGATTCCTCTGTCCACTATTTTAATGCAGATGTTAACACACATATTTGAAGTAGGTTAACACGTCTGTTAAAATCGTGGATGAAGAACTTCACACAAATCCATTAAGAATTCAGAGGCTGATATCAGGCTGTGCGATAGTGATTGGCCTGAAAATGTCTGCTGGCATTTCCACCATACTGTTAGGTTAAGTAATGCCTCTGACCCAGTTCATAGAATCATAGAATCACACAGCACAGAAGGAGGCCATTCGGCCCATCGTGCCTGTGCCGGCTCTTTGAAAGAGCTCTCCAATTAGTCCCACTCCCCCCTGTTCTTTTCCCATAGCCCTGCACATTTTTTCTTTTTAAGTTTTTAGACATAGAAGATAGGATAGGAGCAGGAGTAGGCCATTCGGCCCTTCGAGCCTGCTCCGCCATTCAACGAGATCATGGCTGATCATCCAAACCCTAGCACCCGGTCCCTACACCGACAGCCATCCCACCCAAGCCCTATCCCCGTAACACTAAGGGCCAATTTTTATCATGGCCAATCAACCTAACCCGCACATCTTTGGACTGTGGGAGGAAACCGGAGCACCCGGAGGAAACCCACGTAAACACGGGGAGAATGTGCAAACTCCACACAGACAGTCGCCCGAGGCCGGATTTGAACCCGGGTCCCTGGCGCTGTGAGGCAACAGTGCTAACCACTATGCCACCGTGCTGCCCTTTTATCCAATTCCCCTTTATAAAAGTTAATTTTGAACCAAATAGGAGAAACAAACAGACACTTTTGGAAGTTCCTGGCTCTGAAGCCCGCTAGCATTTGCGAGTCTCCTCCAAGGTATCCTGCTCACGAGGTTTCCCAAACAGATTAGGAATAATTTTGCTTTATTATGCAGTGGGTTGTCAGGAATACCCTGCCCAGAAGCAGTGCAGTTCAAAAATAAAAATTTAAAAGGGGAAAGGACAGGGGGAGTGAGACTAAGTGGACGGTGCTTTCAGAGAGCCGGCACAGGCACGATGGACCGAATGGCCTCCTTCTCTATTGTAAAATTCTATCATAGGATTACACAGGATATACGGCACAGAAACAGACCGTTCGGCCCAACCAGTCTATGCCGGCATTTATGCTCCACTCGAGCCTCCTCCCGTCTTTCGTCATCTAACTCTATCAGTGTAACCCTCTATTCCCTTCTTCCTCGTGTGCTTGTCCAACCTCGCCTTAAATGCATCTACGCTATTCGCCTGAAGCACTCCCTGTAGTAGCGAGTTCCACATTCTCACCACTCTCTGGGTAAAGAAGTTTCTCCTGAATTCCCTACTTGATTTTTTGGTGACTATCTTATATTGATGGCCTCTGGTTTTGCTCTTCCCCACAAGTGGAAACACTCTCTCTGTATCCACTCTATCAAAACCTTTCCTAATTTTAAAGACCTCTATTAGGTCACCACTCAGCCTTTGTCTTTTCAAGAGAAAAGAGACCCAGCCTGTTCATCCTTTCCTGATCTGTATACCCTCGCATTTCTGTATCATTCTACATCAGTTCGCTGGCCAATGCTTTGCCTGGTGCCCACTCTAGTGAGTGGAACGCTAACTTTGCTTTGTGAATGAGAGTCTAACAAAACTCTTTGTAGGAATGCTAACTCACCATATCGGAGGGTGTACTTTAACTCCGTGGACTATTGTAACGCTGATTGCATGTCAAAATGTTAATTACACGCTGATAGTAATAACGTTGAGCCTGAGCGTTGCTTAAGGTTCAAAGTCTAGGATCATAGAGCATCCTAATAGTAGATAGGCCAGCTTGGCAGTTCAATGGTCAGGGTGCTTATTAGCCCTAATAAAAAGAAAACTGATAGATTTATCTCTGACTTTACACTCACTGGTTATGACATCCAGAGTAAAGTGCACCCTTGTGTGGTGATTTGTCCTCTCTTCCCTTTCAGGTGGATTCTATCTAGATGCCATGAATGGGCCTTCCGGCAAACTCCCACCTTAATTCCAGTGGGGGTTCATCGGAAGAGGCTATCACCCGCATATTGTCCTATGAGGAGAGATTGAGTTGACTAGGCCTATATTCCCTAGAGTTTAGAAGAATGAGGTAATCTCATTGAAACATATAAAATTCTTAAAGGGTAGATGCTGGGAGGATGTTTCCCCTAGCTAGGGAGTCTAGAACCAGGGATCACAGTCTCAGAATAAGGGGTCGGCCATTTAGGACTGAGATGAGGAGGAATTTCTTCACTCAGAGGGCGGTGAATCTTTGGAATTCTCTACCCCAGAGGGCTGTGGAGACTCAGTCGTTGAGTATATTCAAGACTGAGATCGATAGATTTTTGGATACTAAGGGAATCAAGGGAATATGGGGATCGGGCAGGAAAGTGGAGATGAGGTTGAAGATCAGCCATGATCTTATTGAATGGCAGAGCAGGCTCGAGTGGCCGAGTGGCCTACTCCTGCTCCTAATTCTTATGTTCGTATGTTCTTATACAATTATGCCCAGATCTCAGCTTTTGCTGGGGTTTTCCAGAGAGGGCGGGTGCTTTTCTAGGGTATTCCCAATTTTCTAACTTTATTGGTTGGGTTCCAGTCTAAGTGTAGAGGCCAAGGTCCCCAGGGTGTTGGGACGTACTGGCTTCCTGAAGGAGGCAAATGGGACCCACACCAGGGTGATTCAGGCCAGAGAAGTTGGCTGGACCCCCTCAAAACTGTTAGCTTTGTAATAAAATTGATCATCGGCTTCCTTTGTGAGAAGCTGAAGGGAGCAACACATTGTTTTTCTGGGTTGGGAGGAGGGGGAATGGAGAAGAAGACACCCCACTCCCCCCTAGAACACCTGGGTTTCCAGCCATATGGGCTAACGTTACACCCTCAGTGCCATGGGGCACCTGCTAGTCCCATGCAAATTAGGTGCTCTCCCACTGACCCCGTGCTCTCTGGTTCCTAACATGTTCTGTAGGACATGATGAAATCTCTACTATCTCTGGGGACCAAAAACCTTCCATTGGGTAGGAACAGGAGGAAATCATTCAGACCATTCAGCCCCTCGGGCCTGTTCCGCCATTCAATTAGATCATGGCTAAATCTGTATCATGACTCCATCTACCCGCCTTTGTTGCTTAAAATACCTTGCCCAACAAAGGGTAGCGCAAACGCAATAAGCAAACCGTTGTATCCTGGGACCATTGGAATGAATTTTGCAACACAGCCATCCCCACATTGGAAGGTGTGACATTGTTCCCGTAAACTTGTCAGCAAGTACTTGTCTTCCCCACTTGCCTCTCCTTCTCCCCTGAAGATGCTGACTCATGCTGGGATACTATCCCGCAGGAGCCAGCAATTCTCCAGTAACTCATCCAACTATCATAGTGACATGAATCAGTCATTCATGAAAGAAAGACTTATGAAATAATACTGAGCGGCCTGCGGGTGGCGCTGTCCAGGGAGAGTATAAATACTCGGGCACGGGCCCAGCTTGCGCAGGACATTCTTAACAGGAACTAGTGAAGGACACAACTAGACCTCCGTGTTGTAAAACAGTTGATTAAAGCTTTGTTTAACGCTTAGACCAAGTGCCTAGTAGTTTTTTTACGTCACATAGCGCACTGAAGGAAGCCATTCGGCCCATCGTACCTGTGCTGGCTCCCTAAAAGAGCTATTCTCCCCCCCACTTCCACCCTGCTCTTTCCCCATAGCCCTGCGTGTTTCCTCTTCAAGTATTTATCCAATTCCCTTTTGAAAGTTACTATCGGACTCTGCTTCCACCGCCCTTTCAGGCAGCGCATTCCAGATCACAACAACTTGCGTAAAAAAAAATCTCCTCATCTCCCCCTTTGGTTCTTTTTCCAATTACCTTCCATCTGTGGCCTTTGGTTACCGACCCTCCTGCCACTGGAAACGAAGTTCAGTCCAGCACCAAAGACCATATGAGGGCAATGCATGATAATTCACAATAACAAGAAAGTACACGATTCATAACAATGACAGATTATTGGTGGATTGCCCTGCAATCCTGGCCTCTTGAACATCCCCGATTTCCATCGCTCCACCATTGGCGGCCGTGCCTTCAGCTGCCTAGGGCCCCTAGGGAACTGTGAGCTAGAGTGGAATGAATTCAATGTCAAATCAGGGATCGGGGCAGCACGGTGGCATAGTGGTTAGCACTGTTGCCTCACAGCGCCAGGGACCCGGGTTCGAATCTGGCCTCGGGTGACTGTCTGTGTGGAGTTTGCACATTCTCCCCGTGTTTGCGTGGGTTTCCTTCGGGTGCTCTGGTTTCCTCCCACAGTCCAAAGATGTGCGGGTTAGGTTGATTGGCTATGATAAATTGACCCTTAGTGTTAGGGGGATTAAATATGTGGGGTTACGGGGATAGGGTGGGATATGTGTTGGTGTAGGGGTTACAGGGATCGGGTGGGATATGTGTCGGTGCAGGCTCGATGGGCCGAAATGGCCTCTATCTGCACTGTGGGTTTCTGTGATTCTGTGATTCTGTGATCAAGGGATATGGGGAGAAAGTAGGGACAGGGTACTGAATTTGGATGATCAGCCATGATCTCATTGAATGGCGGAGCAGGCTCGAGGGGCCGAATGGCCTACTCCTGCTCCTATCTTCTATGTTTCTATGTAAGCTCAGGAATTCCCTCCCTAAACCTCTCCACCTCTCTTTCTTCCTTTAAGACGCTCCTTAAAACCTCCCTCTTTGAACAAGCTTTTGGTCATCGGTCCTAATATCTCCTTACATGGCTCGGTGTTAAATTTTGTCTGATTTACGCTCCTGTGACGTGCCGTGGGGACGTTTTTACCAATGTTAAAGGCGCTATATAAATGCAATTTTCTGTTGTTGGATGATTCCTGAAACCTAGTTCAGCACTGAGCGTGGTCACCTACAACTTGACTTTCTCATCCACCAGGTGAAGACTTTTTACTCATTTTCAGATGAGCCGGTGGCAATTCAGAACATCAAGAAAGGCCTGAGCAGCCTGTTCCAAGTACAGCTCACGTCTACAAGTGCGAATGAGGTAAGCTTGTCTCTGCGTGGCGCTCCGTACATTTTGCAGGATTGTGGTGGGGTCGCAGCTTCACTATCCAAACTCACTGCGCTATTCGCTCCATTTCATTTTGTTAAGTGTATTATTAGACATTTATTAAAAACGGCAAATTTAAATTTACCACTAAACAATGAGAAGAGAAGAACGTAAGATTTAGGAGCAGGAGTCGGCCATACCGCCCTTCGAGCCTGCTCTGCCATTCAGTAAGATCATGGCTGATCATCGACCTCAACTCCACTTTCCTGCCCAATCCCCATATCCTTTGATTCCCCTAGAGTCCAAAAACTATCGATCTCAGCCTTGAATATACTCAACGACTGAGCCTCCACAGCCCTCTGGGGTAGAGAATTCCAAAGATTCACCACCCTCTGAGTGAAGAAATTCCTCCTCATCTCAGTCCTAAATGGCCGACCCCTTATCCTGAGACTGTAACATAGAAACATAGAAACATAGAAGATAGGAGCAGGAGTCAGCCATTCGGCCCTTCGAGCCTGCTCCGCCATTCAATGAGATCATGGCTGATCATCCAAATTCAGTACCCTGTCCCTGCCTTCTCCCCATATCCCTTGATCCCTTTAGCCTTAAGAAATATATCCAACTCTTTCTTGAATATACTTAATGAACTGGCCTCCACCGCCCTCTGTGGCAGAGAATTCCACAGGTTCACCACTCTCTGGGTGAAGAAATTCCTCCTCATTTCAGTCCTAAATGGCTTACCCCTTATCCTTAGACTATGACCCCTGGTTCTGGACTCCCCGGCCATCAGAAACATCCTTCCTGCATCTAGTCTGTCCAGGCCTGACAGAATTTTATAGGTTTCGATGAGATCCCCTCTCAATCTTCTAAACTCCAGTGAGTATAAGCCCAATCGACACAATCTCTCCTCATACGTCATTCCTGCCATCCCAGGTATCAGCCTGGTGAATCTTCGCTGCACTCCTTCCATGGCAAGAACGTCCTTCCTCAGGTAAGGCGACCAAAACTGCACACAATACTCAAGGTGTGGTCTCACCAAGGCCCTGTACAACTGCAGCAAGACATCCTTGTTCTTGTACTCGAACCCTCTTGCTACGAAGGCCAACATACCATTTGCCTTCTTAACCACCTGCTGCACCTGCATGCTTACCTTCAGCGACTGGTGCACAAGGACACCCAGGTCTCTTTGCACTTCCCCTTCTCCCAATCTATTGCCATTCAAATAATAATCTGCCTTCCTGTTTTTGCCACCAAAGTGGATAACCTCACATTTATCCACATTATAGTGCATTTGCCATGTTTCTGCCCAATCACCCAACCTGTCCAAATCGTACTGGAGTTTCACGACATCCTCCTCACAGCATACCCTCCCACCCAGCTTTGTGTCATCTGCAAATTTGGAGATATTACATCCAATTCCCTCGTCCAGATCATTAATATATATTGTGAGCAGCTGGGGTCCTAGGACCGAACCTTGCGGTACCCCACTAGTTACTGCCTGCCACTCAGAAAACGACCCGTTTATTCCAACTCTTTGCTTTCTGTCCGCCAACCAGTTCTCTATCCAAGTCAATACCTTGCCCCCAATCCCATGTGCCTTAATTTTGCACGCTAATCTCTTATGCGGGACCTTATCGAAAGCCTTCTGAAAGTCCAAATACACCACATCCACTGGTTCTCCCTTATCTATTTTACCAGTTACATCCTCAAAAAATTCCAGTAGATTAGTCAAGCATGATTTACCTTTTGTAAATCCATGTTGACTTTGTCCAATCCAGTCACTGCTTTCCAAGTGCTCTGCTATTACATCTTTTAGAATGGACTCTAGCATTTTCCCCACTACCGACGTCAAGCTTACCAGCCTATAATTCCCCGCCTTTTCTCTACCACCTGTTTTGAATAGTGGGGTAACATTAGCTACCCTCCAATCCATGGGTACTGTTCCAGAGTCTATCGAGTTCTGGAAGATGACCAGCAATGCATCTACTATTTCTAGGGCCACTTCCTTAAGTACCCTGGGATGTAGATTATCAGGCCCTGGGGATTTATCAGCCTTCAGTCCCATCAATTTTCCTAACACCATTTCCCTACAAATACTGATTTCTTTCAGTTCCACCCTTTCATCACAACCTATGTTCCCCGGCATCTCTGGGAGGTTATTTGTGTCCTCCTTTGTGAAGACAGAACCAAAGTATGCATTTAGTTGGCCCGCCATTTCTTTGTTCCCCATTATAAATTCCCCCGATTCTGACTGCAAGGGACCTATGCTTGACTTCACCAATCTTTTTC
Organism: Somniosus microcephalus; assembly: GCF_052327205.1. Classification (NCBI taxonomy): domain Eukaryota; kingdom Metazoa; phylum Chordata; class Chondrichthyes; order Squaliformes; family Somniosidae; genus Somniosus; species Somniosus microcephalus. The sequence goes on along the minus strand of NC_140988.1, from coordinate 7,393,961 downwards.
TCTTCACATATCTATAAAAGCTTTTACAGTCAGTTTTTATGTTCCCTGCAAGCTTACTCTCATATTCTATTTTCCCTTTCTTAATTAATCCCTTTGTCCTCCTTTGTTGAATCCTAAACTGCTCCCAATCCTCAGGATTATTGCTATTTCTGGCCAATTTATATGCCCTTTCCTTGGACCTTATGCTATCCCTAATTTCCGTTGTTAGTCACGGTTGGGTCACCTTTTTTGTTATATTTTTATGCCAAACTGGGATGAACAAACTCTGTAGTTCATCCATTCGGTCACACCCTGGTTCTAGACGCTCCAGCCAGGGGGAAGCAATCTCTCAGCATCTATCCTGTCAACCCCCCTCAGAATCTTGCAGGTTTCAATGAGATCACCTCTCGTTCTTCTAAACTCCAGAGAGTACAGGCCCGTTCTACCCAATCTCTGCCGTACGCGCTGCTTATGATAGTGTGAGATGAGGAGCTGAAGAATGTCTCATGAGTGGTTGCTACAAGGGGCGGTCAGCCTCATGCAGAGAGCTACTTGTCCTGTCACGAAACTGACAGCGACATGTTCCATCTTGTCAATGGAGTGGAAACGTTATTTTAAGGGGAAACTTTGCTTGCTTTTCCCCCTGCAGAAAGTTGGCTGCCACACTTCGTGATGCCACTTTGTCATTGTGGGAACTGGTTCGTGTAATGCCGCACCTGGTCCCTCGCACAATTGTTATAAATAGAGAGGGTGCCATAGCAGTTATAAATGAAATTCTGGGAAGAATCCATTTGTTCCTCCCACTCGCGGCTGGCTTAGCGGAACCTTCCCAAACGTGATGCCTGTACTCCGAAAGAATGGGCCAGATTTTTCCGTAGCGGGGCACCTAACGGTGTCTGCCGTTAGTTAGACTTGCCTCTGGCATCCTGGCAGCTCAAACAATTTTTTGCCCACAAATTTGCGAGCTGATAACCTTAACCCATCAGATTGAAGGATTGAGAAACGAACAGTGAGAGGGAAGTGTGAGTTAGGGTGGAATTAGTTCAATGTCACATCAGGCGCAGAAAGAGAAATAAAGAGAGGGAAAGAAAAGATTGGATTAAGAGAGAGAAAGAAAAGGGATAGAAAATAAAAGTAAGAAAAAAAATTAAAAATTTGACATTTTTAAAATTTCCCCAAAATATTCAAAAAACTTTTAATAGTTTATTTTCAGCGCCAGTGAGGTTGATTGGCAGTCATTAACACTTACCACGTTGTTAAACACGTACTTACGCTTGTAATAATTAGACTTAACTTTCTGCGGAACGTTTAATGGGAACATAAGAATTAGGAGCAGGAGTCGGCCATTCGGCCCCTCGAGCCTGCTCTGCCATTTGGCCCCTCGAGCCTGCTCCGCCATTCAGCCCCTCAAGCCTGCTCTGCCATTCAGCCCCTCGAGCCTGCTCTGCCATTTGGCCCCTCGAGCCTGCTCCGCCACTCGGCCCCTTGAGCCTGCTCCGCCACACGGACCCTCGAGCCTGCTCCGCCACACGGCCCCTCGAGCCTGCTCGGCCACACGGCCCCTCGTGCCTGCTCTGCCACATGGCCCCTCGAGCCCGCTCTGCCACATGACCCCTCGAGCCTGCTCCGCCACATGGCCCCTTGAGCCTGCTCCGCCACACGGCCCCTCGAGCCTGCTCCGCCACACGGCCCCTCGAGCCTGCTCCACCACACGGCCCCTCGAGCCTGCTCCGCCACTCGGCCCCTCGAGCCTGCTCCACCATACGGCCCCTCGAGCCTGCTCCGCCATTCGGCCCCTCGAGCCTGCTCCGCCATACGGCCCCTCGAGCCTGCTCCACCATACGGCCCCTCGAGCCTGCTCCGCCATATGGCCCCTCGAGCCTGCTCCGCCATATGGCCCATCGAGCCTGCTCCGCCATTCAATAAGATCACGGCTGACCTTCGACCTCAACTCCACCTTCCCGGCCGATCCCCGTATCCCTTGATTCCCTGAAAGCCCAAAAATATAAACTAAATGGGCAAAAAGACGGGGAGGCTAAGGGTGAGATGCCGTTTTGCGGAGGCTAGCCCCAACTCAGACAACAACGTTTGGATATTATCGTTTAACCGGCCATCTGCCCCTCGCCTGAAGTTGCCGTGCCATTTACCCATAAATAACGGCGAGCGCCATTAGCCTAGCCGTTAATTTGACAGCAAAATCTGGCCCAATGTAGGCGTGTGCCTGCTTTTCAAAATGCCGGGTGAAAAGCGAAAGAGGCACAAGTGTAGTTTTGTCCGATTGTGCGCTCCCAGCATCGGGTCCTGCTCGCTGAGGGACAGGTGTAACAGCATCGCTTTCACGCAACCCATAATGTTCCATCCTCTGAAATTTAATGGGCAAAGAAATCACGGGCATGGGAGGGTCTGTGCACGACCACGAAAATCAGAGAAACTCACTCCTGCAGCGCCACGAGATCCTTTTTGGTACTCGCAATGATAGATTTTTTTTCTCACTAAAACTATTGGCGTTCTTGACTTGTGATGCTTTTGGTCGATGTGCGCGGTGGGTTTAGCGCAGCAGTTGACTGACGAGTACAATCTGCTGATGCGGAATTGTTCTCGACTTGACCAGAGTGCACGGGCAGCTGTGAGTGAGTAAACAATCACCTAAAGCGCCAAGACAAAGTCATGAGCGGGCAGGGGGTCGCCATCCCTCCAGGATTGCCCAGGAGTCTCCAGGAATGAAAGATTAATCTCCAGGACATTGCAGGAAGCAAACCTCCCCCCACCCCCGGGAGAAAAATCATAGGGGGGGGCAATAAAAAAATTGCGTTTTTAAAAAACTTTTCTTTGAATACTTTATACAAATTTTGGACTTGGGGCGGGGGGTGGGTGGAAAGGCTGTTTGACTGACAGTAAAGAGTCATTCAATTAGGTAACGAAGAGTCTGTTTGCTTTCTGATTGGCTGTGGGAAGGCGGGGCACCATGATGATGGACATGTCAGGCGACCAATGGCAGGAGTGTGGGGGGCGGGGCCACCAGGAATATGTTCAGCCAGTATTGGCAACCGCTATGTGGAAGACAAGTTCTTTTTTTTCGTGCTTCCGAATTTTGGTCTCTTTCTGTCTCGTTCCCTCTTTTTTTCCTCTCATCTTTCAACTTTCACTTTTTCCCTCTCATTCTACTTTTCCCCTGCTCAAATTTTCCCCCCCATCCGCTCTTCCAGCTCATCTGACAGCCCCTGTCTTTCTCTCCCGCAATCTCTAGGTTGATGTCTCTGGGAAGTGTGAGGTTAACTACCAGGCCAGTCAAAACCAGGTGACCAAAGTGAAATTGCTGGACAGCTGCAAAGTGACGCAGAGCGGATTCACCAGTCACAGCAAGGTCAGTGTTGGCAGGACAGACAGCCCCTCAATCCCTGCTATGATCAACAGACAGTTGGTGTCTAAATATAATATACAGGTATATATCTATAAACTAGCTGGGGGTGCCCGGCGGTGCCGAGGCTTTTTTGAGGGCATGTTGTTGTTGGAAGAGAGAGAGGGAGCGACTGGGGGGAAGAGAGAGAGGGAGCGACTGGGGGGAAGAGAGAGAGGGAGAGACTCGGGGGAAGAGAGAGAGGGAGCGACTGGGGGGAAGAGAGAGAGGGAGCGACTGGGGGGAAGAGAGAGAGGGAGCGACTGGGGGGAAGAGAGAGAGGGAGCGACTGGGGGGAAGAGAGAGAGGGAGCGACTGGGGGGAAGAGAGAGAGGGAGCGACTGGGGGGAAGAGAGAGAGGGAGCGACTGGGGGGAAGAGAGAGAGGGAGCGACTGGGGGGAAGAGAGAGAGGGAGCGGCTGGGGGGAAGAGAGAGAGGGAGCGGCTGGGGGGAAGAGAGAGAGGGAGCGGCTGGGGGGAAGAGAGAGAGGGAGCGACTGGGGGGAAGAGAGAGAGGGAGCGACTGGGGGGAAGAGAGAGAGGGAGCGACTGGGGGGAAGAGAGAGAGGGAGCGACTGGGGGGAAGAGAGAGAGGGAGCGACTGGGGGGAAGAGAGAGAGGGAGCGACTGGGGGGAAGAGAGAGAGGGAGCGACAGGGGGGAAGAGAGAGAGGGAGCGACTGGGGGGAAGAGAGAGAGAGAGCGACTGGGGGGAAGAGAGAGAGAGAGCGACTGGGGGGGAAGAGAGAGAGAGAGCGACTGGGGGGAAGAGAGAGAGAGAGCGACTGGGGGGAAGAGAGAGAGAGAGCGGCTGGGGGGAAGAGAGAGAGAGAGCGACTGGGGGGAAGAGAGAGAGAGAGCGACTGGGGGGAAGAGAGAGAGAGAGCAACTGGGGGGAAGAGAGAGAGGGAGCGACTGGGGGGAAGAGAGAGAGAGAGCGACTGGGGGGAAGAGAGAGAGAGAGAGCGACGGGGGGAAGAGAGAGAGAGAGCGACTGGGGGGAAGAGAGAGAGAGAGCGACGGGGGGAAGAGAGAGAGAGAGCGACTGGGGGGAAGAGAGAGAGAGAGCGACTGGGGGAAGAGAGAGAGAGAGCGACTGGGGGGAAGAGAGAGAGAGAGCGACTGGGGGGAAGAGAGAGAGAGAGCGACTGGGGGGAAGAGAGAGAGAGAGAGCGACTGGGGGAAGAGAGAGAGAGAGCGACTGGGGGGAAGAGAGAGAGAGCGACTGGGGGGAAGAGAGAGAGAGAGCGACTGGGGGAAGAGAGAGAGAGAGCGACTGGGGGGAAGAGAGAGAGAGAGCGACTGGGGGAAAGAGAGAGAGAGAGTGACTGGGGGAAGAGAGAGAGAGAGAGTGGGAGTGTGTGAGAGAGAGAGAGAGACTGGGAGTGTGTGAGAGAGAGAGAGAGAGACTGGGAGTGTGTGAGAGAGAGAGACTGGGAGTGTGTGAGGGAGAGAGAGAGAGAGACTGGGAGTGTGTGAGAGAGAGAGAGAGAGAGACTGGGAGTGTGTGAGAGAGAGAGAGAGAGAGAGAGACTGGGAGTGTGTGAGAGAGAGAGAGACTGGGAGTGTGTGAGAGAGAGAGAGAGAGAGACTGGGAGTGTGTGAGAGAGAGAGAGACTGGGAGTGTGTGAGAGAGAGAGAGAGACTGGGAGTGTGTGAGAGTGAGAGAGAGTGGGAGTGTGTGAGAGAGAGAGAGAGAGACACTGGGAGTGTGAGAGAGAGAGAGAGTGGGAGTGTGTGAGAGAGAGAGAGAGACTGGGAGTGTGTGAGAGAGAGAGAGAGACTGGGAGTGTGTGTGAGAGAGAGAGAGAGAGAGTGGGAGTGTGTGAGAGAGAGAGAGAGTGGGAGTGTGAGAGAGAGTGGGAGAGTGGGAGTGTGAGAGAGAGTGGGAGTGTGAGAGAGAGTGGGAGTGTGAGAGAGAGTGGGAGTGTGTGAGAGAGAGAGAGTGGGAGTGTGTGTGAGAGAGAGAGAGTGGGAGTGTGTGAGAGAGAGAGACTGACTGGGAGTGTGAGAGAGAGAGAGATTGGGAGTGAGAGAGAGAGAGAGAGAGAGACTGGGAGTGTGAGAGAGAGAGACTGACTGGGAGTGTGAGAGAGAGAGACTGGGAGTGTGAGAGAGTGAGCGACTGGGCCGCCACGGCCGCTCACCTGGTGGCTTTGGGTTAGGCTCTGGGGCGGGGCTGTTGACGCCGCGGGGAAGTTTTGTGCGCGGCGGCTCCCAGCACGGACCGCCGCGGCCGGTCACCTGGTGGCTTTGGGATGGCTCTCGGGCGGCGCAGTTGACGCCGCGGGGAGCCCCGGGACCGGGCCGAAGGGGTGAAAGCCCGAGTGAGTCCCCGGGCCACAGCCGCAAACTGAGCCGAGCCCTGATGCCATTGGCCGAGGCGAAGACGGTGACCTGGTCGTGGAAATGAACGGCCTTCAGCAGGTTCCGGGCATTGTCTAAACTGGCGACTAAAACAAATCGATCGGCGTCCGCCTCGGGCCCAGGGGGCAGCGGCATCGCGCTGGGAATCCGCTCAACTCAAGGCCCAGGCTTCCCGGGCTGCTAGGCCGCGCCCGGCGCCGGCACAGCCGCCCGAAATGGACATCAAAGTAGGTGAGCCTCCAGGCGAAGGGCAGGGGATCACTTCATTTCTAACTGTTCCTAAATACAATTTAAAACTGAAATAAATTGTTCTTTTCCTTAGTTCCCTAACACACAGAAAGTGGCAAGAATAAATAAAGTTAGGAATCAAGATGGCGGCCACTCACCTCCGGTCAGAAGGATTAGGCCCGCCCACACACACGCAATGTGATGCACCGATTGGTCAACCATCAGGTCACTGAACTGTAGGATTGGTCAATCATCATGTCACTCAACTGTAGGATGGCCCGCCCACACACGCAATGAACCCGCCCCCGTGACGCAGCGATTGGTCGACCGTCAGGTCGCTCAACTGTACGATTGGTCAACCTTCACATCACTCAATGCTAATGAGGGGATAATGAGCGGAATTTTGAAAGTTTTTTGGATACCGTGGGCACAATTTTTGTCTGACGGAAAAGTAAATACGCTTATGACCGTTCCGGAATCGTAAGCTTTCTTTTGATGTAACACGCGTGTAGGTACGCTCTATAACTTTCGAATGTAAAGAAGACAGACAGACAGACAGACAGACAGAAGAGCAAATATTTATATATATATAGATATAAAAGCTGGGAAGAATTACATAGAATTACATTGAATTTACAGCGCAGAAATAGGCCATTCGGCCCAGCTGGTCTATGCTAGGCTGACCATACGTCCCCGAGCAAACAATGTCCCCGGAATAGCCCACGGTTCACCAAACTTGTCCCCGAACAGACTAGAGCCGTTGCCATTGGAATATACGCATATCATACCGTTAGACAGAATCACAGTTTCAGGTCAGTGGACTGAAGAGTGTTATTGCATTATTGATAACGGTGTCTAAGTGTGCCTCAGTAGCATGCCGTCACGCCCGCGGTAATTGTATGCACATTTGTTTTGCCTTTGTAGTGTATATGTGCAACTGTTAAAATATAGGCTGCTAAAGAATTTGGCCTCGCTATGCTGCGCAACCTACCTTTTCCGTCCTGGCCACTTTGCTGTGCTCCCACCCTGTGCGTCCCGGATTTGGTTCAGAAAAATATGGACAGCCTTGCCTATGCCAGCATTTATGCTCCACACGAGCCCCTTCCCACCCTACTCCAAAGGCCTGGCTCTAATTTTTAGACTATGCCCCCTAGTCCTGGACAAAAAATATAAAAACAGACAGTAAAAGTTTCTATAGTTATATAAAAAGAAAAAGGGTGGCTAAAGTAAATGTTGGTCCCTTAGAGGATGAGACCGGGAAATTAATGGTGGGAAACATGGAGATGGCAAAAACACTGAACAATTATTTTGTATCAGTCTTTACAGTAGAGGACACTAAGAATATCCCAACACTGGACAAACAGGGGGCTCTAGGGGGGGAGGAACTAAATACGATTAAAATCACTAAGGAAGTGGTACTTGGTAAAATAATGGGACTCAAGGCGGATAAATCCCCTGGACCTGATGGCTTGCATCCCAGGGTCTTGAGGGAAGTAGCGGTAGGGATTGTGGATGCATTGGTAATAATTTTCCAAAACTCACTGGACTCAGCAAAGGTCCCAGCAGATTGGAAAACTGCTAATGTAACACCCTTATTTAAAAAGGGTAGTAGGCAGAAGGCTGGAAACTATAGACCTGTTAGCCTAACATCTGTGGTTGGTAAAATGTTAGAGTCCATTATTAAGGAGACAGTAACGGGACATTTGGATAAACATAATTTAATAGGGCAAACTCAGCATGGTTTCATGAAGGGGAAGTCATGTTTAACAAATTTGCTTGAGTTTTTTGAGGAAGTAACATACAGGGTGGATAAAGGGGAACCAGTGGACGTAGTGTATTTAGACTTCCAAAAGGCATTTGACAAGGTGCCACACAAAAGATTATTGCTCAAGATAAAAAATCACGGGATTGGGGGTAATATTCTGGCGTGGGTGGAGGATTGGCTCTCTAACAGAAAGCAGAGAGTTGGGATAAATGGTTCGTTCTCAGATTGGCAACCAGTAACTAGTGGTGTTCCGCAGGGGTCAGTGCTGGGTCCCCAACTCTTTACAATCTATATTAACGATTTGGAGGAGGGGACCGAGTGTAACATATCAAAGTTTGCAGATGATACAAAGATGGGAGGGAAAGTAGTGAGTGAGGAGGACATAAAAAACCTGCAAAGGGACATAGACAGGCTAAGTAAGTGGGCAGAGATTTGGCAGATGGAATACAATACTGGAAAGTGTGAGGTTATGCACTTTGGCAGGAAAAATCATAGAGCAAGTTATTATCTTAATGGCAAGAAACTGGAAAGTACTGTAGTACAAAGGGATCTGGGGGTCCTGGTGCACGAAACTCAAAAAGTTAGTATGCAGGTGCAGCAAGTGATTAAGAAGGCCAATGGAATGTTGGCTTTTATTGCTAGGGGGTTGGAATATAAAAACAGGGAGGTATTGCTGCAGTTGTACAAGGTATTGGTGAGGCCGCACCTGGAATACTGCATACAGTTTTGGTGTCCATACTTAAGAAAAGACATACTTGCTCTCGAGTCAGTACAAAGAAGGTTCACTCGGTTAATCCCGGGGATGAGGGGGTGGTCATATAAGGAGAGGTTGAGTAGATTGGGACTCTACTCATTGGAGTTCAGAAGAATGAGAGGCGATCTTATTGAAACATATAAGATTGTGAAGGGGCTTGATCGGGTGGATGCGGTGAGGATGTTCCCAATGATGGGTGAAACTAGAACTAGGGGGCATAATCTTAAAATAAGGGGCTGCTCATTCAAAACTGAGATGAGGAGAAACTTCTTCACTCAGAGGGTGGTAGGTTTGTGGAATTTGCTGCCCCAGAAAGCTGTGGAAGCTACATCATTAAATAAATTTAAAACAGAAATAGATAGTTTCCTAGAAGTAAAGGGTTACGGGGAGCGGGCAGGAAATTGGACATGAGTCTGGGTTCGGAATGGTCATGGCCCTGTGGGTAGTGGAGCGGGCCCAGGGGCCGTGTAGCCTTGTTCTGCTCCTACTGTGTTCTAATTCTGTTAGATTTCAGGAGATGGTTTTATTCCTGTTCCTGGCTGGGGTGGAGATCGCCTTTACAGAAGGTAAGTACTGTAGAAAATATAGGGACAGAGTGATCTCCTGGAAGAATTTCGATCGCCTAGATGGGTCGGAGAGGAATTTCCCAGATTTTTTTCTCCCAAATTGGCCATTGGGTCTTTATCTGGTTTTTCGCCTCTCCCGGGAGATCACATGGGTTCGGGTGGATGCAGAGTGATAGAAGATTTGAGGTTAGGATCAGATCAGCCATGATCTTATTGAATGGTGGAGCAGGCTCGAGGGGCCGATTGGCCTACTCCTGCTCCTATTTCTTATGTTCTTATGTTCTTATGTTCCCCAACCAGCGGAAATAGTTTCTCTCTATCTACCCTATCAGTTCCCCTTAATATCTTGAAGACTTCGATCAAATCACCCCTTAACCTTCTAAATTCCAGGGAATACAACCCTAGTTTGTGTAATCGCTCCTCGTAATTTAACCCTTGAAGTCCGGGTATCATTCTGGTAAACCTACGCTGCACTCCCTCCAAGGCCAATATACCCTTCCTAAGGTGTGGGGCCCAGAACCGCTCACAGTGCTCCAGGTGTGGTCTAACCAGGGCTTTGTACAGCTGCAGCATAACTTCTACCCCCTTGTACTCTAGTCCTCTCGATATAAAGGCCAGCATCCCATTAACCTTTTTGAAGGAAGGAAATTACATTCTTGTCTGGCTGTGATTAACACTTGGGTTCTAGTTAAACATTATTCATGACTTCTGAGGAACAACAACAGTCAGCTATTTAAAATTAGCACCACTGACAGGAATCTGAAGAGCTCCACTCAAGGGCAGAGTGTTTGGAGCTTTTTCCTATATGCATTGTAATGCTGACTTGCATTTTTTCCAGGTATTCGGAGTCAATACAAAGTCAACATCAGCTAGCATTTATATCTTGGAGAAGAGTTTAATTCATTCAGTTCTGTCTGAGGAGTATCACCTGATTTCACTCAATCTATGGCAAGAACTTGCAGCCAAAATTGTATCAAAGTAAGCACACAATTTTCATATTTGGACAACGGCAATTGAGATAAACGAAAGGCTTGCATTTCTAGCGTGCCTTTCACGACCACCGGACGTCCCAATGCGCTTTACAGCCAATGAAGTACTTTTTGAAGTGGAGTCACTGTTGTAATGTAGGAAACGTGGCAGCCAATATGGGCACAGCAAGCTCCCACAAACAGCAATGTGATAACGGCCAGTGATGTTGATTGAGGGATAAATATTGGCCAGGACACCGGGGAGAACTCCCCGGCTCTTCTTCGAAATAGTGGCCACGGGATCTTTTACATCCGCGTGAGAGAGCAGACGGGGCCTCGGTTTAACGTCTCATCCGAAAGACGGCATGAGTGCTGCACTGGGGTGTCAGGCTAGATTTTTGTGCTCAAGTCTCTTGGAGTGGGACTATGAACCCACAACCTTCTGACACAGAGGCGAGGGTGCTGCCCACTGAGCCACGGCCGACACATGATAAAAGCAACTGATGTAAAAGAAGAAAGACTTGTATTTCTACAACACCTTTCACGACCTCAGGATGTCCCCAAGCGCTTTACAGCCAATGAAGTACTTTTTGAAGTGTAGTCACTGTTGTAATGTAGGAAATGTAGTTGAATATATGCCAGAATTCATATACAGTATATACACTTTATAAAATGACAGTAAAGCTACGGAACTTGGTAAAGGTAGACATTATTGACCATTACAATGCTATTACTTGTAAATAAATAAAAATGTAATTTCTAAATCATCTTTTTACATTGAAATAAAGAAAATAAATGAAGGTGCATATGGGGTACAGTAGCATAGTTGTTATGTTACTGGACTAGTAGTCCAGAGGCCTGGACTAATGATCCAGAGAATTGAATTTAAGTTAAATAAATCTGGAATAAAAGTAATGGTGACCATGAAACTACCGGATTGTCGTAAAAGCCCATCTGGTTCACTAATGCCCTTTAGGGAAGGAAATCTGCCGTCCTTGCCCAGTCTGGCCTATACGTGACTCCAGACCCACAGCAACGAGGTTGACTCTTAGCTGCCCTCTGCGGTTCAAGAAGGCGGCTCACCACCACCTTCTTGAGGGGCAATTAGGGATGGGAATTAAATGCCGGCCTCGCCAGCGACGCCCACATCCCGTGGCTGAATAAAAAACAAATGTTGCAGCGTGGTGGTAGCACGCACAGCAACTCCATTCATGTGACACCGCGCTGTCAGGACTGAGCAGAAGCCTGCCTGCAGTAAAAATGATTTCTTTCACCTTTTAGGCAGAGGTTGGAGTTTCTATTGACAAAAGCTGGACCTAAAGTAACCCAAGGAAAACAATTTAGTAGTGTTATTAAATCCGTGAATCCCAAATATGTGTCCATCTCTCTGATCTCTGGAACATTCAAAGCAAGATGCAAAGGTTGCCCTTCAGTAAGTAGTCAAACTGTTTTTATGTCCTTTTGGTGAGGGTGGGGAATGAATTTTGTGTTGACCAAGGTGAAGTGGGTTAGCCCGGAGGAATATTTTTCCCGCTTTTTTCAATCAGTGTCAAAAAAACAAGCGCTTTCAATTTAGATACATCACGAATAAAACAACCCTGCCCCAACAACTGTGCCTTAAGAGGGTTAACTTTGTTTCTCTTTCTCTTGGCAGCTTGTCAAATATTGGCAGTCCGTACGGAAAGAGCTGGAGCCTGAGAATCTCGCGAAAGCATCTGCCACCAGGAGCTTCTTAACTCTGATTCAAGCTTTGAGAAAAGCCAAGAAGGCAGAGATCCTGCAAATCCTGAGGAATGAGAGTGCCAGCACGCTGTGAGTCGTACAGTCATTCGCTCCTAGTTAGTGCTAACAAAGCTCCTCGCTCTTAAGAATGCTAGGGTAGACTTTGATGGGTTAGAAAGAAAGACTTGCCTTTCTCCAGTGCCTTTTACGACCACCGGACGTCTCAAAGTGCTTTACAGCCAATAGAAACATAGAAACATAGAAGATAGGAGCAGGAGTAGGCCATTCGGCCCCTCGAGCCTGCTCCGCCATTCAATGCGATCATGGCTGATCATTCAAACTCAGTACCCTGTCCCTGCTTTCTCTCCATATCCCTTGATCCCTTTAGCCTTAAGAAATATATCTAACTCCTTCTTGAATATATTTAATGAATTGGCCTCTACTGCCTTCTTTGGTAGAGAATTTCACAGGTTCACCACTCTCTGGGTGAAGAAATTCCTCCTCATCTTTGTCCTAAATGTCTTACCCCTTATCCTTAGACTGTGACCCCCTGGTTCTGGACTCCCCGGCCATCGGGAACATCCTTCCTGCATCTAGTCTGTCTAGTCCTGTTAGAATTTTATAAGTTTCAATGAGATCCCCTCTCATTCTTCTAAGCTCCAGTGAGTATAAGCCCAATCGACCCAATCTCTCCTCATACGTCATTCCTGCCACCCCAGGTATCAGCCTGGTGAATCTTCGCTGCACTCCCTCCATGGCAAGAACATCCTTCCTCAGATAAGGCGACCAAAACTGCACACAATGAAGTACTTTTGAAGTGGAGTCACTGTTGTAATGTTGTAGTGCCCCTGCCGGAGACCTTGGCACACAGGGAGGGCTGATCATAAATATTTGGCGCGCAGCTTAGCGTGGCTGTTCTGCAGCCCGCCTAGATTTCTGTCCACTATGGGTGTTTTCAAATCCCTCCATGGCCTCACCCCATCCCTATCTCTGTAACCATCTCCAGCCCTACAACCTACCGAGATCTCTGCGCTCCTCCAATTCTGGCCTCTTGTGCATCCCCGATTTTAATCGTTCCACCATTGGCGGCCGTGCCTTCAGCTGCCTGGGCCCCGAGCTCTGGAATTCCCTCCCTAAACCTCTTCGACTCTCTCTCCTCCTTTAAGACGCTCCCTTAAAACTGACCTCTTTGACCAATCCTTTGGTCACCTGTCCTAATATTTCTTTATGTGGCTCGGTGTCAAATTTTGTTCGATAATCGCTCCTGTGAACAGCCTTGGGATATTTTACTACGTTAAAGGTGCCGTATAAATACAAGTTGTTGTTTTTAATAAATATCTCGTGCTGACAGTTTTCAAAGTCAATGGAAAGCCCATCTGCTACTGTCTCTCATGCCCTGCCAAAGCCGAATTTGACCCGCATGGATTCTAAGGGCTGGATTTTACTCACCGAGACGAGTTGGGGGTGGAACTGCTGCCTTCTGGGTTCTAGTCCCACCCCAGTGACATCCGATGCACAGACGCTATTTTCTCCTGATTGGCCTTGTTAAGCCCCGCCCTGCGGGCTTGCCGGCCAATTAAGGGAAAGCCGGTGTCAGATGACGTCAGTTGATGACGCTTCACCTGCCGGTTTTCTTAAAGGCGCATGAACCATATATTTTTGACAGATGATTTGACAGTGTTTGACAGCATTGAGGTGCTGTCACACACTGTCAATCACTGTACACAGGTGAGCCCTTGTACCCAGGCTCTCCAGTGACTCCTTAGGATGAAACAGATGGCAGCTGCAGGTGAGGGTACAGAAGTGATCTGTCACTTCTCCCATTGAAGTGAGGCCACACAAACACTTCAAAGCTTGTCACCTACAGAAAAATCTAAACACATTAAAAATGACTTTCCCAACATTTCCTTACCTCTGATACTCACCAGTGTCCCATTGCATCCTTCACACCACTTCTGCAGCTGTCGTTGATACACTAACATTACAACAGACCCACAATACACCTCACTTACCCTGGCGGGGTTCCCCGACATTGGGAAGCCCGCAGCAGAAGTCTAAAAATTGGAGAAAACCTCTTAACTGCCTGTTAACTACCTGTTAACAGGCAATTAATTGGCTCTAATCCTCTTCACGCCGCTAGGAGTCGGGTCCCTGCGCAAATCGGGGACCCGACTCCCGGGAAGATTGGTTGGAAGTGGATTGGGAGTGGGTTCGGGACCCGCTCCCATTCTTTTTGACTTTCCCAGCAGTCCCGCCTCCAAACCCGCCTCCTCAGGGCTGGTAAAATCCAGCCCCATGTGTCTAATGCCTGTCCAACCAACAGCTATCACGTGTTATGGTTTATCCTGAGCCCGTCTTCATCTAACAAAGCTGCATTGCTTTGTCTTTGCTGAGTAATTAGACATTCCTTAGCGTTGATTTGAATGGCACCGAATATACAGTAGCACCTGTTTGATGGTGGACAAGGTCTCATTGACTGTGGACAAGGACACAGTGTAAAGTTGCCCTTGAAGTTTTGCCCCAGATCTATGATCAATTACACTCATCCAGTTGCTTTTCTGTCTTTCTCTCCCAGTCCGCAATTAGTCGATGCTGTGACCTCCGCTCAGACTGCTGCTTCTTTGGCGGCCATGCTGGAATTCCTCGATTTCAGAAACAACAGTAACTACATCTTACAGGAGAGGTTCCTGTATGCTTGCGGTTTTGCCTCTCACCCCACTGAGGAATTGCTGAGAGCTTTAATGGTTAGTATTTACAGTCTAGGAACGTCATATTGCCAGACTGTCGATGTATCGGCATGAATATCTTTAAAAAAAAATCCTTTTAATTGTCGCCCTTCCTGTCCTGATGGCAACGACTCATGGTTGGGACACGGTTCGCTGGGTACCCGCCACCTTGTGCCTTGCCCAAATGATCATTCTGCATCTGGGCAATAAGGCCAACAAAAGGTGAGGAGCTTTACTGCTGCCAATGCACATTGGAAAAGTGTGGGAGCATTGCCGGTGATTTTTCTGATGTGCACTAGGTTCCATACCCTCGGGAAATGACCCCCTAAGAATCAGTAGGCTATCGAACCGTGGAACAGATCAAAACCTCGAAGGACATCCCACACACGGACGTGTTTGCAGTTGACGTCAGCGGAGAGCAATCAAAAATCAGGGCTCAGGCCCCAAGCCATGAAGGCCAATTGTACCCCATAGTACAAATGTGAGGGCTTTCAACAGGCGAGTGTTGACTTTGAACAGCAGACATTCACATTCAGACTGACCCTAGGGGATGAATTATCCAGTACTGACCTGGGGAAGGGAGAGTTCTAATTCCGCACTTTCCAATTCCCAGGCCAGGCAAGGAAATAACTGACAACACTTAAAGAGGTAATCCAGAGGCAGGTCTGGCACAAACTCTTGACTGAGGAGATAGTTCAAAGGTTGTGGAAGGAACTTTGGGGAAGAAAGCCCAAATGGCCAATTGTATTATTTCTGTTTTCCAAATTGAAGAAACAACTCTTTAGAAGGATAACAGAACCTCTGTTCAAGAAATAAGGACGATTGACGCTCGAGGTCACTCTGACGACACTAGTAGCCCCAATCCGAACAAACGTGAGCATTAAACAGGCCAGGGAGGGGTCGCAGTGAACGCTAATGTTTACATAAGAATTAGGAGCAGGAGTCGGCCATTCGGCCCCTCAAGCCTGCTCCGCCATTCAATAAGATCATGACTGATCTTCGACCTCAACTCCACTTTCCCGCCCGATCCCCATATCCCTTGATTCTCCGAGAGTCCAAAAATCTATCGATCTCTGTCTTGAATATACTCAATGACCCAGCCTCCACAGCCCTCTGGGGTAGAGAATTCCACAGGTTCACCCCCCTCTGAGTGAAGAAATTCCTCCTCATCTCAGTCTTAAATGGCCGACCCCTTATCCTGAGACTGTGACCCCCTGGATCTAGACTCCCCAGCCAGGGGGAAACAACCTCTCAGCATCCACCCTGTCAATCCCCCTCAGAATCTTATATGTTTCAATGAGATCACCGCTCATTCTTCTAAACAGCTTGTAGGACAGACGGACTCCTGTGAGGTCCCAATCCCAACCTTGTACCAATGTCCAGTAAAACTTGGATTGATAAACAACACATCGTCTCCTTGCTAAGCAGCATGTAAAGCAGCCTCCATTTTCAGTAAGGAGACTTGGTCTAATAAATATTGTTTTGCTATAATACTTTGCAAGGTCCACACGTACTGTAGATTGTTGCGTGTCTGTGTTAACCCAGCCTCTGTTGTGCGACAACTGCTTTTACCTTTAACACCAATAGTCCTGTTTGTCACTTATTTCCCACAGGGTAAACTTAATGGAAAAATCTGGAGCAACGATATCCGAGAAACTGTTGTTGTTACCATTGGGGCGCTCGTCAGAAAATTCTGCCAGAAGGAACAGTGTGACCTGCCGGTGGGTACATCTACGGCCGGTCAATCCGGTGCATCTGTGATTTACACAGAACTACATCGAATGTCCGGCACAGAAACAGGCCATTCGGCCCAACTGCTCCGCGCTGGGGTTTATGCTCCACACCAGCCTCCTCCCGCCCCTCTTCATCTCACCCCGTCAGCATATCCTCCGATTCCTTTCTCCTTCATGTGTTCATCTAACTTCCCCTTAAATGCATCCACGCTATTCGTTAGGGATGGGCAATAAATGCTGGCCTTGCCAGCGACGCCCACATCCTATGAATGAATACATTTTTAAAAAGGTGGTGAGGGAACCAACTCGAGGGAGTAACCTACTTGAGCTCATTGCCACCAGGCCTACCTGTCACAGATATATCTGTTCACGATGGCACTGGTTGGAGTGACTACCGTACAATCCTTGTTAAGACAAATTACATCAAGTCTACAGCACAGAAACAGGCTATTCGACCCAATAGTGTTGTGTATGTAATATGTGTGCTACTTTGAACCTATGGACAGGACTGCACTACTTGTTGGGCGTAGTGATACGCAGTACCACTCCTGGCCATAGGGGTATAAATAGTACTGTGGGTACTGATCCCCCTCAGTTCCCGCCTGTGGGCATGAAGTAAAGACCTACGTGTAGTCCCTACCTCCAACCAGTAAAGACCTGTTTTATTGTTACTGATTAAGTCTGAGTATTAATTACTTGAACAACTCACAGATTTAACACTGGCGACGAGTCTGATTCGGACCCTGCGGCAGTCACTCCATGGCAGCTTTGTCCACAGCCAGGACGTTGCAGAGAGGTTTCCACCCTCTCCACCCCACTGGAAGACATCCTGACCTCGGAGCCTCCATCGGCGACCGTCAGCTTCTTCTCCAGCTTGGTGGTGGGTAAGCCGTTGTCTGAGCCGGGCAGCGACGCGACAGGCAGTCGACCGCGTTGGCCGCACGAACGGGGCTGGGGGAGCTGGAGGAATAGGGCGCGAGAGCCGCTTCGAGCGGGAGGCGTTTCAACAGAGCGATCGCATCTCCTGATAAGAGCCGAGAGCCGCTTCGCGATCCAGCGATCGCATCCGCTGATAAGGGCCGCACTCGGGCGATCGCGGCGAAGATAAGGGCCGCACTCGGGGGCTGAAGGGAGACGGCGTCGGGGGACGGGTGAAGACCGCCAAGCGCGGGAAAACCGCCATTTTGTGGGCGGAGGACGACGGCAAGAGCGGGAAGCCGCCATCTTTGATAACAAGTAAAGAAAATAAAATCTGAGAAATTGCAAATCTACAATGCCTAAACACGGGAATATTAGCACCTTTGATAGTGACCTCGAAGATTGGGCCATATATGTTGAAAGAGTAAAAAATTATTGTAAGGCCAATAAAATTCGTGACCAAGATAAAGCTCTAACATTATTAAATTTAATGGGTGCGAAGACATACGGGCAATTGAAACACCTGTTATCACCAGATGAACCGGCGGATAAGACGTTCGATGAGATTGTTACTGTCCTGAAAGATCATCTAAACCCCACGCCGCTGATGCTAGCGGAACGATTTAAATTTTACGACAGAAGGCAGCTACAGCATGAAAGCAATGCTGATTATTTGCTGGAATTGCGTAAATTAGCGAAATATTGCCAGTTTGGAACGGGACTGACAGAGGCACTTCGAGACAAATTTGTGTGTGGTTTATTTAAACAGGATACACAAAAGCGACTGCTCGAGGAGAATGAGCTGACGCTTGAGAAGGCGGTCACTATGGCAGCAGCACACGAAGCCGCAGCGAGAGGCACGGCAGTAATGCAGCTACGGTCACCGGAGCTCAGTGCACACAAATTGGGTGTGAGTTCTGGCAAATGTTATCGTTGTGGAAAGACAACGCATGATCAGAACCAGTGTTGGTTTAAAAACCAAGAATGTAGAACTTGTGGTAGGCTTGGACATATAGCTAGAGTATGCAGGTCAGGGAAGAAGACCAGCAACAAGAAGTCACCGCAAGGAAAATACGCAAAGGTACACAAGGTGACCGAACAGGAGTCCGATTCAGACGCTAGCAGTAATGAACTGGCTAGCTTAAGCTGTAATGAACTGGCTAGCTTAAGAGTACTCAACGCTGGTAAGGGTGCAGACCTCCAGACAATTTGGGTCACTCTTCAGATAGAAGGAGTCCAAGTAAAACTGGAATTGGACACTGGATCGGCATTGACGGTCATAAATAAGAAAGATTACGGAAAGTTATTCCAACATATTCCCCTACAGTATACGGGGATTATATTGGAAACATACACGGGGCAAAGAGTGTACCCCATCGGGGAAATAGAGGTTGCAGTGGTCCACAAGGGCGAAGACAGTCAAATAATGGACTTATATGTGATATCTGAAGGAGGTCCTCCACTACTAGGACGGGAGTGGATTAGGAAAATGAATATGGACTGGCATTTCCTACAAACAATAACGAGTGCGAACTCGGTGAAGATAGTCGGCCCAGACTCTGGAATGGATGATGGTAAGCCCAACTCAGGCGCAAAAGACAAAGTTTCAGCACAGAATTCCACTGAGCAACAACAACATAGTTTAACTGTGGATTCTGAGTCTGGCAAGTCTACTGATGTGCCCATTTCTGAGGGACACCGGGCTCGAACTCAACTCCATTTCAAACTACAACAGCAATTAGAACAAATGCTTCGCCGTTGTGAGCAAGAGTTGAATGCAACGAAAGAGTTCTTTGATATAGAGTTGGAGAATCTGGAAAGACAACAGAAGCAGCTGATGGAGAAAATGGAGCAGGAGCACACAAAACGTCTGATGTCAGAGGAGTTAACGGTCAGCCAACTCCTGCATATGCTGAAGGACAGGACTCTGAAATGGGAAAAACTTGAACACGAACTTCAATATTCAAACGAAAGGGGTTCGGAGCTCTCAAAGGTTATTGGAAGAGCTGAGGTGGCAACACAGACTGAGATGACTGCAACAGAGCAGCCCTTGGATGCCAAAAGTACGCTGACTCACGTCAACGTAGAACAACAGACCGCTGAAACAGCTGCTCCGGTAGAGGGATTGAATAGTCCGATCAATCAATCTCCAAAAGAAGTTGAAGTAGTAAAATCTCAAATGAGGTCATTAGTAAACGACTTGCTGAAAGCCCAGAAAAAGCTGGATGAAGAGGTACGCATGAAGAAGTCTCTTCAGGAAAGATGTCTGGACTTGGAACAAAAGCTGGCTAACGCCCAGCTGGGTATGGAGGAAATAGAAGACCCTCTCGCTGGCCTAGATCAGGACGACACCGAATATTACTATGTCCTGTCCTGCCCAACTTGTAACTTCGACTCCCACCATACAGAAATCATGGAGGAGCACCGAAAGTCTACGGAACATCGGGAGAAGGTGGCTCTACTACGGAAAAAGGAGGGAGAGAAGGAGGAACTGCGCATGCAGCTGGCAGCTGACAGTGGAGCCCAGAGAGTCTCCAAGAAGCAGAAAAGGAAAAGTCGAAACAGAAGATGACCCATCTGAACCATTATTACCTCTACCAGATCACACACGTGGTCCCTCCGAACGGAGCCAATTCAGTTCGGAAGTTCAAACTGTTAAATCCATGGAAGGACTATTGAATGAGTCACTCCAGCAACGTGAACCGACTCCACCACAGAGATTGAATCTGTGAACTGTTTTCCGCAGAGACTGAATCTGTGATCTGTTTTGACATAAAGTTATCTATGTATCTATGTTATTCTGTTATGTAAACCTGAAGTTATATATGTATATATGTTATTACGTTATGTTAAATGGGGAGATGACTGTAAAGCTAGGAAGGGAGGAATGTTGTGTATGTAATATGTGTGCTACTTTGAACCTATGGACAGGACTGCACTACTTGTTGGGCGTAGTGATACGCAGTACCACTCCTGGCCATAGGGGTATAAATAGTACTGTGGGTACTGATCCCCCTCAGTTCCCGCCTGTGGGCATGAAGTAAAGACCTACGTGTAGTCCCTACCTCCAACCAGTAAAGACCTGTTTTATTGTTACTGATTAAGTCTGAGTATTAATTACTTGAACAACTCACAGATTTAACAAATAGGTCCATGTTGTTTATGCTCCACACAAGCCTCCTCCCACCCCATTTCATCTCCCCCTATCAGCATATCCTTCTATTCCTCTGTCACCTAGCTACCCCTTAAATCCATGTGGTTGCGAGTTCCTCATTCTCACCACTCTCTGGGTGAAGAAGTTTCTGCTGAATTCCTTATCGGATTTATTAGTGATTATCATATTTATGACCCCTGGATTTAGTCTCCCCCACAAGTGGAAACATCTTCTCTACGTCTACCCTATCGAATCCCTTTCATAATTTTAAAGACCTCGATCAGGCCACCCCTCAGCCTTCTCAGGAAAAGAGCCCCAGCCTGTTCCGTCTTTCCTGATAGCTGTACCCTCTCAGTTCTGGTATTGTGAACGGTAATGCTCACAATGATATTAACATTGTACTACATGATACAATATAGGAGTAGGGTTGAGTGACTAGCATGAAATCGCCAGCCAATGCACCTGCAGTTAATCTGTATTGATCTTATGTAGGCTGCCTGAGAGAAGGTGAATTTGAATCCTATCCTTCACTGTCATTCAGTTCTTAGCTGGGCTGCTAGAAAGAAGCTTTATAATAAGAAAGAAACACTTGCATTTCTATAGCACCTTTCACAACCTCAGGACGTCCCAAAGCGCTTTCCAGCCAATGAAGTACTTTTTGAAGTGTAGTCACTGTTGTAATGTGGGAAACGCGGCAGCCAATTGCCGCATAACAAGCTCCCACAAACAGCGATGTGATAAATGACCAGATAATCTGTTTCAGGAGTTGACTGAGGGATAAATATTAGCCAGGACACCAGGAGAACTCCCCTGCTCTTCTTCAAAATAGTGCCATGGGTTTTACATCCACCTGAGAGAGCAGACAGGGGCCCCGGTTTAACGTCTCGTCTGAAAAATGGCACCTCCAACAGCGCAGCGCTCCCTCAGTAATGGCACCGGGAGTGTCAGCCTGGATTATGTGCTCAGGTTTTTGGAGTGGGGCTCGAGCCCACAGCCTATTGACTCAGATGGCAGCACTCTCACCTCTGGATTGGAAGCCATGGGTTAGTGGGAGCAGAATCTCCGAATATGCACCCTGGTAGGCGCCAGAGCGCTGGAAAGGAAAGCCACCATTATACCCTGATGCCTGGCTGTGCTGTCCCCTGGTTTGGGTTTTAAATGATGCACGTCTCATTTTTTGATTGGGCAGCTTGACTGCCAATTACAGCGCTCTGTCTGATGATTAAGCTGCCTCTCAATGTTAGACACCACCCACTATAACAACAACAAGAAGTTGCATTTATATAGCGCCTGTAACGTAGCAAAACGTCCCAAAGCGCTGCACGGGAGCGATTATCAGACAAAATTTGACACCGAGCCACATGAGGAGATATTAGGACAGGTGACCAAAATCTTGGTCAAAGTGGTAGGTTTTAAGGAGCGTCTTAAAGGAGGAGAGAGAGGCGGAGAGGTTTAGGGAGGGAATTCCAGAGCTTGGGGCCCAGGCAGCTGAAGGCACGGCCGCCAATGGTGGAGCGATGATACAAAAAGTATCAGTGAATTGCATATTGTGTTTCGAATTTCTGAACCTGAAATTATATATTTTTTCCATTTCAGACGGTGATCGAAGCGAAAGAAATGATCCTGAAAGGTGTGGAAAAGACGACAAAGGAATCTGAGATTCAGATGTACATCCTCTCGTTGAAGAACGCACTGCTCCCTGACGCTATTCCTATTTTACTGAAACACGCAGAGTCTGGCTCTGGTCCCATCAGCAATATTGCGGCCTCTACTATCCAGAAATATGAACGAGCGCACATCACAGAGGAGATGAAATTGCAGGTCCTTATCATGGAATCACAGAATCTTATAGCACAGAAGGAGGCCATTCGGCCCGTCGCGCCTGTGCCGGCTCCCTGCAAGAACTCTCCAATTTAGTCCCATACCCCAGCCTCAGCTAGAGCAGCCAGTACTTTAGGGGAGGCTGGACAAGCATATGAGGGAGAAGGGAATGCTGATAGAGTTAGATGAGGAAAGACGGGAGGAGGCTCGAGTGGAGCATGAACGCTGGCGTGGACTGGTTGGGCCGAATGGCCTGTTTCTATCCTATGTTAAAAATAAACAGCTTTTTCCCAATAACCCTGCAAATTACTCCTCCTCCGGTACATGTCCAATTGCCTTTTGAAAGTTCCTATGGAATCTGATTCCAGCGCCCTTTCAGGCAGTGCGTTACAGATCTTAATAACCCTCTGTGTGAAGAAATTTCTCCTCATTTCCCCCTAGTTCTTTTGGCAATTATTTTAAATCTGCCCCTATTTAAGAAAGGAAGGAGACAGAAACCAGGCAACTATCGACCAGTTCGCCTCACATCTGTCATTGGGAAAATGCTAGAGTCCACCATTAAGGAATTGATAGCAGGACATTTGGAAAATCATAATATAGTCAAGCAGAGTCAGCATGGTTTTATGAAAGGGAAATCATGTTTGACAAATTTGCTGGAGTTCTTTGAGGATGTAATGAGCAGGGTGGATAAAGGGGAACCAGTAGATGTGGTGTATTTGGATTTCCAGAAGGCATTCGATAAGGTGCCACATAAAAGGTCACTGCACAAGATAAGAGCTCACGGGGTCAGGGGTAATATATTAGCATGGATAGAGGATTGGCTAACTAACAGAAAACAGAGAGTCGGGATAAATGGGTCATTTTCAGGTTGGCAAACGGTAACTAGTGGGGTGCCACAGGGATCGGTGCTGGGGCCTCAACTATTTACAATCTATATTAATGACTTGGATGAAGGGACCGAGTGTAATGTAACCAAATTTGCTGATGATACAAAGATAGGTGGGAAAGCAAATTGTGTGGAGGATGCAAAGAATCTCCAAAGGGATATAGATAGGCTAAGTGAATGGGCAGGAATCTGGCCAATGGAGTATAATGTGGGAAAAAAAGGTTATCCACTTTGGTTGGAAAAATAAAAAGGCAAATTATTATTTAAATGGGGAGAGATTACAAAATGCTGAGGTACAGAGGGATCTGGGGGTCCTTGTCCATGAATCACAAAAAGTTAGCATGCAGGTACAGCAAGTAATTAGGAAGGCAAATGGAATGTTGGCCTTTATTGCAAAGGGAATGGCGTATAAAAGTAGGGAAGTCCTGCTACAACTGTACAGGGTGCTGGTGAGACAACACCTGGAGTACTGCGTACAGTTTTGGTCTCCTTATTTAAGGAGGGATATACTTGCATTGGAGGCAGTTCAGAGAAGGTTCACGAGGTTGATTCCGGAGATGAGGGGGTTGTCTTATGAGGAAAGGTTGAGCAGGTTGGGCCTATACTCATTGGAGTTTAGAAGAATGAGAGGTGATCTTATTGAAACATATAAGATTCTGAAGGGGCTTGACAGGGTAGATGCAGAGAGGATGTTTCCCCTCGTGGGGGAATCTAGAACTAGGGGGCATAATTTCAGAATAAGGGGGCACCCATTTAAAATGGAAATGAGGAGGAATTTCTTCTCTCAGAGGATCGTGAATCTTTGGAATTCTCTTCCCCAGAGAGCTGTGGAGGCTGGGTCATTGAATATATTTAAGGTGGAGATAGACAGATTTTTGAATGTCATGACCCCTGTCGCATTCTCCTAGCCTTCAGATAGTGGATGTTTTTTTCATTCATTCTTAGGATATGGGAGTCACTAGCAAAGCCAGCATTTATTGCCCATCCCTAGTTGCCCTTGAGAAGGTGATGTTGTAGTCACTGTTGTATTGTAGGAGACGCAGCAGCCAATTTGCACACAGTAGGGCCACACAAACGGCAATGTGATAACGATCAGATGATCTATTTTAGTGATGTTGGTTAAGGGATAAATACTGGCCAGGACACCGTGGAGAACTCCCCTGCTTTCCTTCGAAATAGTGGCCGTGGGATCTTTTATGTCCACCTGAGAGGGGAGACGTTGCTTTAACATCACATCCGAAAGATGGCACCTCCGACAGTGCAGCACTCCCTCAGCACTGCACTGGGGAGTATCAAGTCTCTGGAGTGGGACTTCGAACCCACGACCTTCTGTCTCAGAGGTGAGAGTGCTGCCCACTGAGCCATGGCTGACGCTGTGTAATGTGATAGCTCCCTCTGTGCCCCAGCGGTGATTAGTTTAATCAGAGTCTGCGGAGCGAAGCTGGCTCGCGTGGCGCGGTTCCCCGTCGAGCAGCTTTCCACGGTGGCTCTTTGATGAAGGTTGAGCAGATGCTTTGGACAGAACGTTGTCTGCATTCACGGAGCTCATTGTCACAGCTTTGTGTCCGACCAGGTGAAAAGGGTAATGAACAGGATCTACCATCAGAACCGCCGGGTCCACGAGAAGACTGTGCGGGCGTCTGCAGTGGACATCATCTTTAACAGCGACCCCTCGTACATGGAGGTTAAGAACGTTCTCCTTTCCATTGGCGAGCTACCGACTGAAATGAGCAAATACTTACTCTCTAAGATTCAGGACATCTTGCGATTTAAACTTCCGGGAAGGTAAATGAGATTTTTTTAATTTGTAATTTGCGTTTTAACATAATACAGATTTAAGATAATTGGCAAAAGAACCAGAGGGGAGATGAGGAGAATTTTTTAACGCAGCGAGTTGTTGTGATCTGGAATGCGCTGCCTGAAAGGGCGGTGGAAGCAGATTCAATAGTAACTTTCCAAAGGGAATTGGATAAATACTTGAAAAGGCAATGGCCCATAAATTCCGTTCCCTACGGGTGTGTACGCGCTGTGTACGCACCCGTAGGGCCAACGGAAGTGTCGGTTTTAGGCATGCACTGCGCATGCGCTGGAAACCGGAACTTCCGTTCTGTGAAGAAAGGGCTTGACAGGTCAAACGCCTGCGCCGGAGAGGCAGCGTGTACGTCTGGAACTTCCGTTTTTTTCAACGGTTGCTTCAGTCCAGGTAAGTCGGAAACAGCTGCGCCTGGAAAAGTAGGCGCAAGGCCGGCAGCTCCTCGACGCAAGGCCGGCAGCTCCTCGGCGCAAGGCCGGCAGCTCCTCGGCGCAAGGCCGGCAGCTCCTCGGCGCAAGGCTCGCTTTTACCAGGCTAAGAGGTGAAGAAAGTAAAAAAAAAAATGTTTCCACTGATTTTATCATTTAAAAATACTTTAATAAAGAAAGGTAAGTTTATTTTTAGCCCCGTTAAAAACTTTAATTATTTTTTTCAAAAATTTTAATTTTTGTTTAAAATTGTTAATTTATGTAATTTATAGTCATGTGATGTTTTAAAAAAAATTATTTGAAGTTTGACTGTACTTATGTTTTGGGGCTGATCTTTATTCATAGATTTGACAGGTCTTCCTGTCAAATCTATGAATGGAGATTCCCTGCTCTGATTGGCTCCCCATGGCCCACGTGATCCCAGGGACGCTGCGAACGACCTGCGCCCCTGGGATACGTGGGCCCTGCGCACCGGCAGTTTGAAGAGGCACAGCAACGGAATGCTGCGCCTCCCGGGAGCCCCTCCGGTCCAGGCGTAGATTTTTCTAAATCGCAGCCTCCGCCCGTGGTAGGGCTGCGAATGCAATTTCTGAGCCAATATTTGCAGGGCTGTGGGGGAAAGAGCTGGGGAGGAGTGGGACTAATTGGAGAGCTCTGTCAAAGAGCTGGCACAGGCACGATGGGCCGAAGGGCCTCCTTCTGTGCTGTGCGATTCTAATACGTCCCTGTTAAGCGCCTTGGGACATTTTCCTACGTTAAAGGCGCTCTATAAACAAGAAGGCCATCTCTCTCTCCCTCCCCTCAGGCCCCAAAAACGTACCTTTGTTAAGCCTCAGCACAGTCTGAGGCCTAACATTAAAGTTGCAGGCACACCGGCGAAGCCCTTCGGCCCCTTTAGGTTCCACCGGCTCGTCTTCTGATGCAGCAGAGGGGTGTCCCGTCTCACCTTCCTTCCCCAGCAGTGGCGGGTTCCTTCCTGGTGCTGCAGTTGACGTCAGGAGCCTGCCCCGCATAGTAACTGAAGCCCAAGGGAGGAAATTGGACTGGGGTCATGGTGGGGGTCAAGGCAGCGAGCGGCATATCCCTCCCCCCCGACCCTCCTTGAGCATATCCAGACCAATTATCTTCCTGCTGAGGATCGTACGTTTAAAAAACTACGCAGGTTTCCTTAAAGTCTTTCGCGGTTTACTTTTATTTTTTGGTAAGTATTCTGGAGACCTCTGGAGACCTGGCAATTGGTCGCAGTGCAAAGACTACATGTTCCTAACCAAAATAACAACAGAAAATGCTGGAAAAACTCAGCAGGCCAGGCAACATCAGTGGAGAGAAAATAGAGTCAACGTTTCAGGTCAAAACCCTTTGTCAAGACTGAAAAAGCACAGGAAATGAAATAGATTGAGAGGCCAGTTTGAGGGCTGGGAGAGAACAAAAGAGAAGTGAAGAGACATTAAGAGGTATTCAAAACCAGACGAGATGGTGATCGGACTAGTGGAGACAAAAGACGGCTCTAGATTAGGTGTGAAATGCACTGGCAGAATGGGAGACAGCTGCCATGTGGGGGAGAAAAAAAGGGGGGGAAGGGCCAAAACAAAGGTGTGGATAAAAAATGTTCCTAACCATATCTACTTCATCCTTTGTAGTGAAATGGTGTGGAAGGTTCTGAAGGATACTGTCGCCCACAACTATGACCGTTTCGCCAAGATTGGCTCCTCATCGGCCTACTCAGGATACATGAAACGTATGTCAACAACAACAACTTGCATTTATACGGCACCTTTAACGTAGTAAAACGTCCCAAGGCGCTTCACAGGAACGATTATCAAACAAAATTTGACACCAAGCCACATAAGGAGATATTAGGGCAGGTGACCAAAAGCTTGGTCAAAGAGGTAGGTTTTAAGGAGCGTCTTAAAGGAGGGTAGAGAGGCGGAGAGGTTTAGGGAGGGAATTCCAGAGCTTAGGGCCTCGGTAACTGAAGGCACGGCCGCCAATGGTGGAGCGATTAAAATCAGGGGATGCTCAAGAGGGCAGAATTAGAGGAGCGCAGAGATCTCGGAGGGTTGTAGGGCTGGACGAGGTTACAGAGATAGGGAGGGGCGAGGGCCATGGAGGGATTTGAAAACATTGATGAGAATTTTAAAATTGAGACTTTGCCGGACTGGGAGTCGATGTAGGTCAGTGAGCACAGGGGAGAACGAGACTTGGTGCGAGTTAGGAGACGGGGCAGCAGATTTCATCAGCAATGTCATCTATTTGCATGACAAAGTGAGGCACTGGCAGTGGGGACTGGGTGGTGCCGTGGGATACGTACAGCCAGGTCAAAGAGATCAAAGTTTGCTCTGTCTGCTGGCTGTAAGAATTAAGTTTAGGGCACCTCAGCCCAGTTCGCAGTGGATGTAAGTGTGCAGAACAAACTGCCAATATTTTGTCAATAACTGAAAATCTCACTTAAAGAGGCCACGATGATGGCTTGTGTAGAAAATAAAAAAGCCCATACTCAAAGGAGAACGAAGTAACTTGCATTTATATAGTGCCTTTCACGACCTCAGGACACCCCAAAGCGCTTTACAGCCAATGAAGTAGTTTTGAAGTGTGGTCACTGTTGTAATGTAGGAAATGTGGCAGCCAATTTGAGCACAGCAAGCTCCCACAAACAGCAATGCAATATTGACCAGATCTGGTGGAGGGATAAATATTGTACCAGGACTCCCCTGCTCTTCTTTGAAATAGGACCATGGGATCTTTTACACCTACCTGAGAGAGCAGACGGGGCCTCGGTTTAACATCTCATCCGAAGACGGCACCTCCGACAGTGCAGCACTCCCTCAGCACCGCGCTGGGAGTGTCAGCCTAGATTTTGTGCTCAAGTCTCTGGAGTGGGACTTGAACCCACAACCTTCTGACTCAGAGGCGAGAGTGCCGCCCACTGAGTGAATCTGTGCTAACACCAACTAGTGGAGTAGATGGCACTGTGCAGATGGGGTTAAACCGTCTCATTGGGACAGAGTTCAGAGGGTTTGCTTTGCACCTGCCTGGGCTGCCCCAGACCTCAAATCCCTTGAGCTTAATATTGCGAGGCAATGCTGGGACTATGACTCCATTCTCCAAGAGGTTCAGCAGCTCCCTATTGGATTTGTGTGTGTGAGCACGAGCACATGTGCGTGTGTGTGTGTTTGTATGTGTAAGCACGACTGTGTGTGCGTGTGTGTGAGCACAGGTGTTTGTGAGTATGAGTGTGTGTGAGCATGAGTGCGTGTGAGCACAAGAGTGTGCACGTGTGTGAGCACGAGTGTGTGCATGTGTGAGCACGAGTGTGTGCGTGTGTGTGAACATGGGTGTGTTTGTGAGCATGAGTGTGTGCATGTGTGTGAGTGTGTGTGCATGTGTGTGTATGTGTGAGCATGAGTGTGTGTGTGTGTGAGCACGAGTGTGTGCGTGTGTGTGAGCCCGAGTGTGTGCGTGCGTGTGTGTGCATGTGTGTGTATGTGTGAGCACGAGTGTGTGCATATGTGTGAGCCTGAGTGTGTGCGTGTGTGAGCACGAGTATGTGCATGTGTGTGAGCACGAGTGTGTGCGTGTGTGTGAGCATGAGTGTGTGCGTGTGTGTGAGCATGAGTGCTTGTGTGTGAGCACGAGTGTGTGCGTGTGTGTGAGCACGAGTGTGTGAGTGTGTGTGAACACGAGTGCTTGTGTGTGAGCCCGAGTGTGTGAGCACGGGTGTGTGTGTGAGAGCACGGGTGTGTGTGTGTGTGTGAGCACGAGAGTGTGTGTGTGAGTGTGTGCATGTGAGTGTGGGCATTGGGTGAGGACAGGCAGCGATACCTTGGATGGTGAATAACCAGCTGGCCGTTTCTGCATAGACTCACACAGTGAGATACCGGGGGGGCGCGGGGAGCTGCTGGTCTGTCACCCCTGGACGAGTACTCCAGCACGAGGCAGTGCCATGAGGAGAGGAGAGGCAAAAATCCGGAGAAATAATTGGGGGAAAAAAAGTAGTCAATGGAAGTGCGCTGTCAGTTGGCTAAATCCTGGCACAAGGTGCTTCATGCAAGTAGGTAGCTGTCTCCACTGTGACCATGCTTCATGAGGAGTTACTGGAGAAGTCTTTGGGGGAAAAATTCAGTTGGTTAGCGCCTCCTGTTAGCGCCTCCGGGGGCGCTAACGGGGGCGATAGGAAGTTAGCGCCCGAGTGCGGCGATTTTAGCGCCGCTCGCGAAATTGACCAGACATTTTGCGGCGGCGCTAAACACTACCGCCACGATCTCCTGCGCCCGCAGATTGTGACGTCAGTCGAGCGTGCAACGCCCCGGACCGGATATTGAGTCGTGCCCTCCTGCCTTTCCGCCTACCGCTAGCAACGACAGGCAGAGGGGAACGTTTTGCAGTCGGGAAGGGGCTGGGGGAGCGCTATTTAAAGGCGGGCGCTTCCTGCCTTTTCTTGTCGGCAAAAGTTTTGGTACACGCAGGTTGAGAGGGAGCGAGACGTCTGCAGAGAGTTAACGCTGTCCTAAGGAGTTTTGGTCCTCAGCACCACTTTTGAGGTTCCTAAGCGCCGAGCTCGTTCCCTGGGCCAATCCATTAATGCCTCCAACACAATTGCTTTCGAGGTCTCTCCAGGCCGAGATTCAAGGCTGCAATGAGCAGGGTGTGGCTGGCAAGCAAGATGGCCCCTCCCCTTTAAGAACTGGATGGCGCCAGTCTGTCTGGCTTCCATGGTAACGGACATCACCTGAGCTTCGGTAGCGCTCTGAGATAGCGCCTCGCTCCCCAACATCAGCGCCTTCAGAGAGGTGTGTAGCGTCTGATTTAGCGCTCCAATCACCTCCAGGGGCGATGGAGGCGAATTTTGCAGTCGGAGGTGATAATTAGCGCCGGGCGCTAAACTTTGCGCCCGGCCGATATTAGCGCCCCAAAATGGGCGATACCCAATTTCTCCCCCTTTGTGTTTTTCAGAGGGCACTGACTCAGCTTCCACGTACAGTCTGGACATCCTGTACTCGGGCTCCGGCATTCTAAGGAAGAGCAACATGAACATCTTTCTACTCAGTCAGGAATCAATGTTGCACACTATTCAGGTACATCGAAGTAGGGGATTATGTTTCTTTTCTGAGAACAGAGGCCTCTGCTGGTTATGATTCTTTGCCCACTAGGGGCCCCAGGTTTTGCCCCAGAACTGGTTGGACTTGTCTACAAAGCTGCTCCCGGCATAAAAAACAGAAAATGCCGGAAACACTCGGCAGGTCAGGCAGCATCTGCGGAGAGAGACAAAATCAGAGTTAACGTTTCAGGTAGAAACATAGAAACATAGAAGATAGGAGCAGGAGTAGGCCATTCGGCCCCTCGAGCCTGTTCCACCATTCAATGAGATCATGGCTGATCATCCAAATTCAGTACCCTGTCCCTGCTTTCACCCCATATCCCTTGATCCCTTTAACCTTAAGAAATATATCCAACTCCTTCTTGAATATATTTAATGAATTGGCCTCTACTGCCTTCTGTGGTAGAGAATTCCACAGGTTCACCACTCTCTGGGTGAAGAAATTCCTCCTCATCTCTGTCCTAAATGGCTTACCCCTTATCCTTAGACTGTGACCCCTGGTTCTGGACTTCCCGACCATCAGGAACATCCTTCCTGCATCTAGTCTGTCTAGTCCTGTTAGAATTTTATAAGTTTCAATGAGTCAAAGGTCGATGCCCTTTCATTAGAGTTGCTCCTGACCGTTGTGTGGGGCGATGCAGGAACTTTTCATGCATGACGTGCGAAGGGTTACAGAGAATTTAACAGCACAGAAACAGGCCATTCGGCCCAACTGGTCCATGCCGGTGTTTATGCTCCACACCAGCCTCCTCCCGCCCCTCTCCATCTCACCCTATCACGCTATCCTTCTATTCCTGTCTCCCTCATGTGTTTATCCAGCTTCTCCTTAAATGTATCTGTACTATTCGCCTCAACCACTCCCTGTGGTAGCGAGTTCCACATTCTCACCACTCTCTGGGGAAAGAAGTTTCACCTGAATTCCCTATTGGATTTATTAGTGACTGTCTTATATTGATGGCCTCTAGTTCTGGTCTCCCCCACAAGTGGAAACATCTTCTCCACGTCTACCCTA
This sequence comes from Somniosus microcephalus, assembly GCF_052327205.1. Lineage (NCBI taxonomy): Eukaryota > Metazoa > Chordata > Chondrichthyes > Squaliformes > Somniosidae > Somniosus > Somniosus microcephalus. The sequence continues at coordinate 7,362,627 of NC_140988.1, read as the reverse complement.
TCGAACCCTTTCATAATTTTAAAGAACTCTATTAGGCCGCCCCTAAGTCTAGAGAAAAGAGCCCCAACCTGTTCAATCTTTTCTGATAGGTATGCTATAACCTCTCCGTTCTGGTGTCATCCTTGCAAATCTTTTTTGCACCTTCTCTGGTGCCTCTATACCCTTTCTATAATATGGAGACTGGAACTGCGCACAGTGCTCCAAGTGCGGTCTAACCAAGGTTCTATACAGGTTTAATATAACCTTTCTATTCTATTCCTCTAGAAATAAACCCCAGGGCTTTGTTTGCATTTTTATGGCCTTGTTAATCTGCATTGCTGCTTTGAATGGTTTGTGAATCTGTACCCCGACATCCCTTTGCTCTTCTACCCCATTTAGACTCTTGCATTTTTCAAGCGGTACATGGCCTCCTTATTCCTCCTACCAAAATGCACCACCTCACACATCTATATTGAAATTAATTTGCCATTTACAAGAAAGCAGACACTTCGTAATCATTTACAAAAAAAAAAGTGAAATGTAACCTGAAAAATAGGAACAGGAGACCATTCAGCCTCTCGAGCCTGTCCGCTATTCAAAGAGATCATGGCTGATTGAGATCTTAACGCTATTTACACACTTTGGCTCCAAATATGGAAACAGATTGATGTAAACATGTATAAAAGGTAAAAATACCTTCATGTACAAAGAAGTATAATATCTGAATGTTGGATGTGTTTAGTGTTGTATTTTATTTTGATGGCTTTCAATGTAAAAATGCTTCAACAGAACGGCGGAATAGGCCCTCACCTACATGGCAAGGGCAGGTTCGCACACCCCAAGGATGGTGTTTTCAATGCCTCTGCTCACAGTGGGAGGAGGGAGTTGAGTTATGCTGCAGTCCGTTCACCACCTGTCTGTTTTGTGAGAGGAATCCGCCACGTCAGCTATAGAACTGCTCCCCGGGGAACGTGGGCCAGACAGGGTGTCGGTGTACTGTGCCCCGGGGAGCACGGGCCGGGCAGCGAGTCGGTGTACTGCTCCCCGGGGAACGTGGGCCGGGCAGTGTGTCGGTGTACTGCTCCCCGGGGAGCACGGGCCGGGCAGCGTGTCGGTGTACTGCTCCCCGGGGAGCACGGGCCAGGCAGGGTGTCGGTGTACTGCTCCCCGGGGAACGTGGGCCAGACAGGGTGTCGGTGTACTGCTCCCCGGGGAGCACGGGCCGGGCAGTGTGTCGGTGTACTGCTCCCCGGGGAGCACGGGCCAGGCAGGGTGTCGGTGTACTGCTCCCCGGGGGGCACGGGCCAGGCAGGGTGTCGGTGTACTGCTCCCCGGGGAGCACGGGCCAGGCAGCGTGTCGGTGTACTGCTCCCCGGGGGGCACGGGCCAGGCAGGGTGTCGGTGTACTGCTCCCCGGGGGGCACGGGCCAGGCAGTGTGTCGGTGTACTGCTCCCCGGGGAGCACGGGCCAGGCAGCGTGTCGGTGTACTGCTCCCCGGGGAGCACGGGCCAGGCAGTGTGTCGGTGTACTGCTCCCCGGGGAGCACGGGCCAGGCAGCGAGTCGGTGTACTGCTCCCCGGGGAGCACGGGCCAGGCAGCGTGTCGGTGTACTGCTCCCCGGGGAGCACGGGCCAGGCAGTGTGTCGGTGTACTGCTCCCCGGGGAGCACGGGCCAGGCAGGGTGTCGGTGTACTGCTCCCCGGGGAGCACGGGCCGGGCAGGGTGTCGGTGTACTGCTCCCCGGGGAGCACGGGCCGGGCAGTGTGTCGGTGTACTGCTCCCCGGGGAGCACGGGCCAGGCAGCGTGTCGGTGTACTGCTCCCCGGGGAGCACGGGCCGGGCAGCGTGTCGGTGTACTGCGCCCCGGGGAGCATGGCCAGGCAGTGTGTCGGTGTACTGCTCCCCGGGGAGCACGGGCCGGGCAGTGTGTCGGTGTACTGCTCCCCGGGGAGCACGGGCCAGGCAGGGTGTCGGTGTACTGCTCCCCGGGGAGCACGGGCCGGGCAGGGTGTCGGTGTACTGCTCCCCGGGGAGCACGGGCCGGGCAGTGTGTCGGTGTACTGCTCCCCGGGGAGCACGGGCCGGGCAGTGTGTCGGTGTACTGCTCCCCGGGGAGCACGGGCCAGGCAGTGTGTCGGTGTACTGCGCCCCGGGGAGCACGGGCCGGGCAGTGTGTCGGTGTACTGCTCCCCGGGGAGCACAGGCCGGGCAGTGTGTCGGTGTACTGCTCCCCGGGGAGCACGGGCCAGGCAGGGTGTCGGTGTACTGCTCCCCGGGGAGCACGGGCCGGGCAGTGTGTCGGTGTACTGCTCCCCGGGGAGCACGGGCCGGGCAGTGTGTCGGTGTACTGCTCCCCGGGGAGCACGGGCCGGGCAGTGTGTCGGTGTACTGCTCCCCGGGGAGCACGGGTCAGGCAGTGTGTCGGTGTACTCCTCCCGGGGAGCACAGGCCAGGCAGTGTGTCGGTGTACTGCTCCCCGGGGAGCACGGGCCAGGCAGGGTGTCGGTGTACTGCTCCCCGGGGAGCACGGGCCAGGCAGTGTGTCGGTGTACTGCTCCCCGGGGAGCAAGGGCCAGGCAGTGTGTCGGTGTACTGCTCCCCGGGGAGCACGGGCCAGGCAGGGTGTCGGTGTACTGCTCCCCGGGGGGCACGGGCCAGGCAGCGTGTCGGTGTACTGCTCCCCGGGGAACGTGGGCCAGACAGGGTGTCGGTGTACTGCTCCCCGGGGAGCACGGGCCGGGCAGTGTGTCGGTGTACTGCTCCCCGGGGAACACGGGCCGGGCAGTGTGTCGGTGTACTGCTCCCCGGGGAGCACGGGCCAGGCAGGGTGTCGGTGTACTGCTCCCCGGGGAGCACGGTGATGTGCCTCAATTATTCCGAGACTCGAAGTTAGCAGAACAAAAGTAAGGCTTTTATTAACTCAGAACATAACACGTAAAATAGAGAGATGTCTACCTTCAGGAGGCTGATGCCGGACTGAAGTTAGATTACAAAGGAGCCAGGTATGGGCGGAGCCCTGCACACAACCAGTTCCAGCACATTCCAATGCATAATACATGAGGACTGGGGGAAGGGAAAAGACACAGAAAGCAGGCAGTTAGAAGACACAGAAAACAGGCAGTGATGAATGGAATATATTTCATCACATTCACCCCTTCTATAGATTTAGTCTGTTCGGGGGTTTGATAGTCCTCTGCGACCGACGTGGCTGTTGTGGTGCCGCGGGTGTCGGCTGGGTGTCCCCGGTAGCCTCCTGGGTCTCTGCCGGGGGTGCCGCCGGGGTTGTTGAAGGGGTAGTTGGTGGGGGTGCCGTTGGTCGATGTTCTTCCGGGGGTGATGAAAGAATAGTGGGTGGGTAAGGGTTGCTGTGATCGTCGTCGCTGCTATTGCCGTGGTTGTTGTTGATGCCGGCTGGGGCGACGTCTTTTATGGACACGGTGTCCTCCCTTCCGTCGGCGTGCCGGACATATGCGTATTGGGGGTTGGCGTGGAGTAGGTGTACTGGCTCCACGAGAGGGTCCGTCTTGTGGCCCCTCACATGCCTTCGCACGAGTACCGGACCTGGGGTGGAGAGCCATGACGGCATGGATACGCCCGAGGTGGATTTCCGGGGAAAGACAAACATTCGTTCATGAGGCGTGGTATTAGTGGCCGTACACAATAGCGACCGTATCGAATGGAGCACATCTGAGAGGACTTCCTGCCAGCGGGAGATAGGGAGGGCCTTGGTCCTTAGAGCTAGAGTGACTGCTTTCCACACTGTCCCGTTCTCTCGCTCCACCTGGCCGTTACCCCGGGGGTTGTAGCTGGTGGTACGGCTCGTGGCGATCCCCTTGGACAGCATGTACTGGCGTAGCTCTTCACTCATGAAGGATGCCCCCCTATCCGTGTGGATATAGCTCGGCATACCGAACAGGCAGAACAGGCTGTTGAGGCATTTAATGACCGTGGCGCTGGTCATGTCTGGGCAGGGGAAGGCGAATGGGAAACGGGAGTATTCGTCCACAATGTTCAGGAAGTAAACATTGCGGTCGACGGACGGGAGGGGGCCCTTGAAATCTAAGCTGAGCCGCTCGAAGGGCCGTGTAGCTTTGATTAAGTGGGCTCTATCTGGGCGGTAGAACCGAGGCTTGCACTCAGCGCAAGTGCGGCAGTTCCTGGTCAGAGACCGAACTTCCTCAATCGAGTAGGGTAAGTTACGGGACTTTATGAAGTGGAACAGCCGCGTGACCCCTGGGTGGCAGAGGTCGTTGTGGAGGGTCTGTAGCCGATCCTCGGTGGCGCTGGCACACATCCCTCGTGAGAGGGCGTCAGGGGATTCGTTAAGGGCCCCTGGCCGGTAAATGATGTCGTACTCGAAAGTGGAGAGCTCGATCCGCCACCTAAGAATCTTATCATTTTTAATCTTACCCCTCTGTTTATTGTTGAACATAAACGCTACCGATCGCTGGTCGGTAAGTAGGGTGAAGCGTTTGCCGGCTAGGTAGTGGCGCCAGTGGCGCACTGCCTCCACGATGGCTTGGGCCTCCTTTTCCACGGAGGAGTGTCTGATCTCGGGGCCTTGGAGGGTCCTCGAGAAGAAAGCTACGGGCCGCCCCGCCTGGTTGAGGGTGGCCGCCAAGGCGAAGTCGGACGCATCACTTTCCACTTGAAATGGAGTGTTCTCGTCCACTGCCTGTAGCGTGGCCCGCTCAATATCCTGCTTAATGCTTTTGAAGGCGGCGTGGGCCTCAGCAGAGAGCGGAAAAGAGGATGCTTTCAAGAGGGGGCGGGCTTTGTCGGAGTAGTTGGGGACCCATTGGGAATAGTAAGAAAATAACCCCAGGCACCTTTTCAGGGCTTTGGGAGTGTTGGGCAGGGGCAGCTCCCGTAGGGGGCGCAATCGGTCGGGGTCTGGTCCGATTTCCCCATTCTCCACCACGCTGCCCAGTATGCAGAGGCGCGTGGTGTTGAAAACGCACTTGTCCTCGTTATAGGTGAGGTTGAGTTTTTGTGCGGTTTTCAGGAACCTCTCGAGGTTCGAGTCGTGATCCTGCTGGTTGTGACCGCAGATGGTGACGTTGTCGAGGTAGGGGAAGGTTGCCTGCAAGTGGTGGTCATCGACCATGCGATCCATCTCCCTCTGAAAGACCGAGACCCCGTTCGTCACCCCAAAGGGGACTCTGAGGAATTGGTAGAGGCGTCCGTTCGCCTCGAAGGCGGTGTACGGGCGGTCCTCTGGTCTGATAGGGAGCTGGTGGTACGCTGACTTGAGGTCGATGGTGGAGAACACCCGGTATTGGGCGATTTGGTTCACCATTTCTGATATGCGGGGTAGCGGGTAGGCGTCTAGTAGGGTGTACCTGTTGATCGTTTGACTATAGTCGATCACCATCCGTTTCTTCTCGCTACCCCTTACCACTACCACTTGGGCGCGCCACGGGCTGTTGCTGTGTTCAATAATGCGCTCTTTCAGGAGCCTGTCTACCTCGGTCGCGATAAACCGCCTGTCCTCCCAGCTGTACCTCCTGCTTTTGGTCGCTATTGGCCGGCAGTTAGGGGTAAGGTTCGCGAATAGCGAAGGCGGCTTTACCTTCAGGGTAGCCAGACCGCACACTGTGAGGGGCGGCTGGGACCCACCGTACTTGAGCGTGATGCTTTGGTGGTTGCACTGGAAATCCAAACCCAAGATCACGCTCGCACATAGATTCTTCATGATTAATACTTTAAAATTATCATACACAGTTCCGTTAACGCACAATTGTACCGTGCAGTAACCCAGAATGGTCGATGTCTGGGTTTTATCGGCCATAGAGATGGTACCCTGAGCAGGGACCACCTTTAGGGAGAGTTGTTGTGCCAGTTCAGGGTGGATAAAACTCTCCGTGCTTCCACTGTCAATTAAGCATTTAACCCGGCACCCGTTTACCTCGATGTCCACCATTGATTTGGATAGCGGATGCGGCCTGGTCTGGTCCACTGTGACCGATGCCACTGTAGGGCCCTGATCGAGACAAGATGGCGTCCACGCTGTCTGCTCATAAGATGGCGGACCCCACGAGGTCGGGCAAGATGGCGTCCAAGATGGCCGCTCCCACGGCGCACACGCGGCGGTGGCGGGTTTTCCGGCGGTTGGTTTTCCGGCGGGGTTCCCTCTGCACACCTTCCCGAAGTGCCCCTTCTTACCGCACTTAAAGCAGGTGGTGCCTTTCGCCGGGCACAGGTTTCTGGTGTGCTTTGGCTGCCCGCAGAAGTAGCAGTTGGGTCCTTGACGCGTCGCGGCTGTCGTAGGGCTTCTGGGGGGAGAGCTGGGCCCCGCCAGTGTCGGGCTGCTGGGCGGGGAAGAAGCCTTCCAAGATGGCGGCGCCCTCGGCGCACACGTGGCGGCGTGGGCGGCGCGGGCTGAAGAGTAGGCGTCCGAGTTTCTCTGGGCCATCTCCAGGGACCGCGCGGTGTCCGCAGCCTGTTTCAGGTCCAACCCCGTTTTTTCCAGCAGTCTTTGCCGGATGTGAGTGGAGCTGAGGCCTGTGATAAAGGCATCGCGAACAAGCTCGTCGGTGTACACTGCGGCTTTTACATCTCGGCACTTACAGTCCTTGCCAAGCTTTTTCAGGATGCTTAGGAACTCCTCCACCGATTCCCCAGGTCGCTGTGCGCGAGTAGCGAGTAGATGCCTAGCATACACCTCATTCGTAGGCTGCTGGTAATGCGCCTTTAAGGTGTTGCAGGCGGCCAGGTACGTATCGGCGTCTTGGATGAGGGGGTAAACCCGGTGGCTTACCCAATTCCGTAGCATTCCGAGTCTCATCTTCGCAGTGTCCGTAGCGTCTTTGACGGCTGCGGAATTGTCCAGGAAGAATTCCATACAGTCAAACCAGTGTCCGAAGCGTGCTGATGCGTCCGGAGCATGTTGATCCAAATCCAAACGTTCGGGTTTCAGGAGTGATGCGCCATGGTCCTGCAAGTCATGGCCGCAGATGGTCACATTATCTAGGTAAGGGAAAGTGGCCTGCAGCTCGTTTTGATCGACCATCCGGTCCATCTCCCTTTGGAAGACGGAGACCCCGTTGGTAACGCCGAAGGGAACCCTAAGGAAGTGATAGAGGCGGCCGTTTGCCTCAAAAGCAGTATACTGGCGGTCTTCAGGGCTGATGGGGAGCTGGTGGTACGCTGATTTCAGGTCAATGGTCGAAAAGACGCGGTACTGCGCGATCTGGTTGACCATGTCAGCTATGCGGGGGAGTGGGTAGGCGTCCAGCAGGGTGTAGCGGTTTATTGTTTGGCTGTAGTCGATGACCAGGCGTTGTTTCTCGCCGGTCTTAACGACCACAACCTGGGCTCGCCAGGGGCTGGTGCTGCCCTCAATAATCCCCTCCTTCAGGAGCCGTTCCACTTCGGTTTTGATGAAAACCCTGTCCCCGGCACTGTATCGCCTGCTCTTTGTGGCGATGGGCTTACAGTCGGGGGTGAGGTTAGCAAACAGTGGGGGGGGTGGGACTCTGAGTGTGGAGAGGTTGCATCTGGTGCGCGGCGGGCAATTTGGAGGCTGCTGGCTGCGGACTGTGAGTGGGGGGAGGGGGCCACCGTATGCCATCGTAACGCTTTTGAGGTGGCACTGGAAATCCAACCCCAGTAGAACGGCAGCGCAGAGGTCGGGCAGGACCAGGAGTTTAAAATTATTGAACACAGTCCCGTCTACTACTAGTGTCACCACGCAGTAGCCGCCAATGTCCGCTGACTGGGACTCGGAGGCCATAGAAATCCGCTGGTGCGCAGGCAGGACTGGGAGAGAGCAACGCCGCACCGTGTCGGGGTGGATGAAGCTCTCTGTGCTCCCGGAGTCAAAAAGGCAGTTTATTGCATGGCCGTTTACCTTAACGTCCATTTTGGACCGAGCTAGCTGGTGCGGTCTCGTTTGGTCCAGCGTCACAGAGGCCAGCGTAGGGGTCGGTGTGTCGCTGCGAGTATCAGATGGGGGGGGGTTGGCGGTCTGCTGCGTCCCGGCTGGTGTCCAAGATGGCGGCGTCCATGATTCCCATGTGGCTGGAGTCGTCCAAGATGGCTGCTGCTGCGGTGGTTCGCACATGGCTGGGGAGGCCCAAGATGGCGGCTCGCACGGCCCACACGCGGCGCTGCTGGCGTTCGGGGTGGCTTTGGCCTTGCAGACGCTGGCGTAGTGTCCCTTTTTCCCGCAGCCCGAGCAGGTCGCATTCTTCGCCGGGCAGCGCGCTCTGGGGTGTTTGGCCTGGCCACAGAAGTAGCATTTCTGGCCTTGGGATACTGCTGTCTGGCTTTGGGACACTGCTGCGGTAGTTGGGCCGTTGTTGGGCTGTGGCTGGGGTGGCACGGTGCTATGGGGCTGTCCTACCGTGTCCCAGGTTGTCGTTCCCCGCGGCATCCACGGTGCAGAGGAGTAGGCATCCATGCCCCGGAAGGCTGCGTCCAGCGTTAGTGCGATGTCGGAGGCTTTGTCGAGGGTGAGGTCACTCTGCTCCAGCAGTCGCTGTCGGGTGTAGTTGGACCTGTGGCCCGCTACGAAGGCATCCCGGATCAGTTCCTCCGTGTACTTAGTGGGCGTTACCGCCTTACACCCACAGGCCCGGCCAAGCACGGACAGTGCTTGGAGGTATTCCTCAGTCGATTCCCCAGGTTGTTGCTTGCGACTCCCCAGAAGGTGCCTAGCGTATACTTCGTTCACAGGGCGCGTGTACTGGGTCTTGAGGAGCTGGAGGGCGGCTGTGTACGAGGTCGCGTCCCGGATGACTGAGTACACTCGGTGGTTCACCTTGGAGAACAGGACAGACAGTTTGTCCGCATCCGTTTCGACCGCAGTGGAGGCAGTCAGGAATGTCTCGAAGCACGTGAGCCAGTGAGCAAACTTGGTGGAAGCGTCCGCTTCCCGACTGTCCAGGTCCAGGCATGCTGGTGTGAGGATCTTCTCCATTATAAAAAATTTAGTTAATAAAATTGATGCGCCATCAATTACTCAAAAGACTGAGGTTGAGCGAGTAACAATCAGGCTTTTATTAACTAAAGAATGAAGGTCTTGTCTCGAGTGGTCGACCCGTCCAGAATACTAAGGGACTGGGAGGTAGTCACTTATATACCTGGAATAGTGGGAGGAGTCAGCCGAGGCATGTCCAGACCTGTACCTAGTGGAATACACATACAGACACAGACAGGTATGACAGTGGTTTACCACAAGGAGTTGATCCATAGTGTTGAAAATTGAGTTAATAAAATTGATGTGCCTCAATTATTCCGAGACTCGAAGTTAGCAGAACAAAAGTAAGGCTTTTATTAACTCAGAACATAACACGTAAAATAGAGAGATGTCTACCTTCAGGAGGCTGATGCCGGACTGAAGTTAGATTACAAAGGAGCCAGGTATGGGCGGAGCCCTGCACACAACCAGTTCCAGCACATTCCAATGCATAATACATGAGGACTGGGGGAAGGGAAAAGACACAGAAAGCAGGCAGTTAGAAGACACAGAAAACAGGCAGTGATGAATGGAATATATTTCATCACACACGGGCCAGGCAGGGTGTCGGTGTACTGCTCCCCGGGGAGCACGGGCCAGGCAGTGTGTCGGTGTACTGCTCCCCGGGGAGCACGGGCCGGGCAGTGTGTCGGTGTACTGCTCCCCGGGGAGCACAGGCCGGGCAGTGTGTCGGTGTACTGCTCCCCGGGGAGCACGGGCCAGGCAGTGTGTCGGTGTACTGCGCCCCGGGGAGCACGGGCCAGGCAGTGTGTCGGTGTACTGCTCCCCGGGGAGCACGGGCCGGGCAGTGTGTCGGTGTACTGCTCCCCGGGGAGCACGGGCCAGGCAGTGTGTCGGTGTACTGCTCCCCGGGGAGCACGGGCCAGGCAGTGTGTCGGTGTACTGCGCCCCGGGGAGCACGGGCCGGGCAGTGTGTCGGTGTACTGCTCCCTGGGGGGCACGGGCCGGGCAGTGTGTCGGTGTACTGCTCCCCGGGGAGCACGGGCCGGGCAGTGTGTCGGTGTACTGCTCCCCGGGGAGCACGGGCCAGGCAGCGTGTCGGTGTACTGCTCCCCGGGGAGCACGGGCCAGGCAGCGTGTCGGTGTACTGCTCCCCGGGGAGCACGGGCCGGGCAGCGTGTCGGTGTACTGCTCCCCGGGGAGCACGGGCCAGGCAGCGTGTCGGTGTACTGCTCCCCGGGGAGCACGGGCCGGGCAGGGTGTCGGTGTACTGCTCCCCGGGGAGCACGGGCCAGGCAGCGTGTCGGTGTACTGCTCCCCGGGGGGCACGGGCCGGGCAGGGTGTCGGTGTACTGCTCCCCGGGGAGCACGGGCCAGACAGGGTGTCGGTGTACTGCTCCCCGGGGAGCACGGGCCGGGCAGTGTGTCGGTGTACTGCTCCCCGGGGAGCACGGGCCAGGCAGGGTGTCGGTGTACTGCTCCCCGGGGAGCACAGGCCAGGCAGTGTGTCGGTGTACTGCTCCCCGGGGAGCACGGGCCAGGCAGGGTGTCGGTGTACTGCTCCCCGGGGAGCACGGGCCAGGCAGTGTGTCGGTGTACTGCTCCCCGGGGAGCACGGGCCGGGCAGGGTGTCGGTGTACTGCTCCCCGGGGAGCACGGGCCAGGCAGGGTGTCGGTGTACTGCTCCCCGGGGAGCACGGGCCAGGCAGCGTGTCGGTGTACTGCTCCCCGGGGAGCACGGGCCAGGCAGGGTGTCGGTGTACTGCTCCCCGGGGAGCACGGGCCAGGCAGTGTGTCGGTGTACTGCTCCCCGGGGAGCACGGGCCAGGCAGCGTGTCGGTGTACTGCTCCCCGGGGAGCACGGGCCAGGCAGGGTGTCGGTGTACTGCTCCCCGGGGAGCACGGGCCGGGCAGTGTGTCGGTGTACTGCTCCCCGGGGAGCACGGGCCGGGCAGTGTGTCGGTGTACTGCTCCCCGGGGAGCACGGGCCGGGCAGTGTGTCGGTGTACTGCTCCCCGGGGAGCACGGGCCAGGCAGGGTGTCGGTGTACTGCTCCCCGGGGAGCACGGGCCGGGCAGTGTGTCGGTGTACTGCTCCCCGGGGAGCACGGGCCGGGCAGTGTGTCGGTGTACTGCTCCCCGGGGAGCACGGGCCGGGCAGTGTGTCGGTGTACTGCTCCCCGGGGAGCACGGGCCGGGCAGTGTGTCGGTGTACTGCTCCCCGGGGGGCACGGGCCAGGCAGGGTGTCGGTGTACTGCTCCCCGGGGAGCACGGGCCAGGCCGGGCAGTGTGTCGGTGTACTGCTCCCCGGGGAGCACGGGCCAGGCAGTGTGTCGGTGTACTGCTCCCCGGGGAGCACGGGCCGGGCAGTGTGTCGGTGTACTGCTCCCCGGGGAGCACGGGCCGGGCAGGGTGTCGGTGTACTGCTCCCCGGGGAGCACGGGCCAGGCAGTGTGTCGGTGTACTGCTCCCCGGGGAGCACGGGCCGGGCAGTGTGTCGGTGTACTGCTCCCCGGGGAGCACGGGCCAGGCAGTGTGTCGGTGTACTGCTCCCCGGGGAGCACGGGCCAGGCAGCGTGTCGGTGTACTGCTCCCCGGGGAGCACGGGCCAGGCAGTGTGTCGGTGTACTGCTCCCTGGGGGGCACGGGCCGGGCAGTGTGTCGGTGTACTGCGCCCCGGGGAGCACGGGCCGGGCAGTGTGTCGGTGTACTGCTCCCTGGGGAGCACGGGCCGGGCAGTGTGTCGGTGTACTGCTCCCCAGGGAGCACAGGCCAGGCAGTGTGTCGGTGTACTGCTCCCTGGGGAGCACGGGCCGGGCAGTGTGTCGGTGTACTGCTCCCCGGGGAGCACGGGCCAGGCAGTGTGTCGGTGTACTGCTCCCTGGGGAGCACGGGCCGGGCAGTGTGTCGGTGTACTGCGCCCCGGGGAGCACGGGCCGGGCAGTGTGTCGGTGTACTGCTCCCTGGGGAGCACGGGCCAGGCAGCGTGTCGGTGTACTGCTCCCCGGGGAGCACGGGCCGGGCAGTGTGTCGGTGTACTGCTCCCCGGGGAGCACAGGCCAGGCAGCGTGTCGGTGTACTGCTCCCCGGGGAGCACGGGCCGGGCAGGGTGTCGGTGTACTGCTCCCCGGGGAGCATGGGCCGGGCAGGGTGTCGGTGTACTGCTCCCCGGGGAGCACGGGCCGGGCAGGGTGTCGGTGTACTGCTCCCCGGGGAGCACGGGCCGGGCAGGGTGTCGGTGTACTGCTCCCCGGGGAGCACAGGCCGGGCCGGGCAGTGTGTCGGTGTACTGCTCCCCGGGGAGCACAGGCCGGGCAGTGTGTCGGTGTACTGCTCCCCGGGGAGCACGGGCCAGGCAGCGTGTCGGTGTACTGCTCCCCGGGGAGCACGGGCCGGGCAGGGTGTCGGTGTACTCCTCCCGGGGAGCACGGGCCAGGCAGCGTGTCGGTGTACTGCTCCCCGGGGAGCACGGGCCGGGCAGGGTGTCGGTGTACTGCTCCCCGGGGGGCACGGGCCAGACAGTGTGTCGGTGAACTGCTCCCCGGGGAGCACGGGCCAGGCAGGGTGTCGGTGTACTGCTCCCCGGGGAGCACGGGCCAGGCAGTGTGTCGGTGTACTGCTCCCCGGGGAGCACGGGCAGGGTGTCGGTGTACTCCTCCCGGGGAGCACAGGCCGGGCAGTGTGTCGGTGTACTGCTCCCCGGGGAGCACAGGCCAGGCAGTGTGTCGGTGTACTGCTCCCCGGGGAGCACAGGCCGGGTCGGGCAGCGTGTCGGTGTACTGCTCCCCGGGGAGCACAGGCCGGGCAGTGTGTCGGTGTACTGCTCCCCGGGGAGCACAGGCCGGGCCGGGCAGCGTGTCGGTGTACTGCTCCCCGGGGAGCACAGGCCAGGCAGTGTGTCGGTGTACTGCCCCCCGGGGAGCACGGGCCGGGCAGGTTGTCGGTGTACTGCTCCCCGGGGAGCACGGGCCGGGCTGGGCAGCGTGTCGGTGTACTGCTCCCCGGGGAGCACAGGCCGGGCCGGGCAGCGTGTCGGTGTACTGCTCCCCGGGGAGCACGGGCCGGGCCGGGCAGCGTGTCGGTGTACTGCTCCCCGGGGAGCACAGGCCGGGCCGGGCAGCGTGTCGGTGTACTGCTCCCCGGGGAGCACAGGCCGGGCCGGGCAGCGTGTCGGTGTACTGCTCCCCGGGGAGCACAGGCCAGGCAGTGTGTCGGTGTACTGCTCCCCGGGGAGCACGGGCCGGGCAGGGTGTCGGTGTACTGCTCCCCGGGGAGCACGGGCCGGGCCGGGCAGCGTGTCGGTGTACTGCTCCCCGGGGAGCACAGGCCGGGCCGGGCAGCGTGTCGGTGTACTGCTCCCCGGGGAGCACGGGCCGGGCCGGGCAGCGTGTCGGTGTACTGCTCCCCGGGGAGCACGGGCCGGGCAGGGTGTCGGTGTACTGCTCCCTGGGGGGCACGGGCCGGGCAGTGTGTCGGTGTACTGCTCCCCGGGGAGCACGGGCCGGGCCGGGCAGTGTGTCGGTGTACTGCTCCCCGGGGAGCACAGGCCAGGCAGCGTGTCGGTGTACTGCTCCCCGGGGAGCACGGGCCGGGCAGGGTGTCGGTGTACTGCTCCCCGGGGAGCATGGGCCGGGCAGGGTGTCGGTGTACTGCTCCCCGGGGAGCACGGGCCGGGCAGGGTGTCGGTGTACTGCTCCCCGGGGAGCACGGGCCGGGCAGGGTGTCGGTGTACTGCTCCCCGGGGAGCACAGGCCGGGCCGGGCAGTGTGTCGGTGTACTGCTCCCCGGGGAGCACAGGCCGGGCAGTGTGTCGGTGTACTGCTCCCCGGGGAGCACGGGCCAGGCAGCGTGTCGGTGTACTGCTCCCCGGGGAGCACGGGCCGGGCAGGGTGTCGGTGTACTCCTCCCGGGGAGCACGGGCCAGGCAGCGTGTCGGTGTACTGCTCCCCGGGGAGCACGGGCCGGGCAGGGTGTCGGTGTACTGCTCCCCGGGGGGCACGGGCCAGACAGTGTGTCGGTGTACTGCTCCCCGGGGAGCACGGGCCAGGCAGGGTGTCGGTGTACTGCTCCCCGGGGAGCACGGGCCAGGCAGTGTGTCGGTGTACTGCTCCCCGGGGAGCACGGGCAGGGTGTCGGTGTACTCCTCCCGGGGAGCACAGGCCGGGCAGTGTGTCGGTGTACTGCTCCCCGGGGAGCACAGGCCAGGCAGTGTGTCGGTGTACTGCTCCCCGGGGAGCACAGGCCGGGTCGGGCAGCGTGTCGGTGTACTGCTCCCCGGGGAGCACAGGCCGGGCAGTGTGTCGGTGTACTGCTCCCCGGGGAGCACAGGCCGGGCCGGGCAGCGTGTCGGTGTACTGCTCCCCGGGGAGCACAGGCCAGGCAGTGTGTCGGTGTACTGCCCCCCGGGGAGCACGGGCCGGGCAGGTTGTCGGTGTACTGCTCCCCGGGGAGCACGGGCCGGGCTGGGCAGCGTGTCGGTGTACTGCTCCCCGGGGAGCACAGGCCGGGCCGGGCAGCGTGTCGGTGTACTGCTCCCCGGGGAGCACGGGCCGGGCCGGGCAGCGTGTCGGTGTACTGCTCCCCGGGGAGCACAGGCCGGGCCGGGCAGCGTGTCGGTGTACTGCTCCCCGGGGAGCACAGGCCGGGCCGGGCAGCGTGTCGGTGTACTGCTCCCCGGGGAGCACAGGCCAGGCAGTGTGTCGGTGTACTGCTCCCCGGGGAGCACGGGCCGGGCAGGGTGTCGGTGTACTGCTCCCCGGGGAGCACGGGCCGGGCCGGGCAGCGTGTCGGTGTACTGCTCCCCGGGGAGCACAGGCCGGGCCGGGCAGCGTGTCGGTGTACTGCTCCCCGGGGAGCACGGGCCGGGCCGGGCAGCGTGTCGGTGTACTGCTCCCCGGGGAGCACGGGCCGGGCAGGGTGTCGGTGTACTGCTCCCTGGGGGGCACGGGCCGGGCAGTGTGTCGGTGTACTGCTCCCCGGGGAGCACGGGCCGGGCCGGGCAGTGTGTCGGTGTACTGCTCCCCGGGGAGCACGGGCCGGGCCGGGCAGCGTGTCGGTGTACTGTTGGAACATGGACAGCTCGACTCCAAGGCCGATTGAAGCAGAAGCTTTAGGCTTAATGTTCCGAGTAGGCACGAGTGGTGGGGAACCTGGTGCACCTACAGCGCATATCGGTCACCGGGCAATGTGCTGCCGATCTTTAGGACTCTGCCCCTCCCTCTCGCCTCCTTTAAGACCCTCTTTCAAACCCACCGCTTTTGATCTGGCTTTTGTCTTTGGCTCACCGTCCATTTTCTGCCTCGGGATTTTTTTTAACTTTAAAGCCACGAGCAAGAACTTGCATTTCTATAGCGTCTTTCACCACCACCGGAGGACCCAAAGCACTTTACAGCTTTCTGAAGTGCAGTCACTGTTGTAATGTAGGAAATGTGGCAGCCAATTTTGCGCACAGCAAGCTCCCACAATCTGATAATGACCAGATAATCTGTCTTTAGTGATGTTGTTCGAGGGATAAATATTGGCCCCAGGACACTGAGAGCTCCCCGGCTCTTCTTCAAAATAGTGCCACAGGATCTTTTAAGTCCACCTGAGGGAGCAGACGGGGCCCCAGTTTAACGTCTCATCCAAAAGACAGCCCCTCCGACAGTGTGGCGCTCCCTCAGTACTGCCCCTCTGACAGTGCGGCGCTCCCTCAGTACTGCCCCTCTGACAGTGCGGCGCTCCCTCAGTACTGCCCCTCCGACAGTGCAGCGCTCCCTCAGTACTGCCCCTCCGACAGTGCGGCGCTCCCTCAGTACTGCTCCTCCGACAGTGTGGCGCTCCCTCAGTACTGCCCCTCCGATGGTGCAGTGCTCCCTCAGTACTGCCCCTCCGACAGTGCGGCGCTCCCTCAGTACTGCCCCTCTGACAGTGCGGCGCTCCCTCAGCACTGCCCCTCCGACAGTGCGGCACTCCCTCAGTACTGCCCCTCCAACAGTGCGGCACTCCCTCAGTACTGCCCCTCCTACAGTGCAACACTCCCTCAGTACCTCCCCTCCGACAGTGTGGCGCTCCCTCAGTACTGCCTCTCCAACAGTGCGGCACTCCCTCAGTACCTCCCCTCCGACAGTGCGGCGTTCCCTCAGTACTGCCCCTCCGGCAGTGCAGCTCACCCTCAATACTGCCCCTCCGACAGTGGGACGCTCCCTCAGTACTGCACCTCCGACATCACTGCACTCTCTCAGTACTGCCCCTCCGACAGTGCGGCGCTCCCTCAGTACTGCACTGGGAGTGCCTGCCTGGATAAACGTGAGTTGTGGTCATCGGTGTATTAGGCCTGCTTGAGTTATCGAAGCGTGACATTTTATTTTGTTGCAGGTTGTGATTGAAGCCCAGGGCTTAGAGTCTCTAATAGCTGCGACACCCGATGAAGGTGAGGCGGAGCTCGAGTCCCTGGTGGGGATGTCTGCGGTGCTCTTTGACGTCCAGCTCAGGCCAGTCACCTTCTTCCGAGGCTACAGCGACTTAATGGCCAAGATGTTCACAGCGACGGGAGAGCCAGTGAGCGTGGTCAAAGGCCTTATTCTGCTTGTCGATCATTCCCAGGTATCCGTCCATCGCCTCCGACCTTTAGTTCTGGATTTTCAGATGACGGTCAAGATAATTCGATAGGGTAGAAAATTTTACAACAACAACAACCTGTGTTTATATAGCGACTTTAACATAGTAAAATGTCCCAAGGAGTGTTATAAGATGAAAAATTTGACACCGAGCCACATAAGGAGATACTAGGGACAGGTGACCTAAAGCTTGGTCAAAGAGGTCGGTTTTAAGGAGCGTCTTAAAGGAGGAGAGAGAGGCGGAGAGGTTTAAGGAGGGAATTCCAGAGTTTGGGGCCCAGGCAGCTGAAGGCACGGCCGCCAAGTGTGGAGCGATTAAAATCGGGGATGTTCAAGAGGCCAGAACGCAGAGATCTCGGGGTGGTTGTAGGACTGGAGGAGATTACAGGGATAGGGAGGGGGCGAGGCCATGGAGGGATTTGAAAACAAGGATGAGAATTTTAAAATCGAGACGTTGCTTAACTGGTAGCCAATATAGGTCAGCGAGCACAGGGGTGATGGGTGAACGGGACTTGGTGCGAGTTAGGACATGGGCAGCCGAGTTTTGGATGACCTCAAGTTTACGTAGAATTCTATGTATTCTTTTACATAATTAAAGAAAAAATTTTATTAGCGGGATGTGGGCGTTGCTGGCAAGGCCAGCATTTATTGCCCATCCCTAGTTGCCCTCGAGAAGGTGGCGGTGAGCCGCCTTCTTGAACCACTGCAGTCCGTGTGGTGAAGGTACTCCCACAGTGCTGTTAGGGAGGGAGTTCCAGGATTTTGACCAAGTCAGATTGTTGTGTGACTTGGAGGGGAACTTGGAGGTGGTGGTGTTCCCATGCGCCTGCTGCCCTTGTCCTTCTAGGTGGAAGAGGTCGCGGGTTTGGGAGGTGCTGCCGAAGAAGCCTTGGCGAGTTGCTGCAGTGCATCTTGTAGATGGTCCACACTGCAGCCACGGCACGCCGGTGGTGGAGGGAGTGAATGTTTAAGGTGGTGGATGGGGTGCCAATCAAGCATAGAATCAAGTATTACATAGAATTTACAGCACAGAAACAGGCCATTCAGCCCAACTGGTCCGTGCTGGTGTTTATGCTCCACACCAGCCTCCTCCCACCCCACTTTATCTAACCATAACCTTCTGTACTTTACTCCCTCGTGTATTTATCTAGCTTCCCCTTAAATGCATGTATCCTGTGAGACCAGAGGCACTGGAGAAGGTGCAAAAAAGATTGACAAGTTTGACAGCAGAACTGAGAGGTTCTAACCAGGCCGGGTTCTTTTCTCTAGACTGAGGGACGACCTGATAGAGGTCTTTAAAATTATGGATGGTTTCGATAGGATAGACGTAGAGAAGATGTTTCCTATTGTGGGGGAGTCCAAAAACTAGGGGCCATCAATGTAAGATAGTCACTAATTAATCCAAGAAGGAATTCAGGAGAAACTTCTTTACCCAGAGAGTGGTGAGAATGTGGAACTCGCTGCCACAGGGAGTGGTTGAGGCGAATAGCGTCGATGCCTTTAAGCGGAACCTTAAGGGGGAAGCTTGATAAGTACATGAGGGAGAAAGGAATAGAAGGTTATCGTCATAGGGTGAGATGAAGAGGCTGGTGTGGAGCATAAACACCGGCACGGACCAGTTGGGCCGAATGGCCTGTGTCTGTGCTGGAAATACTGTGTAACTCAATGTAAGAGAAAAATCCACCCGTTTGCAAATCTTGAGGATTAATCAGCGAGGAAACCTTTCTCTGCCTCAACATCTCATTATCCCAGCAACAAGTCCAAAGATGTGCAGGTTAGGTTGATTGGCTATGATAAAATTGACCCTTAGTGTTAGGGGGATTAAATACGTGGGGTTACGGGGATCGGGTGGGATACGTGTCGGTGCAGGCTCGATGGGCCGAAATGGCCTCTATCTGCACTGTGAGGTTTCTGTGATATAAGCGATTAAACCAAGAACAGCTTGTAATAAGCCAGGCCGCGGGAAACGTGTTGTAACGCCAAGGTTTCGCCAAAGTGTCGGTGCAGCTGCCGACTGGTTTCAGGGGAGATTGAAACCCCGCGTTCTCTTTTTGCTTCAGGTGTTTCAGCTGCAGTCAGGACTGAAGGCAGCGGTGGAGTTCCAAGGAGGGTTGTCCATTGATATCTCAGGTGGGATGGAATTCAGCCTGTGGTACCGGGAGTCGAAAACCACCGTCACCAACAGGTACGAGGCTTCGCGGCGCTGTGCGGGCTGCTGTTTAATTGCTTTTCAACAAGCACATAAATCTAGGCTGACACTCCCAGTGCAGTGCTGAGGGAGGGGTTGTCCATGAGGGTCCTGACGTTCCAGGTCCCGAACTTCATTTTAAAGGGTGGAAGATGCCTGTGCGTGAATTCTTTTAACGTGGGGTGGCCGTTGCCCACCAGCTACCACACGGGGCTTGACAGAGCAAGGTCTTGGTCCAATGGCAAGGGGATCCAAGACGATTGGAGACCAGGCTCTGCTACAACGGCCACACACACACACACATACTGCTACTGTCCTCCCCCCTCCTTCCCGCAGGTCCTCTCTGCCTGGGTTTCGTAGGATGCATTGTGGTCCTCCCGACCTCGCTGTTGGCCCGTGCCGCACCTTCCCTGGGCCCCGACCCCGCTGCTGGTCCACGCTGCGCCACTCCTGGGCCTTGACCTCGTTGCTGGGCTCGTCCTCGCTCCTGGGACCCGGCCTCGGACATGAATGATGTTGTCTCTCACAGGATCAAATTAGCACTGATATTCTCGCGATCCCTGGCCCCGAACTCCACTTGCGATCCACTAGTCACTAGATCACTAGTCTAGTGGAGAAGCGTAGTCTTGATGGCACAGAGGTCTGGGCTGAGGGAGTGCTGCACTGTCGGGGGTGCCGTCTTTTGGATGAGACATTAAACCGAGGCCCCGTCTGCTCTCTCAGGTGGACGTAAAAGATCCCACGACCACTATTTCGAAGAAGAGCAGGGGAGTTCTCCCCGGTGTCCTGGGGCCAATATTTATCCCTCAACCAACATCACTAAAAGCAGATTATCTGGTCATTATCACATTGCTGTTTGTGGGATCTTGCTGTGCGCAAATTGGCTGCCCCGTTTCCTACATTACAACAGTGACTACACTTCAAAAGTACTTCATCGGCTGTGAAGTGCTTTGGGACGTCCAGTGGTCATGAAAGGCTTTATATAAATGCAAGTCTTTCTTTTTTTTTACTTACTGTAGCAACGCAGGAACAGGAGGAGGCCATTCAGCCCCATGAGCCTGTCCCGCCATTCAGTGAGATCACAGCTGATCTGCATCTTAACTCCATCTACCCGCCTTGGTTCCGTAACCCTTAATACCCTTGCCTAACAGAAATCTATCAATCTCAGTTTTGAAATTTCCAATTGACCCTCAGCCTCAACAGCTTTTTGGGGGAAGAGAGTTCCAGATTTCCACCACCCTTTGTGTGAAGAAGTGCTTCCTGACATCACCCCTGAACGGCCTGACTCTAATTTTAAGTTGATGCCCCCTTGTTCTGGACTCCCCCCACCAGAGGAAATATTGGGGGGTGCTGGCCGACTCCTGAAGGACATAGCCACCAGTCTGGGCCTGCGACAGGTGGTGAGAGAACCAATACGAGGGAAAAAACCTACTTAACCTCGTCCTCACCAATCTACCTGCCGCAGATGCATCTGTCAATGACAGCAGTGGTAGCAGTGTCCACCGCAGAGTCATTGTGACGAAGTCCTGTCTTCACACTGAGGACACCCTCCATTGTGTTGTGTGGCACTAACATCATGCTAAATGGGATAGATTCAGAACAGATCTAGCAACTCAAAACTGGGCATCCAGGAGGTGCTGTGGGCCATCAGTAGCAGCAGAATTGTATTCCACCACAATCTGTAACCTCATGGCCCGGCATATCCCTCACTCTACCATCAAGCCAGGGAACCAACCCAGAAGTGCCGAGTGAACGATCCATATCGGCCTCCACCAGAGGTCCCCACCATCACAGAAGCCAGTCTTCAGCTAATTTGATTCACTCCACGTGATATCAAGAAACGGCTGAGTGCACTGGATACAGCAGAGGCTGTGGGCCCCGACAACATCCCGGCTGTCGTGCTGAAGACTTGTGCTCCAGAACTAGCCGTGACTCTAGTCAAACTGTTCCAGTACAGCTACAACACTGGCGTCTATCTGACAATGTGAAAAACTGCCCAATGTGAAAAAGCTGGACAAATCCAATCTGGCCAATTATTGCCCCATCAGTCTACTCTCAATCATCAGCAAAGTGATGGAAGGTGTCATCGACAGTGCTATCAAGCGGCACTTACTCACCAATAACCTGCTCACTGATGCCCAGTTTGGGTTCTGCCAGGACCACTCGGCTCCCGACCTCATTACAGCCTTGGTCCAAACATGGACAAAGGAGCTAAATTCCAGAGGTGAGGTGAGAGTGACTGCCCTTGACATCAAGGCAGCATTTGACCGAGTGTGGCATCAAGGAGCCCTAGTAAAACTGAAGTCAATTGGAATCGGGGGAAAACGCTCCACTGGCTGGAGTCATACCTAGCACAAAGGAAGATGGTTCTGGTGGTTGGAGGTCAATCATCTCAGCCCCAGGACATCGCTGCAGGAGTTCCTCAGGGCAGTGTCCTAGGCCCAACTATCTTCAGCTGCTTCATCAATGACCTTCCCTCCAACATAAGGTCAGAAATGGGGATGTTCGCTGATGACTGCACAGTGTTCAGCGCCATTCACAACTCCTCAGATAATGAAGCAGTCCATGCCCGCATGCAACAAGACCTGGACGATGTTCAGGCTTGGGCTGATAAGTGGCAGGTAACATTCGCGCCACAGAAGTGCCAGGCAATGACTATCTCCAACAAGCGAAAGTCTAACCACCGCCCCTTGATATTCAACGGCATTACCATTGCCGAATCCTCCACCATCAACATCCTGGGGGTCACCATTGACCAGAAACTTAACTAGAGGTATTCTGCGGCGAGTGTCTTACCTCCTGACTTCCCAAAGCCTTTCCACCATCTATAAGGCACAAGTAAGGAGTGTGACGGAATACTCTCCACTTGCCTGGATGAGTGCAGCTCCAACAACACTCAAGAAGCTTGACACCATCCAGGAAAAAAGCAGCCCGCTTGATCGGCACCCCATCCACCACCTTAAACATTCACTCCCTCCACCACCGGCGTACCGTGGCTGTAGTGTGTACCATCTACAAGATGCACTGCAGCAACTCGCCAAGGCTTCTTCGGCAACACCTCCCAAACCCTCGACCTCTACCACCTAGAAGGACAAGGGCAGCAGGCGCATGGGAACACCATCACCTGCAAGTTCCCCTCCAAGTCACACACCATCCTGACTTGGAAATAAATCGGCTGATCCTTCATCGTGGCTGGGTCAAAATCCTGGAACTCCCTCCCTAACAGCGCTGTGGGAGCACCTTCACCACACAGGGCTGCAGCGGTTTAAGAAGGCGGCTCACCACCACCTTCTCAAGGGGCAACTAGGGATGGGCAATAAATGCCGGCCTTGCCATGACACCCACATCCCATGAAAAAAAAAGTCCTCCAGCCTTACGACTGTTCTTTATACATGGGCCCTTAAGGCACCACAGTACACATCTATGCAGCCACATGAGATGACAAGCTTAGATATCCCTAATGTAAAGGTATATGAATTGGTCTAAAGTCTGAATGAAGAGTGCAGGCAGTAGAGATAATGAATACAATATTGCGTGGTTTGGGTTCAGTGTCCGGCGGATCAAGTGTGCCGTACCGGCCTAAAACCGGCTTTCTGTTCTTTTTCGCATTTGTCCTCAAGAGGTGCAATGGTCGTTATTTGCAACATCACGGTGGACTCGTTGTTTGTAAAGAGCGGTGTGGAGTTGAGTGTGGAAACGGAGGCTCTGCTCGATTTCATCTCAACAGTGAAGTTCTCCGAGTATCCGTTCCTGGTCTGTATGCAGATGATAAAAGACCAGTTTCCATTCTGGTAAGAAACAAACCAGTTCAATTCATTAAATATATTCACAATTCATTAAATATATTCAAGAAGGAGTTGGATATATTTCTTAAGGCTAAAGGGATCAAGGGATATGGGGAGAAAGCAGGGACAGGGTGACATGAATCAGTCATTCATGAAAGAAAGACTTATGAAATAATACTGAGCCGCCTATGGGTGGCGCTGTCCAGGGAGAGTATAAATACTCGGTCACGGGCCCAGCTTGCGCAGGACATTCTTAACAGGAACTAGTGAAGGACACAACTAGACCTCCATGTTGTAAAACAGTTGATTCAAGCTTTGTTTTACGCTTAGACCAAGTGCCTAGTAGTTTTCTTACATCACGGTACTGAATTTGGATGATCAGCCATGATCTCATTGAATGGCGGAACAGCCTCGAGGGGCCGAATGGCCTATTCCTGCTCCCATCTTCTATGTATCTATGTTCCGTTCGGTCTAGAAAAGAGATGGCTGAGGGGGGCGACCTGATCTTTTAAATATTATGCAGGGGGTTTGATTAGGGTGGACCTAGAGAAGATGTTTCCACTTGTGGGGGAGACCGAAACTAGAGGCCATCAATATAAGAGAGTCACCAAGAAATCCAACGGGGAATTCAGGAGAAACTTCTTTACCCAGAGAGTGGTGAGAATGTGGAACTCGCTACCACAGGGAGTGGTTGAGGTGAATAGTAT
This sequence comes from Somniosus microcephalus, assembly GCF_052327205.1. Taxonomy (NCBI): domain Eukaryota; kingdom Metazoa; phylum Chordata; class Chondrichthyes; order Squaliformes; family Somniosidae; genus Somniosus; species Somniosus microcephalus. The sequence continues at coordinate 7,339,446 of NC_140988.1, read as the reverse complement.
AGATGCCTTTAAGGGGAAGCTCGATAAACACGAGGGAGGAAGGAATAGAGGGATATGCTGATAGGGTGAGATGAAGAGGGGTGGGAGGAGGAACACCGGCACGGACCAGTTGGGCCGAATGGCCTGTTTCTGTGCTGTAGACTCAATGGAAAAAGTCAGTAACACAGGGAGGGAGTCATTGTGACAGCTAAAAACTGCCTGGTCCCACTCTTCCATTTACTGCTCGGTCTAACCCGCGATAGTGGTACTCTTTCTAAAGCATTCACTGCCTGAGGGCTGAATTCTTTTCCGTGATCCCGCCCAAAATCGAGTGGGCTAGCAGCGGAGAATGAAGGGCGGTGATGCCTCCCGCCACTCGAGCTGTGTTTCCGATCGTCCAGGCCCCTGCTGGAACCGCTGTTGACCTCTCCTTCCTCACCTCCTTACTGCTGCTGCAAAGGGGGCCTTGGGTGCGGTGGCAACCAACGTGACTTGACCCAGTCCGCCCCCAGTGCTTACCGCCCAGCCGTGACCTTCAGCTGGAGGCACATAGGAACAGGAGGAGGCCATTCAGCCCCTCGAGCCTGTTACATAGGAACAGGAGGAGGCCATTCAGCCTCTCGAGCCTGTTACATAGGAACAGGAGGAGGCCATTCAGCCCCTCGAGCCTGTTACATAGGAACAGGAGGAGGCCATTCAGCCCCTCAAGCCTGTTATACAGGAACAGGAGGAGGCCATTCAGCCCCTCGAGCCTGTTACATAGGAACAGGAGGAGGCCATTCAGCCCCTCTAGCCTATTATATAGGAACAGGAGGAGGCCATTCAGCCCCTCGAGCCTATTATATAGGAACAGGAGGAGGCCATTCAGCCCCTCGAGCTTGTTATATAGGAACAGGAGGAGGCCATTCAGCCCCTCGAGACCGTTACATAGGAACAGGAGGAGGCCATTCAGCCCCTCGAGCCTGTTACCATAGGAACAGGAGGAGGCCATTCAGCCCCTCAAGACCGTTACATAGGAACAGGAGGAGGCCATTCAGCCCCTCGAGCCTATTACATAGGAACAGGAGGAGGCCTTCAGCCCCTCGAGCCTGTTACACAGGAACAGGAGGAGGCCATTCAGCCCCTCGAGCCTGTTACACAGGAACAGGAGGAGGCCATTCAGCCCCTTGAGCCTGTTATATAGGAACAGGAGGAGGCCATTCAGCCCCTCGAGCCTATTACATGGGAACAGGAGGAGGCCATTCAGCCCCTCGAGACCGTTACATAGGAACAGGAGGAGGCCATTCAGCCCCTTCAGCCAGTTGCATAGGAACAGGAGGAGACCATTTAGCCCCTTGAGCCTGTTACATAGGAACAGGAGGAGGCCGTTCAGCCCCTCGAGCCTATTACATAAGAACAGGAGGAGGCCATTCAGCCCCTCGAGCCTGCTACATAGGAACAGGAGGAGGCCATTCAGCCCCTCGAGCCTATTACATAGGAACAGGAATGGGCCATTCAGCCCCTCAAGCCCATTACATAGGAACAGGAGGAGGCCATTCAACCCCTCGAGCCTGTTACACAGGAACAGGAGGAGGCCATTCAGCCACTTGAGCCTGTTACATAGGAACAGGAACGGGCCATTCAGCCCCTCGAGCCGATTACATAGGAACAGGAATGGGCCATTCAGCCCCTCGAGCCGATTACATAGGAACAGGAATGGGCCATTCAGCCCCTTGAGCCTGTTACACAGGAACAGTAGGAGGCCATTCAGCCCCTCGAGCCTATTACATAGGAACAGGAGGAGGCCATTCAGCTCCTCGAGCCTGTTACATAGGAACAGGAATGGGCCATTCAGCCCCTCGAGCCTGTTACATAGGAACAGGAGGAGGCCATTTAGCCCCTCGAGCCTGTTACATAGGAACAGGAGGAGGCCATTCAGCCCCTCGAGCCTATTACATAGGAACAGGAGGAGGCCATTTAGCCCCTCGAGCCTGTTACATAGGAACAGGAATGGGTCATTCAGCCTCTCGAGCCCATTACATAGGAACAGGAGGAGGCCATTCAGCCCCTCGAGCCTGTTACATAGGAACAGGAATGGGCCATTCAGCCCCTCGAGCCTATTGGAGAGGGACAGGAGGAGGCCGTTCAGCCCCTCGAGCCTATTACATAGGAACAGGAGGAGGCCATTCAGCCCCTCGAGCCTGTTACATAGGAACAGGAGGAGGCCATTCAGCCCCTCAAGCCTATTACATAGGAACAGGGGGAGGCCATTCAGCCCCTCGAGACCGTTGCATAGGAACAGGAGGAGGCCATTCAGCCCCTTGAGCCTGTTGCATAGGAACAGGAGGAGACCATTTAGCCCCTTGAGCCTGTTACATAGGAACAGGAGGAGGCCGTTCAGCCCCTCGAGCCTATTACATAGGAACAGGAGGAGGCCATTCAGCCCCTCGATCCTGTTACATAGGAACAGGAGGAGGCCATTCAGCCCCTCGAGCCTATTACATAGGAACAGGAATGGGCCATTCAGCCCCTCAAGCCCATTACATAGGAACAGGAGGAGGCCATTCAACCCCTCGAGCCTGTTGCACAGGAACAGGAGGAGGCCATTCAGCCACTTGAGCCTGTTACATAGGAACAGGAACGGGCCATTCAGCCCCTCGAGCCAATTACATAGGAACAGGAATGGGCCATTCAGCCCCTCGAGCCTGTTACATAGGAACAGGAATGGGCCATTCAGCCCCTTGAGCCTGTTACACAGGAACAGGAGGAGGCCATTCAGCCCCTCGAGCCTATTACATAGGAACAGGAGGAGGCCATTCAGCTCCTCGAGCCTGTTACATAGGAACAGGAATGGGCCATTCAGCCCCTCAAGCCCATTACATAGGAACAGGAGGAGGCCATTCAGCCCCTCGAGCCTGTTACATAGGAACAGTAGGAGGCCATTCAGCCCCTCGAGCCTTTCCACCACTCTATTAGATTATAGCTCATCTTTACCTTAACTCCATCCGCCCACCTTGGTTCCATAACCCTTAATACCCTTGCCTAACAAAAATGTATCAATCTCAGTTCTGAAACTTTCAATTGACCTGAACGGCCTGGCTCTAATTTTAAGGTTCTGCCCCCTTGTTCTGGACTCCCCTCACCAGAGGAAATAGTTTCTCTCTCTCTACCCGATCAACTCCTTTAATCATCTTAAACACCTCGATTAGATCACCCCTTAATCTTCTGTACTCGAGCGAATACAAGCCCAGTCTGTGCAACCTGTCCTCATAATTTACCCCTTTTAGCCCCCGGTATCATTCTGGTGAATCTGGGCTGCTCCCCCTCCAAGGCCAATATATCCTTCCCGAGGGGTGGTGCCCAGATTGAATGTAGTGCTCCAGATGAAAGTTATGGACAAGCCAATGCTCGGAACGAGTGGTGAGGATTTGGAATGCGCTGCCTGATAGGGCGGTGGATACAGACAGATTCAATAGTAGCCTTCAAAAGGGAATTGGATAAATACTTGAAGGAGAAAAAAATTGCCGGGATATGGGGAAAGAGCGGGTAGGGAGTGGGACGAATTGGCTTGCTCTTCGAAAGAGCCGGCGCAGACTGGTTGGGCTGAATGGCCTCCTTCTGTGCTGCACTGTTCTAGGATTCGATGATGGCAATGGGCCTGGCAGCAGTCCACGATTTATTGGCCTGGCTGAACATGTTGTAGCCAGGAACATTTGCCGCCTTCTGCGAGATGGAGACAGAGCACACCCAGGGCCTCCGCTAACACACGTTTGCTTTTACAGGCAATTTGTGACCAAGTATGAGAGCTTGCCATCTGGAGCATCGTACATCTCTCGGAAAGGAAAGAAAACCCTGGTGCCCGGATCGGAATTCCCTCTCCACCAGGAAAACAGCGACATGTGCAAGAGGGTCTTTTCGATGGAGTCGGACTCGTCAAACTGGTTCTGAGACCGGGGGGGGCGGGAGGGGTTGGGGGTGGATCGGTCGCTGACTTGCAGAGGCTGCCGGGGATAAATCAATAAATGAAATGATACCGAACAGTAGAGGGAGCTGACACCAGGCTCCCCGGCAACTCAGCGGAGAATGGGTCTGAATTGTCAGCTAGTCCTAAATGGGAAAGCGAGCCTCTCTGCCTTTCCGTCGCTGCGTTTTATGACGAGTTAATGTCGGGATGTAATTTTAACCTAACTCGGCGGTTGGGAGAATGACCAGGTCGCGTCCAATGCCTTATTTTTTTTAGCACCCCACCTGAATTCGCACTCCGTTAAAATGTAAATAGAGAGCAAAATCAGGTGCGGGACGTGAAACCCCAGCTTTGAACCCGATCTGTTCAGTTTCCCGCTGGGCGGCTTAGGTTAAGGTTAGCCAGCCATCCGTCGCCCCCTGTCTCCACCTCCCCCCCCCCCCCCCCATAGCTGGTCAGAGGCAGCTGGTAGTCAGATAGCAAAATACTGCAGATGCTGGAAATCCGAAATAACAACAGAAAATGCTGGAAAAACTCAGCAGGCCAGGCAACATCCGTGGAGAGAAAATAGAGTCAACGTTTCGGGTGAACCCTTTGTCAAGACTAAAGAAGCACAGGAAATGAAATAGATTAAGAGGCCAGGCTGGGAGAGAACAAAAGAGAAGAAGAGACATTAAGAGGTATTCAAAACGGGACGACATGGTAGTCAAACAGGTTCACGTGGAATCTCTTTCTGGGCGACACCGTCGCCGCCTGTTCACGGGACGGCATGAATGGAGCCGGCCTCCCAGAGTCGCGACCCTCTCCTCCCTCTTTCCAGGGCTGATTTCACGGGTGCGCGCCACTCGAAGGCGGGCATCGACACCAAGGGGCGGCGGGGGTGGGGGGTTGATTTTCCGAGCGCTGCCACGGCAGCACTGAACACCGCCCGCTGACGGAAGAGAGCGGGCAGCGGATCCTTCCGCAAGATGCCCGCGGGTTTGTCCGATACGGGCTGCTGGACCGGGAAGTTCTCCGTACCAGTGCTTTCTGGTAAACTCTCCCCCTCCCCAAAATATCCTTCTCCCCAGCTGCCTCCACCCAACAAAGACACGGCATTAAAGGGAAGGCTGAGTCACCGCGAAGCGCGCCCCGTATTAACATTTAGCATTAATTTTTCAATTCAGTTGAATACACTTCCCCTTTAAGGCTGTGTGTGTATTAATTTAATACCTTTGTGATGTTTGCATTTTTACATGTATTTAAAGGTTTTTTTTAAGAAATAGAGAGAAACTGAGCATAAAGTGTACAGAAAAAAAACCCTATAATTTAAGACACAGCCAACATAGATGTGTTTGGGAATGGAATAGCAGATAGGTTAGGGCAGATTGGGATAATTCAGCCTTGATATCTCAGCTCCTGTGGAGCAGCAGTGTTTGCGAGGTGTATTGCTTGCACAAGTCCCGGGCCACCGTCTTATGAACGTCGATGGAAAGTCTCGGCCTCAGACCCACGATTTCTGAGCCAGCGTTTCCCCCTCCGCAAGCGCCATTACTCACCGGGAGCAGCCAGTTGGCGGCACAATCAGCCCCTTGGGCCTCAAGGCCAGGGTCGCCAGCTCCTGGTTGGACGTATTTTCCTGGCGGTTTCATCGCATGACCGACCGCCCCGCCTACCCACACACACTCGCCATTGGTCACCCGACACGGCCACGGCCAATCGGGAAGCGACAGACTCTTCGTTACCTGGTCAGATGATTCTTGGGCTCGCGATCAAACAGCCAATCTCCCAGATTTTTTTAGCATTGGCAAACGAAAGTGTTCAAAGAAAATGGAAAAAAAGGAACAATTTTTTTTTGTTTAATGCCCCCCCCCACCCCCCCTCCCCGGGATGATTTTTCTCCCGGGGTTTTTTTGGTCGCGGCAGTGTCCTGGAGGTTAATTTTCAATTCCTGGAGACTCCAGGCCAATCCTGGAGGAGTTGGCAACCCTAAGCTGTGTGTCATCTGAAACGAGCAGGGAATATAGTTGTGGGCTAAAACCCATCGATGCGACTCGGAAAACCTCGGCTGAAGTCTAGAACTCTGGGCCCAGCAGTCAGTCGTCCGCAACCTCTTTGGAGCAGACAATGGGAAATGAAACAGACGATTGCCGAGCGAGTCCCAGGTTATTTCTTCAGGTTTCTTGTGTTTTGTGTAAGAAGCAAAACAACAATTATGACAAACATTGAAGCATAAACTCTAAAATAAAATAATAATCCTGAAACGGCTAGAACTAAAGTAAGGGAAACTAAAACTGTATTTTTGATGAAAACTTTTTTTTTCCAAAAACTAAAAGTTGGGAACACACACACACAAGATGAAAATGAGAGCTGTTTTTTAAAATGTGAGGTCTGTAACTAAATGAAGAAAGAACTATAAAAGAGAGAGAGAGAGAGAGAGACAGGGCTATAACTCACAATATTAGCAGGATTGAAACAAATAGAGAGATTGCCGAGTGCACCTGTTCCTTACAGAGCTCGGTTCCATACAGATCAGCCATGATCTCATTGAAGGGCGGGACAGGCTCGAGGGGCTGAATGGCCTCCTCCTGTTCCTGCTTTCCTAAAAGAAAAAAAGCCATGCCACTGCCTTTATTACTCAGGTCTTGCTGCATCTGCCACTTCAAGTGCTTATAAAATAAAACAAAGGGTTAAGGTTTGTAGAAATATATTTCCTTTGTGAAGTGTGTGGGTGCTTTAAGAATTTGGACATTCTAAGATTAAAGAGAAAAAAGAACTGGTTGAATGAAATGGGAAAGTGATGTGTGCGTTTCTTTCAAACCCATTGCAATTCAGACTGAAAATATGTCCGAACACTACCGTTGAAAAAGGCTATGTTAAATGCATCGGTGCTGAAATGTTGGGGGCGATTTTGCCAATGGGGGCGTGCTGGAGGCTTGTCGGGTTTTAGTCCCGCCTCCATCGACTTGTGGCCAACCCACGCTATTTTCCCTTGATTGACCTTGTTAAGCCCGCCCAGCAGGCTCAGCAGGCCAATTAAGGGGAAGCCAGTTACAGAGAAGGCCAGCGTATGACGTTTCATCTGTCAAAAGTTTTTGACAGGTGAATTGTCATTGTTTGACAGCTCTGTGAAGTTGTCCAACACTGACATTCTCTGTTGTTTGATGAGTCCTTGTATTCAAGACTCACCAAACCTCTTGTGAGCAGAAATTAGATGGTTGCTGCATTGGAGAATGTAGCAGCCATCTGTCCATCTCTGCCGGTGAGATGCGACAGTCTCTGCATCCCCAACTGTTGAAGCCTGCAGGAAGAAACAAAGGTAAGTAAACATTTTCTATCACTTTCCACTCACCTCACATATTTACCTCTCCACACTTGCACCCATCACTTACCTCCACAGCGCACTTTTGCACCCCGCAGACCCCCGCAGACCCACTGCTCGCCTCGGTGACCCTGGCGGGGTTTCCCGACGTCGGGAAGCCCGCACCTCTGGTGGAAAAAAGGGGATAATCCTTTTAACTACCTGTTAACAGGCAGTTAAGTGACTGTAATCCCCTTCCCGCCTCCAGGAGACGGGACCCGGCGCGGGTCGGCTACCCACCTCCCGGGGAGATGGCTTGGGGGCGGGATGGGCACCCGCCCCCAGATTCTGCCATTTTCCCAGCAGTCCCGCCTCCAAACCCGCCTCCCCAGGGCTGGCAAAATCCAGCCCCACATGGCCGTTTTTGCGGGATTGGCCGCAAACTGGTGGAGATCTGCCTATCGGCAGGTTTCTGGGATGGCCTGGTGGGGTTACTTGAGTTGGGAGTTCCTACATCCAGTCCCACAGTTACATAGAATCACACAGCACAAAAACAGACCATTCGGCCCAACCTGTCCGTGCCGGTGTTTATGCTCCACAAGAGCCTCCTCCCGCCCCTATTCATCTCACTGTCACCATATCCTTCTATTCCTCTCTCCCTCATGTACTTATCTAGCTTCCCCTTAAATTCATCTACGCTATTCGCCTCAAGCACTCCCTGTGGTAGCGAGTTCCACATTCTAGCCACTCTCTGAGTAAAGAAGTTTCTCCTGAATTCTTTATTGGATTTATTAGTGACTCTCTTATGTTTATGGACCCTATTTCGCCTACCCTATTGGTGGTTGGGACCTGGCCATATGATTGGTCTAATCTATCATACTCTGCCGGACCCTGGCAGAAGTGGAGCCCACCAGGATGTCAGGTCTTGTCCCTCCAAAGATGAGGAGGCCAAAAAGTGTTTGGAAGGGTTGATGCAGCCCTCCTTTGTAAGGGCACTAGATTGTTCTTCTGGGAGGGAGGTGCTGGCAATCCACGTGGACTCCAGCGTGGGGCCACCGCAGACGGCTCCCCACACCCCCAAAGGCAGTTTCCTTCAGGCTCTCCCAGCTCGATCTCGCTAACTTCAGCGGGGTTCTGTGGGTCAGTTCCGTGTCAGGGGCAATCCAGCCTGACCCACCTCTGAGATTCTGGTGAAACTCTGCCCCAGAGGGAAAGCCAGACAGCAGTGCGAAAGATATTCCAGTACGTGTCGGCTGTGGCTCAGTGGGTAGCACTCTCATCTCTCTGAGTCAGAAGGTCATGGGTTTAAGTCCCACTCCAGGGACTTGAACACAAAAATCTAGGCTGGCACTCCTGAGGGAGTGCTGCACTGTCGGAGGTGCCGTCTTTCGGGTACGACATTAAACCCCGCCTGCTCTCTCAGGTGGGCATAAAAGATCCGATGGCACTATTTTTAAGAAGAGCAGGGGGGAGTTCTCCCCGGTGTCCTGGCCAATGTTTATCCCCCAATCAACATGACTGAAACAGATTATCTGGTCATTATCTCATTACTGTTTGTGGGAGCTTGCTGTGCGCAAATTGGCTGCCGCGTTTCCCACATTACAACAGTGACTCCACTTCAAAAAGTACTTCATTGGCTGTAAAGCGCTTTGGGATGTCCGTTGGCCATGAAAGGCGCTATATAAATGCAAATCTTTCTTTTTACTTGCACATTCAGGGTGAGTTCTTTAAATGAGAACTATTAGTTGCCAAGTAACTACCCCGACACTCAGTGCTCGTAAGTGCGGTAAATCTTTAAGTCAAAAAGAAAATACTGCAGATGCTGGAAATCTGAAATAAAAACAGAAAATGCTGGAGAAACTCAGCGGGTCAGGCAGCATCTGTGAAGAGAGAAACAGAGTTAACGTTTCAGGTCGATGACCTTTCGTCAGAACTGGAAAAAAGCAGGAAATGGAACAGACTTTTAAGCAAGTGTAGGAGCTGGGAAAGGGGGGAGGGGATGAAAGAACAAAAGTGAAGGTCTGTGATAGGCTGGAAGGCAGGAGAGGTTAAGAGACATTGGCCTAGAAATTCAGTTGGGCGCCGTTTGGGGCGCCAAGCTCGCCTGGGCGCCGGAATTACCGCTGCGAGCGGAGCCACTAGCGCCATCCCGATATTCAGTTTCAGCGCCCCAAACGGAAGCGGGCCGCTACTTGAGGCTCCCCGCGTCCCGCTTGGGGCGCTGAAACTGATTATCGCAGCGCAACGTGCCGCAGCGCCACACGCTGCGGCACGGCACGCTGCGGTACTGCAGGCCTTCCTCCCACTGTTAAGGGGGAGGTGCCTGCAACAGCGCGATCCCCGCTCGCGAGTGCCGGCAAATGAGCCCAGCACCAAGGAGAAGTGCCGGGCTCTCGGGAAACAGCCGGCAATGCCGCGGGGGTGGGGTTTAGGAGGCCGGGGACGGAGGTGCTGGCAGGCGGCCGCCGAAAAAGCGGCCGCCCCGCACCTCCACCTTAATTAGTGCCACTACCGCCACAGGTAGGCCCTGTGAACCGGTCGTGATTTGCGACCGGCGTTAAAGAGGCGGGCGCGACCAAATATGGTGATCGGGGCGGGAGCGGGGCGCTGCGCACACCGATGACGTCATCGGTGGCGGCGCAGCGCTACAGGCTAACGCCGCCATTAGCGCCCCGCTAAATATCGCGGGAGGTGTGGCCAGTGGCGCTAAAGCCACTGAGTGCCCTCTTTAGGCGCTAACTGGTGGCGCAGCCCACCGAATTTCTAGGCCATTAAGAGATATTCAAGGCGAGAGGAGATGGTAATGGGACAGGTTAAGAAACAAAGGATGGCTCGAGATGAAGTGTAAATTGCGCTGGCAGAATGAAAGACAGCTGCCCTGTGGGAGAGAGGAAAAGACAACACAAACAAAAAAAAGTGTGGAAAAAAATATATATGATAGGGGCCGAGGTTCTGATCTGAAATTGTTGAACTCTATGTTGAGTCCGGAAGGCTGCAAAGTGCCTAATTGAAAGATGAGGTGCTGTTCCCCGAGCTTACGCTGAGCTTCTGTGGAACAATGCAAGAGGCCGAGGACGGTGAGGTCTGAGTGGGAATGGAGCTGAGAATTAAAGTGACAGGCGACCGGAAGCTCAGGGTCCCCCTTACGGACTGAATGGAGGTGTTCCGCAAAGCGGTCACCCAATCTGCGTTTGGTCTCCCCAATGTAGAGGAGACCACATCGTGAGCAGCGAATACAGTACACTAAATTGCAAACTTTAAGTCAACTTGGTTGGCTTAAAATGCCACTGAGGCCAATTTCCTACCAGATACTTTCCAGGTTTTCCAAAATTGACAAAGAATGTGCAGCTTATCACCAGAAAATGGCAGTGGGAAAGCAATATAAAGAGTTGAGTGGAATCAGAGGGCCCCCAAAAGAGGTCTGGCTAAAGTATTCTCAATCCATTTTAGCTTTGGGAGTGTTAGCGCATATTAGTTTCAGTCGCACCCATGGCAGTAATTGGGAAAGCTGCCATGTGTCTGTCTACAGTGCAGTGTCAGGACTTCTGATATAGATACTGCTGCCTTGGATATCCTGGTTGCCATCAGCCATCTGGGGACACTGATGGCTTATATTGTGCACTGATCAAAGGTTTCAAAAGTTGCACGATATCCCGATATCTTTGCCATGCTGCCTTAACTGGTTCGATGAGAGGGTATATATAGAAATGTGAGGGTATACATATCAGGAAAGGATGAACAGGCTGGGTCTCTTTTCTCTTGAAAAAACGGGTGACCTAATAGAGGTCTTTAAAATTCTGAAAGAAATAGAGTGGATACAGAGAGAGAACGTTTCCACTTGTGGGGAAGAGCATAACTAGAGGCCGTCAATATAAGATAGCCACCAATAAATCCAATAGGGAATTCAGGAGAAACTTCTTTACCCAGAGAGTGGTGAGAATGAGGAACTCGCTACCACAGGGAGTGGTTGAGGCGAATAGTATCGATGCATTTAAGGGGAGGCTGGATAAACACATGAGGGAGAAGGGAATAGAGGGTTACGCTGATAGATTTAGATGAGGAAAGATGGGAGGAGGCTCGAGTGGAGCATAAACGCCGGCATGGACTGGTTGGGCCGAATGGCCTGTTTCTGTGCCGTATATCCTGTGTAATGTGATCACTGTCACACAGCTACCAGAGCAGTTGAGATGCTTTTCTGACTGGCACTGGTTTCTAGGATTATTCGCTGCATTTGTCCCACACATCAAAAGGTTTTTTTAAATACATTAGCAGCACCGTGTTTCAGGGGAGGATTGTTTAAAAGCTGACCGCTGGGCTACCTAAATAACTTTGCAAGACATCGTTATCACATTACCAATCTAGGCCATGCTTTTGAGTGGCTCTCACGAAATCAGTGAAAATATCTCTCAGTAATCTCACAGAATACTGTGTCAGATGCACAAATGATATTACTTTCTCTCCCTGAGGTACATTTCTGGGCTATTGGTACTAGAAAAAAAGGTGAAAATGTTGCAAGTCACTACCCACATATTTCCCAATAAAAGGTGATTTTAAATATTCAGTGCTCGTTTGCGGGGCAAGGGAGGAGTCGGAGCCCATGGCCGGTGTGTGTTTCACCTTCCCTCTAATGTCGCTGAAAGGTCTGCAGTTTGGCTGCACTGTATATGTTACCATTTCCCACACAGGAACAGGAGGAGGCCATTCAGCCCCTCGAGCCTGCTCAGCCATTGAATCCTAACTCCATTTATCCGCCTTGGCTCGCAAAAATCTTATTGCTCTCGGGTTTAAAATGATTAATTGAGCCTCAGCATCCACTGCTGTTTGTGGGAGAGGGTTCCACACGTCTACCACCCTTTGTGTGAAGAAGTGTTTCCTAAATTCTCTCCTGAATGGCCTGGCTCTGTATTTTAAGGTTATGTCCCCCTTGTCCTGGACTCCCCCACCAGCAGAAAAAGTTTCACATCACAGACAGAATACCATTAACCCACTTTATTTGTCCACAATATCAAACTACAACTTGTTTACTTTAATAGTTCCATGGACCCACCGCAGAGAATTGCTCAAATGTCAGGTTTTATAAGAAAGATGTGGACCCGGGGAAATCAAGAGTTCAGCGGTTTCGGGTATCAACTTGGCTCCTGGTTATATGGCTGCCATTCTCTTCTTTCAGTTTACAGTATAACATGTTAATTCCACAAGCACCTGCTCTAGATTCTGGTACAGTTGATCCCAAGCAACATGGCTTAGTACCTTCAGTATAGCTTTCAGGCTGTCCTGAACTGACATCGACGTTCTTTTAATTGATGTAACTATACTTGAAAGAACCTGCGGCCAGCTTCCTGTTGGGTCTCATGAAGCCTACAGATACTTTTTGTCCTGTTATGCAGTGCAGTTACATCAGTTAATTGCAACCAAGGACCAAAAGCCTAAAGACAGATCATAGCTGTTGTACTGGCCATAGTTAGATCAACTTCCTTGTCTTCCTCTTTTGTCGCTAATCATTTTTTTTTATTCGTTCATGGGATGTGGGCGTTGCTGGCAAGGCCGGCATTTATTGCCCATCCCTAGTTGCCCCGTGAGAAGGTGGTGGTGAGCCGTCTTCTTGAACCGCTGCAGTCCGTGTGGTGAAGGTACTCCCACAGTGCTGTTAGGGAGGGAGTGCCAGGATTTTGACCCAGCGACAATGAATGAACAGCCGATATATTTCTAAGTCAGGATGGTGTGTAACTTGGAGGGGAACTTGGAGGTGGTGGTGTTCCCATGCGCCTGCTGCCCTTGTCCTTCTAGGTGGAAGAGGTCGCGGGTTTGGGAGGTGCTGCCGAAGAAGCCTTGGCGAGTTGCTGCAGTGCATCTTGTAGATGGTACAAACTGCCTCTTGACAAAAGAATGTAAGATTAAGTTGGAATAAATAAAGGACATTAGATCTGTTCCTTCCACAATCCACCCTCTATGACTTAAAAAAAGCCTGTTGCCGGCTCTTTGAAAGATCTATTAAATTAGTCCCACTCCCCCCTGCTCCCTCCCCAGAGCCCTGTAAATTTTCTCCCCTTCAAGTATTTATCCAATTCCCTTTTGAAAGTTACTATTGAATCTGCATCCACCGCCCTTTCAGGCAGCGCGTTCCAGATCACAACAACTCGCTGCGTAAAAAAATTTCTCCTCATCTTGCCTCTGGTTCTTTTGCCAATTACCTTCAATCTGTGTCCTCTGGTTACCGACCCTCCTGCCACTGGAAACAGTTTCTCCTTATTTACTCCATCAAAACGCTTCATGATTTTGAACATCTCTATTAAATCTCCTCTTAACCTTCTCTGCTCCAAGGAGAACAATCCCAGCTTCTCCAGTCTCTCCACGTAACTGAAGTTAGGTTTTTTATTGTATGTGTGTTATGTGGTTTGGTTTCACTCCCTGTTTAAACATGGCATCGCACTGGGATTCCTGTGTAAGGATTCCTCTATAGTTAACAGCTGAGTAATTGCAATGTACGTAATTATTGAACATCTTTGGTGAGTCATCAGCTTCTCCGATCTTTCTGCTGAATTCGCCTTTGCGCATTCGGCGGGGTGGAGGGGTCCATTTCCTGGGGTGAGTGGAGGGGAGAAACGGGTTGTCCTGTTCATCTGCTCTAAGTAACTCCGGTGGAAGGGCCACAGAACTAGATGCTGAGAGGCTGTTTCCCCTGGCTGGAGAGTCTAGAACTAGGGGTGGTAGTCTCCGGATCAGCATACTGCCAATATGTGTTCTTGTCACTATATATGGTCTTCTTACCTAAGAAAGGATATTCTTGCCTTAGAAGGGGTGCAAGAAAGGTTCACCAGATTGATTCCTGGGATGAGAGCGTTGTCCTATGAGGAGAGATTGAGTAGAATGGGCCGAGACTCTCTGGAGTTTAGAAGAATGAGAGGTGGTCTCATTAAAACGTATCAAATTCTTAGAGGGCTTGACAGGGTAGATGCTGAGAGGATGTTTCCCCTGGCTGGGGAGTCTAGAACCAGGGGTCACAGTCTCAGGATAAGAGGTCAGCCATTTAGGACCGAGATGAGGGGAAATTTCTTCACTCAGAGGGTTGTGAATCTTTGGAATTCTCTATCACAGATGTGGAGGCTCAGTCGATGAGTATATTCAAGACTGAGATCGATAAATTCTTGGACTCTGAGAATCAAAGGGTATGAGGATGGGGGAGGAGGGGAGAAAGTGGAGTTGAGATCGAAGATCAGCCACGATCTTATTGAATGGCGGAGCAGGCTCGAGGGGCCGAATGGCCGACTCCTGCTCCTAATTCTTACATTCTCGTGTAGAAACTATGGAACACTGGAGTAAACGGAGAGCCTCCTGCAAAAGTTCACCCTCTGAGGGTTAATACTCAAGAAGGTGCAGTACAGTTCACGCCTCTTAATTATAAAGCAGTTCATTCAAATTACTTCATAATTCAAATGTTTTTTAAAAAAATGTTGATATTTTAATTTCAATGGTTGAGTTAACTAACTGGATAATTTTTTTCCCAACTTTGAATTATCCGGGTAGAGTGTATTTTGTGCTGACTACATTTAATTGTTTAAGTGTGAAATTCTTATGAAGTACATTCGGTGACTGATTTTGATGATATGACAGAGGAATTAACATTAATTCTAGCACAATCATATGACAGAAATTTAGTGGGATTCTCTATATTAAATGTATAAAATAATGTGCTTGCATAACTGATCTGGAATTCTGATCCACCAACACAATCCCTGTGTCAGCTGTGGCTCAGTGGGTTGCACTCTCGCCTCTAAGGCAGGAGATTGTGGGTTCTAAGTCGTGCTCCAGAGACTTAAGCACAAAAGTCTAGGCTGACCCTCCCAGTGCAGTGCTGAGGGAGTGCTGCACTGTCGGAGGTGCTGTCTTTCAGATGAGATGTTAAACTGCTCTCTCAAGTGGCTGTAAAAGATCTGATGGCCACTATTTTGAAGAAGAGCAGGGGTGCTATCCCCAGTGTCTTGGCCAATATTAATCCCTTAACCAACGTTGCTAAAAAAACAGATGATCTGGTCATTCTCACATTGCTGTTTGTGGGAGCTTGCTGTGCGCAAATTGGCTGCAGTGTTTCCTACATTACAACAGTGACTACACTTCAAAAAGTACTTCATTGGCTGTAAAGTGCTTCGGGATGTCCGGTGCTCGTGAAAGTCTTTCTTTGAAGAGAAAAGTCAAACTACACGCAATTGGTCACTGGAAAATTACATTATCTTTATTAAGCAAATCCAATACATACATAACATTGGCTCGCACATTGTTTCCATATTTGGCATTATAAAGAAATAAGAAACAGTCCTCCATCTATTAACACTGTTTAAAAAATACTTTCCCTTTGTGCAACGCTTGACTAGTGCAATTTCCTGATATACAACTGTATCTTTACATTGTTGTATCCTCGGTTTTGAGGATCCTTTCCAAGCACGTTTCTCTGTTCCTCACTCTGCTCCCGTTCTGTTAATAACTTCCTCTTCCATTTCACCTCCATCCCAACATCTACCCAGTGCTTGCTTGAAACCGACAATTCCTCCTTTGTTTCTGTCTTCAGCTGCCAAGGATAGTGGCTTCACAGCTGTGCTGCAGCACGGGATGTCTTCCTTACACGCTGTCGATCACACCTCGCACAATCTTCACTCGTTCTCTCACACCCTTCTCCTTGCAATTGCACCCTTGACATGTTGAAACAGTGTAAACACCAGACAATATGGAGCTCCAACAATGTGAAAGTAGGTTCACCATAGAAAGAAAATATTACAAAATTCAGGGGGAGCTAGCTAGCGTACGTAACACGGTCTAACCAGGGAAGTGTGGCCAACATATACTTAATCGTTTTTAAGTAATTGACCTTTATTCAATGAAAAGCCTATAGTACCAACCAAGGCAATGGAAAAGAAAATAATAATAAAAAGACTTATGTGGAAGCGAAATGGCATTTTTTTTTTACGACGAGTTTGTAACATTAGCAGCTTGTGAACCCTGGCATACAGTTAGCGTTTGCTGAACAAATATTGCAATACCTGTACTCGAATCCAGACATAAACAGTGCACATGCTGCAGCAGCAGATTGCCAGCCCCCTCCTCACTCAACTGCTAGTTGGTGTTTGAGTTGGTTGTCCTATCACGTTACAAATATTTAGAAGTGGTATCAATATACGTGGAAGGGAATGCTCCAACGTGAAGGCTTAAAAAAATCTTTGTGGGATAAAAGCTATTGAACGGATCTTTTTTCCCCCGGAGAAGTGGTTTCATTTTTTTAACGTTACAACCCCTCATCTCCAGACAAACCTTCACAATCATTTCAGGCCCAAGAAAATCTAGGGGAGGTTTTCCTAGTCCTGTGGTTGGGTGTACGGGAAATCCTGGGGCAAGTCAGTACACAAAAATCGGGCGGGTCTGAGCGCCACCTGTGAGGGAACCTCCATGATTTTTCTCTGTTTAAAGTAATGGAGGGAAAAATCGAGCGGGCTTCATTAGGGGTGCGGGCTCCAATCCGTCTGATTTTCCTGCAATTGCTGCGCACAGCCGATCGGATAATCCCAGGAAAATCTCCCTTTCGGTCTCCACTGACAGCCAGGAACTCATCTCCTTTGCCGAGACTCCAAAACTGCTGCAAACTTGAATGCGCCTGGCCTTCACTTCTGATTCAACTCTTTCAGAAAATAACCTGCTGCTTTTAGTGTATTTAAAAAATGTTACAAAATCCAGGGGGGGGAAAATTCAGTTGTTTGCGCCTCCCGTTAGCGCCTTAAGAGGGCGCTAATGGGGCTCAAAGCAACTGGCGCTCATGCGCGGCGATGTTTGCGTCGCTCGCGATATTAACTAGACATTTTGCGGAAGCGCTAAACACTACCGCCACGATCTCCTGCGCCGGTAGATCGTGACGTCAGTCAAGCGTGCAACGCCCCGTTAGCGCACCGGACTGGATATTGAGTGGCGCCCCCTGCCTTACCGCCTTCCGCTAGCAACGACAGGTTGAGGGGAGCGTTTTGCAGTCAGGAAGGGACTGGGGGAGCACTATTTATAGGCGACCACTTCCTGCCTTTTTTTGTCGGTGACATTTTTGCACCACGCAGTCTGAGAGAGAGAGAGAGAGACTTCTGGAGAGATTCAACGCTGTGTGAAGGAGTTTTGGGTACTGAGCAGCACTTTGCAGGTTTATTTTGATTTGCCCTTCCTTGCTTCACCAGCGCTCTGAGGTAGCGCCTCGCTCCTCGGCGTTTGCGCCTTAAGACAGGTGTGAAGCGCCTGATTTAGCGCTCCAATCACCTCCAGGGGCGATAAAAGCCAAGTTTGCCGTCGGAGGCGATAATTAGCGCCAGGTGCTAAACTTTGCGCACGGCCGATAATGGCGCCCCAAACGGGGCGAAACTGAATTTTCCCCCCCAGGTCTTTACAGGAATTTAGGTGGGTACGAAACATGAATATGTCCCAAGTTCTAATTTTCCCCTTGCTTGGCACAAATGCCATCTTCAGTCCAGATACACATAACTGTTAGCTTGTCCTGTCTTACCATGCTGATTTTTTGGGGGAGGGGGTGGGTTGGGGAGGGTGCAGAGGTGAGCGGGCTCACGTTGTTCATGTTAAGGCTCTTCAGTGCAGGACAACTTCCCACCCAGTTTCATCAATGACTATTCCCAGGTCAGGGATGGCATGAGTTCATGTAGAGATTAGCCATAATTAACGTGCTGCTAACAAAATGGCCAATCTTAGAAATAGCACGCTTCAAAGTTCCTGCAAATTTTGTTAGTGGCCCCATTAACTGTAAGAAAGACTTGCATTTATGCAGCGCCTTTCACGACCACCGGACGTCTCGAAGCGCTTTACAGCCAATTAAGTACTTTTGGAGAAATAACAACATAAAACGCTGGAAAAACTCAGCAGGCCAGGCAACATCCGTGGAGAGAGAAACAGAGTCAACGTTTCAGGCCGAAGACCCTTCGTCAGGACTGAGAAAAAACACAGGAAATGAAACAGATTAAAAGGTCAGTTTGGGGGCTGGGAAATGGGGATGAAAGAACAAAAGAGAAGTGAAGAGACATTAAGAGGTATTCAAAACCAGACGAGATGGTGATAGGACTAGTGGAGACAAAAGACGGCTCGAGATTAGGTGTGAAATGCGCTGGCAGAATGAGATTAGGCACTTTACAGCCTTCCGGACTCAATATCGAGTTCAACAATTTCAGATCATAACCTCGGCCCCTATTATATTTTTATATAAGGTGTGAAATGCGCTGGCAGAATGAGAGACAGCTGCCATGTGGGAGAGAAAAAAAGGGGGAAGGGCACAAAACAAAGGTGTGGATAATAAATATATATAAAAATGTAATAGGGGCCGAGGTTATGATCTGAAATTGTTGAACTCGATATTGAGTCCGGAAGGCTGTAAAGTGCCTAATCTCATTCTGCCAGCGCATTTCACACCTCATCTAGAGCCGTCTTTTGTCTCTTTACTAGTCCTATCACCATCTCGTCTGGTTTTGAATACCTCTTAATGTCTCTTCACTTCTCTTTTGTTCTTTCATCCCCATTTCCCAGCCCCCAAACTGACCTTTTAATCGGTTTCATTTCCTGTGTTTTTTCTCAGTCCTGACGAAGGGTTTCAACCCGAAACGTTGACTCTATTTCTCTCTCCATGGATGTTGCCTGGCCTGCTGAGTTTTTCCAGCATTTTCTGTTGTTATTTAAGTACTTTTGGAGTGTAGTCACTGTTGTAATGTGGGAAATGGCGTCCCTATGGAGAAAATAACTCTCCCTGTTTTTTTAAATCGCAAGAACGAATTTCACCCCTACGTGTCTCAAGTGCAACCTCAGACGGGCACCTGCTATAGGAACGAGAACTTAGAACACTGCAGGACCAGCCCGGCCAATTGACAGGTAGTCCTGCAGACTGTAACAGGTTATCTGTCTCCCTGTACTCTAGAAGTGCAAACTGTATTGATAGAAACCCTGAGAAATGTTGCAAATGCAAATACCGTAAACGGGATGGCTCTGTATCTGACATAGCACCAGGACATTCTCTGACAAGCCAGAGAGGATCATCCATACACATCCCTAACTAATACTATGGGCCAACAGCTACATTCATACTTCACAGTAACTAGGTAATCCTGTGTTGTATAATTAACCCGAGTTACACCCGACTAGGTCACGCCTGCGACACGCGCCCTATTCTGATTTCGGAAGCATTGCTTTGAATTCCCGATCGAGGGTAACAATTTGAGCGCAGAGTCCTATTGTCCGGCGGTAGCCGGGTGCGTTGACGAGAGCAGATTTTCTGAAGTCACACTTCCGGCGGGAGTCTTGCACCCACGGAGCGTGCATCAGGAAATCGCGGGTGCACTCCGCACGATTTCCCACACGTTAATTTGAACGGACGGAAATCCATGGGGACCATGACCGGAATATCCCGAGATGTGTGCCCGGGGGCGGCGGCGAGGCTCCCTGGTGGGAGTGTGATGCATAACATTGGCCGTATAATGTATAAATGACAGAGCGCTGTAGGCTGGAGGCTATGAAATAAATTGCCAAGGGCTACAACTTGCTATCATTACCATTATTATGCATTACGTCCACTACTTCCTTCACATCTGTATTAGGAACCCATGTCTGGTCCGAGTTAACGTGTATGTACGCTCACACCGGACGACTGTTGGTGAATGAACACTGAACGTTTCAAGGAAACATCTGCTTTACTTTACCCAGGTCTTTGCTTAAAAATTAAGCAGTGTCAAACCGAATCCCTTTAAGCTGCGTGGCCGCGCAGCGCTCTGCCGCTCCCGCGCAGCCAACTCACTGGCTTCCAAATCGGAAAAACTGCGCATGCGCGGTATTCTGAATGGGCCGCGCCGCCCCTTAAAGGAGGCTGTGCACCCAAAACGGGAATGCTGATCACTATCATATGATTAGGTATTGTAATCTCCAGTCATGAAATCATGAGTAAACAAGCCATCTAGTTTTATAAAGTGTCAGAGAGCTCGAATCAAATATTTAAAATCAATCTAAAAAACAGACAAACTATTCTGTAGGTTAGATACTGTTTTTTTTTTTGCACAGCCCTAATACTAGAGGCTGTTAATAAAAGTTTAAATGTAAGAAGTCACACAACACCAGGTTATAGTCCAACAGTTTTATTTGAAATCACAAGCTTTCGGAGCGCTGCTCCTTCGTCAGGTGAAGTCAGCGCTCCGAAAGCTTGTGATTTCAAATAAAACTGTTGGGCTATAACCTGGTGTTGTGTGACTTCTTACATTTGTCCACCCCAGTCCAACACCGGCATCTCCACACAATAAAAGTTTAAACAGTTGAGGTATTGATCCGGTGGAATTGCTATGAACTTGATAAATTTACCCTTCACTGAATTGCCTGTTTCACACAGTTCATTAGAGAGAGAGAGAGAGAGAGAGAGAAAGCTAGGGCTTGACTGCAATAATATTTTCTTGAGCACTCTGGCATTGCAAAATGCCAAATGTGCACAAATTCAAGCAGGGTCGCTGCATTGTTGCTAGATGCCTTAGGGTAGAGCATTGGAGCATCTGCCACTCACTGTAATTACCCCCTTTCACGATCAAAGTGCTGTCATGCACAAGGTTCACTACAGTGACAATCCAATTACCGTTTTTATACCGACGAGGAAAAGTGAAGTCATACACAGAGCTTTCAGTAGTTAATTAAAAAGGCATTGAATGCTCTTGCATGAAGTAATATTTGTACATGCTTCCAAAAAAAATGGTGCTTGGTTTTTGTTTGAACAGTAAACCAATTATATTCAACACACATAACTACATTTGAGAACAGAAAAATACTAAGGAAGTTTTAAGTAGTTGCTTTGCATTGTAAAGCAGTCTTCATACAACATTCTTCATCCTCATCTCCTCCTAAATAAACATAAATAATACCAGAATTAGTCTCATACATTGCATTGTTATATCTATATTTGATAGTCCATTTTAACCTTTGTAAATTGGAGGAAACAGGCTAGTTGCCATATATTATAATTAGAGAAAGTACATCATTAGTATAGAATAAAATCAGACTCTCACAGCCCAGAAGGAGGCCATTCGGCCCATCGTGCCTGTGCCGGCTCTTTGAAAGAGCTCTCCAATTAGTCCCACTCTCCCCCTGCCCTTTCCCCACAGCCCTGCACATTTCTCCTTTTCAAGTATATACCCAATTCTCCTATTGAATCTGATTCCACCGCCCTTTCAGGCAGCGCATTCCAGATCACAACAACTCGCTGCGTTAAAAAAAAAAAATTCTGCTCACCTCACAACTGGTTCTTTTGCCAATGATCTTAAGTCTGCGTCCTCTAGTTACCGACCCTCCTGCCACTGGAAACAGGTTATCCTTATTGAACCGTGCTGGGACCAGTGTTCTGGTGAGTCGTATAACTAGGGCGATGGAGAGGGCTTTAAACTAAATATTGGGGCCATGGGATCAAATTTGGGAAGATGTGGTAATTCAAAGATTAGAGACAAGGCAATAAAGGTATTAATATGGGAAATGATAAACGGACCGTGACAGGAAGGGATAGAGAGTACAAATCTAAGAGTAAATCAACAGATAAGGCTAGAGTTACAAAAATAATAAAAGGACAAAACTAAAGGCTCTGCATCTGAATACACGTAGCATTCGAAACAAAACAAATGAACTGATAGCGCAAATAGAAATAAATAAATATGATCCGATAGCCATTACAGAAACATGGCTGCAGGATGACATAGATTGGGACCTGAATATTGAAGGGTACATGACATTTAGGAAGGACAGGAAGGTGGGAAAAGGTGGAGGGGTGGCTCTGGTAATTAATGATGGTATTAGCATAATAGAGAGGGATGACCTAATTTCAGGAAACCAGGATGTAGAAGCGGTTTGGGTAGAGATGAGAAATAATAAAGGCAAGAAGTCACTTGTGGGAGTGGTGTACAGGCCCCCTAACAGTAACCACATGGTAGGATGGAGTATAAAGGAAGAAATAATGGGAGCTTGTCAGAAGGGTACGGCAATAATCATGGGGGATTTTAATCTGCATATAGACTGGAAAAATCAGATGGGCAAAGGTAGCATAGATGAGGAGTTCATGGAATGTTTTCGGGATAGTTTCTTACAACAGCACATTCTGGAGCCAACCAGAGAGCAGGCTATACTAGACCTGGTATTGTGCAACGAGATAGGATTAATTAATGACCTCATAGTGAAGGCGCCCCTAGGTAGCAGCGATCATAATATAATTGAATTTTACATTCAGTTTGAGAGAAGAGTGGGTCCAAGACTAGTATTTTAAACTTAAATAAGGGCAATTATGAGGGCATGAAAGCAGAGCTAGCTAAAGTGAACTGGCAAATTAGGTTAAGGGATAGGTCAATAGAGTTGCAGTGGCAGACATTTAAGGGGATATTTCAAAATACACAGAATATATACATTCCAACAAGAAAGAAAAATTCCAAGGGGAGGACCCACCATCCGTGATTAACTAAAAAAGTTAAAGATAGTATTAAACTTAAAGAAAAAGCATATAATTGCGCAAAGATGGGTGGCAGGTCAGAAGATTGGACAGAATATAAAAAACAGCAAAGAATGACTAAAAGATTAATAAGGAGAGAAAAATTAGAGTACGAGAGAAAGCTAGTTAGAAATATAAAAACAGATAGTGAGAGTTTCTACAGATATTTAAAAAAGAAAAGAGTTAACAAAGTGAGCGTTGGTCCTATAAAAAGTGAGTCTGGGGAATTAATAATGGAAAATAAGGAGATGGCAGTTAAATTGAACCGGTATTTTGGATCGGTCTTCACTATAGAGGATACAAAGTAACATCCCAGAAATAGCTGTAAATCAGGAAATGGAAGGGAAGGAGGAGCTCAAGAAAATTATAATCACCAGGGAAGTGGTACTGAGCAAATTGTTGGAGCTGCGGGCTGACAAGTCCCCGGGTCCTGATGGACTTCGTCCTAGGGTCTTAAAAGAAGTGACTAGTGAGATTGTTGATGCGTTGGTTTTAATTTTCCAAAATTCCCTAGATTCGGGGAAGGCTCCATTAGATTGGAAAATAGCAAATGTAACTCCTTTATTCAAAAAGGGAGACAGAAAGCAGGAAACTACAGGCCAGTTAGCTTAACATCTGTCATAGGGAAGATGTTAGAAGCTATTATTAAAGACGTTATAGCAGGACACTTAGCAAAGTTCAAAGTAATCAGGCAGAGTCAACATGGTTTTGTGCAAGGGAAATCATGTTTAACCAATTTATTGGCATTCTTTGAGGAAGTAACATGTGCTGTGGATAAAGGGGAACCGGTGGATGTACTGTACTTAGGTTTCCAGAAGACATTTGATAAGGTGCCACATCAAAGGTTATTGTGGAAAAAAGCTCCTGGTGTAGGGGGTAACATATTGGCATGGATAGAAGATTGGCTAGCTAATAGGAAACAGATAGTAGGCATAAATGGATCATTTTCTGATTGGCAAGATGGAACGAGTGGTGTGCCTCAACTTTTTTACAATTTATATAAATGACTTGGGTGAAGGTACCGAAGGTATGGTTGCTAAATTTGCTGATGACACAAAGATAGGTAGGAAAGTAAATTGTGAAGAGGACATAAGGAGGCTACAAAGGGTTATAGATAGGTTAAGTAAGTGGGCAAAGATCTGGCAAATGGAGTATAATGTGGGAAAATGTGAAGTTGTCCATTTTGGCAGGAAGAATAAAAAAGCATATTATCTAAATGGTGAGAGATTGCAGAGCTCTGAGATGCAGAGGGATCTGGGTGTCCTAGTGCATGAATCGCAAAAGGTTACTATGCAGGTACAGCAAGTAATTAGGAAAGCTAATAGAATGTCATTGTTTATTGCGAGGGGAATTGAATACAAAAGCAGGGAGGTTATGCTTCAGTTATACAGGGCATTGGTGAGACCACATCTGGAGTACTGTGTACAGTGTTGGTCTCCTTATTTAAGGAAGGATGTAAATGCGTTGGAAGCAGTTCAGAGAAGGTTTACTAGACTAATACCTGGAATGGACGGGTTGTCTTATGAGGAAAGGTTGGACAGGCTAGGCTTGTATCCGCTGGAGTTTAGAAGAGTAAGAGGTGACTTGATTGAAACATATAAGATCCTGAGGGGTCTGGGCAGGGTGGATGTGGAGAGGATGTTTCCTCTTGTGGGAGAATCTAGAACTAGGGGTCATGGTTTAAAAATAAGGGGTCGCCCATTTAAGACAGAGATGAGAAGAAATTTTTTCTCACAAGAGGGTCGTGAGTCTTTGGAACTCTCTTCCTCAGAGGGCGGTGGAAGCAGAGCCTTTGAATATTTTTAAGGCAGAGGTAGATAGATTCTTGGTAAGCAAGGGGGTGAAAGGTTATCAGGGGTTGGCGGGAATGTGGAGTAATCGGATCAGCCTTGATCTTATTGAATGGCGGAGCAGGCTCGAGGGGCCTAGTGGCCTACTCCTGTTCCTAATTCGTATGTTCGTATTTTATCAAAACCCCCTCATAATTTTGAACACCTCTCTTAAATCTCGCCTTAACCTTCTCTGCTCTAAGGGGAACGATCCCAGCATCTCCACATAACTGAAGTCCCTCAGCCCTGGTACCATTCTGGTAAATCTCCTCTGCACCCTCTCCAAGGCCTTGACCTCTTTCCGAAAAAGTGCGGTGCCCAGAACTGAACACAATACTCCAGCTGAGGCCTAACCAGTGTTTTCTAAAGGTTTAGCATAACTTGTCGTACTCAACGTTCCTCAACGTAAACTCGAGGAACAGCACCTCATCTTCCGATTAGGCACTTTGCAGCCTTCCGGACTCAATATCGAGTTCAACAATTTCAGATCATAACCTCGGCCCCTATTACATTTTTACTTGTAATTTTTCCACTCCTTTCCCCCCCCCTTTCCTTTTGTTTCTCTCTCACACCTGGCCGCTATCTCTTGCCCTGCCAGTACACTTCACACCTAATCTCAGCCTATTCCCATCTCGTCTAGCTTCGAATACCTTTTAGTGTCTCTTTTACTGCTTTTGTTTCTTTTACTTCTTTTGTCCGATCGCAGCCCTGCCTTCGATCTATTTTCTTTTCTTTCCAGTTTTGAAGAAGGGTTTCGACCCGAAACGTCAACTCAAATTTCTCTCCACGGCTGTTGCCTGACCTGCTGAGTTTTTCCAGCATTTTCTGTTGTTATCTCAATTTATAAAGCCCAGGATCCTGTATGCTTTAAAAAAAATAATAAACTGCTTTATCAACTTATCCAATAGCAAAATACTGCGGATGCTGGAAATCTGAAATAACAACAGAAAATGCTGGAAATACTCAGCAGGTCAGGCAGCATCCGTGGAGAGAGAGCAAACAGAGTTAACGTTTCAGGTCTGTGACCCTTTGTCTTATCAACTTGTCCTGACACCTTCAAAGATGATTTGTGTATACTTTTGATAATTTGTTTATTTTCTTTCCTCGTTTTTTTTTGTGGGGTTTTATCTCCTAATTCCTTCCTTTTTCATTTTCTCTGTTGATCTTGAACTTTCCGGTGGTTTCCTTGCTTTTGTTGGGGGCTTGAAACCCCTGCCCGACTCTGCAGCTATCTTTAACTTGTGATCAACAAGAGAAATGACCTTTATCTGCTTTACCAGGAAGCGGAGTAAGTCTGCTAAGTAGTGAACCATCATCAGCATGTGGGACAGCACATTCTGGCAGAGGCACAGGTTCCCATGGCAAAGTAAACAAAGCTCATTTTGTCACTGACAGCCGATAAAGATAGCTTTGATGGGCGTTTGGACACGTAACAAAGGTTTTGCTTCTTACAACATGTAGCCTGAGAGCTAGTGAAATTTAAGGAGGCAGATTTTCAAATTACCACCCGAGTGTAAAATTGACTTTGTGGATTGTCTCGCCTTTATAGAAAACGCCCAATTTTCATCTTCACTGGGCGGCAGTCCTATGCCCAGTCAGCAAGTTGAAAATCAACCCCCAACGGAGACTTACAGTGCCAGTGAAAAGTAGTTGGGCAGGATTTTCATTGTGCCATGGAGTCGGGATTGGAGGCGTGCGGGGGGTTAAAATCCCGAAATCAGGGGTCCCGACCCCATCCTGCACCCAAACCCGCCTCCATGCCAGTTTCAAAGGAGGCGGGTACCCGCCCCACACTGGGACCCGCCTACCCGAGGCGGGAAGGGATTAGTGCCAATTAACAGGCAGTTTTTAGCCTAATCCCTATTTTGAAGCTTGAAGTGTGGGATTCCCGACGGCTCCAAACCACGCCAAGTTAGAGGAGGTGGGCCGTCTGGTTGAAGGACTTGGAGGGGTCGAGTTGTTGGTGTTCAGGTGAGTGATGTGTGCATGAGTGCAAAGGTAAGTGTGTTAGGTGTGTCTAAAGTGATTAGAGAAGTGTAAATTACCTTTTCTTACATTTTCAGCCTTCCTTCCTTTAGGTCCCGGGAGTCCCTCATCTCACCGGCACAGAAAGCCGAATGGCTGCGAACTGTCAAAAGTGATAGCCTGCAGCTTTCTGTGCAGGAGAGATTTCTAACTGAGTCTGTGGAGAAGGACTCAGGTTAGAAGTAAGACTGTCAGTGTTTGACAGCTTCAAACAGCTGTGAAACGCTGATATTTCATCTATCAAAACCTCTTGACAGATGAAATTTCAGTCTGTGACGTCACCTGTTGCCGGGTGGCCTTTAATTGGCCCGCTGGGCGGGCTCAACAAGGTCAATCAAGTTAAAATCGCGTGGATTGGCCGCATCTCGATGGAGGCGGGACTACAACCCCGAAAGTTGTAGTCCCGCCTCCAACCCGACTCCGGAGTTAAATTCCTGCCCGTTGAGTTGAAAGATGAAGAACCTTCGGCCACAACATTGAATTCAACAACTCAAAAACTGTGTAGAGTTTCGGTCTCCGTAGCTAAGGAAAGATATACAGTACATGGCTTAGAGGTATAAGAATAAAAATATATGTTTTGTATGTGTGATGGACTCGAGACTATTAATATACGATGTATGTAATAAAGATAAATTTGATGTGTATGGATCTCCCCTGGGTAAGGCAACGGCTAAAAACTTAACAAAGGAAACCTGCATAACAGGATAACCCCCACAGAGACGCCATCGAAACTCACCATCGAAACTCAAGAGTCACTAAAAGGTGTCAACAAACAATTAACTTAAGCAAGAAATGGCACCAGCCACTGCAGACAGACACATGTTCAAAGGAAAGCCAATCAAGAACTGCGATGAATCTAAGACCCAATCCTGGGGTCTTAGCAACTTAGAGTAGAGACAATGGACTTAAAAGGATATAAAACAAGGAACCCAAAGGCTCTCTCTCTCTTTGAATGACCACGTGAAAAAACAAGAAGCCCTCCCTCTACAGACCAGACCAAGAAGCAAGGAAAAAGGCCTTGTGCATTGCTTGACTCAGGGAAGTGCCATTCTGTGTAAATCTAACCCATTATCTTACGCGTTGTAATCAAGTAGAGTCATAGGATACCAGTAGGCTATTGTTTTGATGTGCCTGAGTGTGTGTGTTTCATAAACTTATTCCAAATTGTTTCAAAAGAATGGGTCTTGCTGTCAATTTAATGCCAGTCAAAATAAAAAGCTTACAGAGGTGCTGCAACAAAGGTTCACTGGATTGATTCCTGGGGTGAGAGGGTTGTCCTATGGGTAGAGATTGAGTAGATTGGGCCGATACTCTCTGGAGTTTAGAAGAATGAGAGGTGATCTCGTTGAACCATACAAGATTCTGAGGGAGATTGACAGGGTAGATGCTGAGAGGATGTTTCCCCTGGCTGGAGAGTCTAGAACTAGGGGGCATAGTCTCAGGATAAGGGGTCGGCCTTTTAAGACTGAGATGAGGAGAAATTTCTTCACTCAGAGGGTTGTGAATCTTTGGAATTCTCTACCCCAGAGGGCTGTGAAGGCTGAGTCGTTGAGTATATTCAAGGCAGAGATCAATAGATTTTTGGACTCTAGGGGAATCAAGGGATATGGGGATCGGGCGGGAAAGTGGAGTTGAGGTCGAAGATCAGCCATGATCTCATTGAATGGCGGAGCAGGCTCGAGGGGCCGTATGGCCGACTCCTGCTCCTGATTCTTATGTTCTCATATCCACCGCTCCCATTTTCTCAGACAGCAGGTGCTGGTAATGGTTCTGCTGTTGCCATTTGCACCTCCTCTAGACCCATCTTTTGTTTCTTGTCCCATTAGTACCCCCTTTTGCCTTGCACCGTCATCCCGTTTGTCATTTAATCCGTCTTGCCCTCCACCCTGTCACAGACCTTCCCTTTGTTGTTTCCTCGCCCCTTTTTTCTAGCTCTGTACTTGTTTATAAACGGCCAGATTTCTAACCGCTTCCAGTTCTGGTGGAAGGCCATCAACCTGAAATGTTTCTCTCTCCACAGATGCTGCCTGACCTGCTGAGTGTTTCCAGCATTCTCTGTTTTTATTGCAATTTCCTGCATCCAGAGTATTTTGCTTTTAAATATAGCCTAACCTACTCCAGCCCTACAGCCCTCCGAGATATCTTCGCTCCTCTAATTCTGGCCTCTTGCGCATCCCCGATTTTAATCGCTCCACCATTGGCGGCCGTGCCTTCAGCTGCCAAGCTGCCTAAGCTCTGGAATTCCCTCCCTAAACCACTCCACCTCTCTCCTCCTTTAAGATGCTCCTTAAAGTCAACCTCTTTGACCAAGCTTTTGGTCACCTGCCCTAATTTCTCCTGTGGCTTGGTGTCAAATTTTGTTTGGTAACACTCCCGTGAAGCGCCTTGGAATGTTTTGCTACGCTATATAAATGTAAGTTATTGTTGACACTGTTAAAATAAAATGCAACCAAATTTAATACCATTACCCTGGCAATTGTAATTGTGGTGGCTGGCTGTAGGTTGTCATTGGAAACCTCTTGGGACTGGATCGCTCCGAACCTGTGTGTGCCAGGCCCTGACATGGAACATGGGAACAGGATTAGGCCATTCAGCCCCTCTAGCCCGTTCTGCTGGCTCAATAGCTGGTGCCACCAAGTCTGCCGATGCAGTAGTTAGCTGGTCCTTCCCAATTCTTGGCATATCTTTTCTGTCTTTAAGTGGACAGGGGCAAGGGGTTGGGAGGTCATATGTGGCATCGCCCAGAGAGCCAGCCTGACCTGTGCTCACTCCAGCCATGACCTGTTGTTGGGCACTCCCTGGCCTGTGTAGGAACGAAACTCTGGGCAGAAGTGAGGTATGTGAATCCATGTGTACCGACTCCCTCCATCTAATATCCAAGTGTGTTGAAACCAGAGATGACAGACCACAGTGCACTTAAGCCCAAAGGCCTCCATACCAGCCAATCTAAGCATATATGAGAGATACTTACACCATGTAAAGGATTACTGTCATGTCAAGTACCTTAAACATTCACTCCTTTCACCACCGGTGCACCGTGACTGCAGTGTGCACCATCTACAAGATGCACTGCAGCAACTCGCCAAGGATTCTTCGACAGCACCTCCCAAACCCGCGACCTCTTCCACCTAGAAGGACAAGGGCAGCAGGCGCATGGGAACACCATCACCTCCAAGTTCCCCTCCATCCTGACTTGGAAATATATCGTCCATTCCTTCATCTTTGCTGGGTCAAAATCCTGAAACTCCCGCCCTAACAGCACTGTGGGAGTACCTTCACCACACGGACTGCACTGCCACCTTCTCAAGGGCAACTAGGGATGGGCAATAAATGCTGGCCTTGCCAGCGATGCCCACATCGCACGAATGAATTTTTTAAAAATGGGGGAGCTGGCCTCAGTTAGAGGTCTCTGAAGACGCCAGGCACTTCATGAATGAACAATACATGTGCAGGACTGCACAGATGAGATTAGTGAAATCCTCCACATTTGCTGCTAGATCTTGCAGGATTCATAGAATCATGGAATAGTACAGCACAGAAGGAGGCCATTCAGCCCATCAAGTCTGTACCGGCTCTTTCGAAGAGCAATCCAGTCAGTCCCACTCCCCCGCTCTTTCCCCATATCCCTGCAATTTTTTCTCTTTCAAGTATTTATCCAATTCCCTTTTGAAGGCTACTATTGAATCTGTATCCACCGCCCTATCAGGCAGCGCATTCCAAATCCTCACCACTCGCTGCGTAAAAAAGTTTCCCCTCATGTCGCCTCTGGTTCTTTTGCCAATCACCTTAAATCTGTGTCCTCTGGTTATCGACCCTTCAGCCATTGGAAACAGTTTCTCTTTATTTACTCTGTCTAAAACCCTTCATGATTTGAACACCTCTATCAAATCTCCTCTTAGCCTTCTCAGCTCCGAGGAGAACAACCCCAGCTTCTCCAGTCTTGGATACATTCTGGAGCATTCACGATGCTCAGGACATCGTGAATAGCACATTTACGGAGTTGGACACACCGCAGGTAGAGGTTGGACAGGAAGAAAGGGAACGGGTGACCAACAGGCAGAGTACTAGGCACAGGCAGGTAGTGCAGGGGTCCCCTGTGGCCAT
Organism: Somniosus microcephalus; assembly: GCF_052327205.1. NCBI lineage: Eukaryota > Metazoa > Chordata > Chondrichthyes > Squaliformes > Somniosidae > Somniosus > Somniosus microcephalus. Next base: position 7,308,772 of record NC_140988.1, on the reverse strand, counting down.
CCCCCTCTCCAACAGATACACCACTTTGAGTACTGTTGGGGGGGATGGCTTATCAGAGGAAGGCAGCAGCAGCCAACTTCCTGGCACCAGGGGTGGTTCTGCTGCACAGAATGGGAGGAAAAAGAGGGGTAGAGCTATAGTAATAGGGGATTCAATTGTAAGGGGAATAGATAGGCGTTTCTGCGGCCGCAAACGAGACTCCAGGATGGTGTGTTGCCTCCCTGGTGCAAGGGTCAAGGATGTCTCCGAGCGGCTGCAGAACATCTTGGAAGGGGAGGGTGAACAGCCAGTTGTCGTGCTGCATATAGGCACCAACGATATAGGTAAAAAGTGGGATGAGGTCCTAAAAGCGGAATATAGGGAGTTAGGAGATAAATTAAAAAACAGGACCTCAAAGGTAGTAATCTCAGGATTGCTACCAGTGTCACGTGCTAGTCAGAGTAGAAAGAGAAGGATACTTCAGATGAATACGTGGCTAGAGGAATGGTGCCAGGGGGAGGGATTCAAGTTCCTGGGACATTGGAACCGGTTCTGGGGGAGGTGGGACCAGTTCAAACCGGACGGTTTGCACCTGGGCAGGGCTGGAACCGATGTCCTGGGGGAGTGTTTGCTAGTGCTGTGGGGGAGGGTTTAAACTAAAATGGCAGGGGGTTGGGAACCTGAGCAGGGAGACAGAGGAAAGGGAAACAAGGATAAAAGCAAAAGATAGGAAGGAGAAAAACAAAAGTGGCAGTCAGAGAAATCAACGGTTTAAATCAAACATGGCCACAGTAAATAATAATTCTAATAGGTCTAAGAGCGTTAAAAAAACAAGCCTGAAGGCTTTGTGTCTTAATGCGAGGAGCATTTGTAATAAGGTGGATGAATTGGCTGCGCAAATAGAAGTAAACAAATACGATTTGGTTGGGATTACGGAAACGTGGCTCAAGGAAGGCCAGGACTGGGAACTCAACATGCAGGGGTATTCGATATTCAGAAAAGATAGGCAAAAAGGAAAGGGAGGTGGGGTAGCATTACTGGTTAAAGAAGGGATTAACACAATTGTAATGAAGGATATTAGCTCTGATGAGGTGGAATCTGTATGGGTAGAATTGAGAAATACTAAGGGGAAAAAAACGTTAGTGGGAGTGGTTTATAGACCTCCAAACAGTAAGGCGGAGGTTGGGGATGGCATTAAAAGGGAAATTAAAGAAGCGTGCAATAAGGGCACAGCAGTCATCATGGGTGACTTTAATCTACATATAGGTTGGGCCAACCAAATTAGTAACAATACCGTGGAGGAGGAATTCCTGGAGTGTTTACGGGATGGTTTCCTGGACCAATATGTCGAGGAACCAACCAGAGATCAGGCCATCTTAGACTGGGTATTATGTAACGAGAAAGGATTAATTAGCAATCTTGTTGTACGAGGCCCCTTGGGTCGGAGCGATCATATGATGATCGAATTCTTCATTAAGATGGAGAATGAAGTAGTTGACTCGGAGACTAGGGTCCTCAATTTAAATAAAGGAAACTACGATGGTCTGAGGAGCGAGTTGGGTAGGATTGATTGGGGAATGGCACTCAAAGGGTTGACGGTGGATAGGCAATGGCAAACATTCAAAGACCGAATGGATGAGCTACAGAATTTGTTCATCTCAGTTTGGCATAAAAATAAAACAAAAAAGGTGACCCAACCGTGGCTAACAAGGGAAATTAGGGGTAGCATAAGGTCCAAGGAGAGGGCATATAAATTGGCCAGAAAAAGCAATAATCCTGAGGATTGGGAGCAGTTTAGGATTCAACAAAGGAGGACAAAGGGATTAATTAAGAAAGGGGAAATAGAATATGAGAGTAAGCTTTCAGGGAACATAAAAACTGACTGTAAAAGCTTTTATAGATATGTGAAGAGAAAAAGATTGGTGAAGTCAAGCGTAGGTCCCTTGCAGTCAGAATCGGGGGAATTTATAATGGGGAACAAAGAAATGGCAGACCAACTAAATACATATTTTGGTTCTGTCTTCACAAAGGAGGACACAAATAACCTCCCAGAGATGCCGGGGAACATAGGGCCTGATGAAAGGGTGGAACTGAAAGAAATCAGTATTTGTAGGGAAATGGTGTTAGGAAAATTGATGGGACTGAAGGCCGATAAATCCCCAGGGCCTGATAATCTACATCCCAGGGTACGTAAGGAAGTGGCCCTAGAAATAGTAGATGCATTGCTGGTCATCTTCCAGAACTCGATAGACTCTGGAACGGTACCCATGGATTGGCGGGTAGCTAATGTTACCCCACTATTCAAAAAAGGTGGTAGAGAAAAGGCGGGGAATTATAGACCGGTAAGCTTGACATCGGTAGTGGGGAAAATGCTAGAGTCCATTATAAAAGATGTAATAGCAGAGCACTTGGAAAGCAGTGACTGGATCGGACAAAGTCAACATGGATTTACAAAAGGTACATCATGCTTGACTAATCTACTGGAATTTTTTGAGGATGTAACTGGTAAAATAGATAAGGGAGAACCAGTGGATGTGGTGTATTTGGACTTTCAGAAGGCTTTCGATAAGGTCCCGCATAAGAGATTAACGTGCAAAATTACGGCACATGGGATTGGGGGCAAGGTATTGACTTGGATAGAGAACTGGTTGGCGGACAGAAAGCAAAGAGTTGGAATAAACGGGTCGTTTTCCGAGTGGCAGGCAGTGACTAGTGGGGTACCGCAAAGATCGGTCCTAGGACCCCAGCTGTTCACTATATTAATGATCTGGACGAGGGAATTGGATGTAATATCTCCAAATTTGCAGACGACAGAAAGCTGGGTGGGAGGGTATGCTGTGAGGAGGATGTCGTGAAACTCCAGTACGATTTGGACAGGTTGGGTGATTGGGCAGAAACATGGCAAATGCACTATAATGTGGATAAATGTGAGGTTATCCACTTTGGTGGCAAAAACAGGAAGGCAGATTATTATTTGAATGGCAATAGATTGGGAGAAGGGGAAGTGCAAAGAGACCTGGGTGTTCTTGTGCACCAGTCGCTGAAGGTAAGCATGCAGGTGCAGCAGGCGGTTAAGAAGGCAAATGGTGTGTTGGCCTTTGTAGCAAGAGGGTTCGAGTACAAGAACAAGGATATCTTGCTGCAGTTGTACAGGGCCTTGGTGAGACCTCACCTTGAGTATTGTGTGCAGTTTTGGTCGCCTTACCTGAGGAAGGACGTTCTTGCCATGGAGGGAGTGCAGCGAAGATTCACTAGGCTGATACCTGGGATGGCAGGAATGACGTATGAGGCGAGATTGTGTCGATTGGGTTATACTCACTGGAGTTTAGAAGATTGAGAGGGGATCTCATCGAAACCTATAAAATTCTGTCAGGCCTGGACAGACTCGATGCAGGAAGGATGTTTCTGATGGCCGGGGAGTCCAGAACCAGGGGTCATAGTCTAAGGATAAGGGGTAAGCCATTTAGGACTGAGATGAGGAGGAATTTCTTCACCCAGAGAGTGGTGAACCTGTGGAATTCTCTGCCACAGAGGGCGGTGGAGGCCAGTTCATTAAATATATTCAAAAAAGAGTTGGATATATTTCTTAAGGCTAAAGGGATCAAGGGATATGGGGAGAAGGCAGGGACAGGGTACTGAATTTGGATGATCAGCCATGATCTCATTGAATGGCGGAGCAGGCTCGAAGGGCCGAATGGCCTACTCCTGCTGCTATCTTCTATGTTTCTATGTTTCTATGTACACGTAACTGTAATCCCTCATCCCAGGAACCATTCCAGTAAATCTCCTCTGCACCCGCTCCAAAGCCTTCAGGTCCTTCCTAAAGTGCGGTGCCCAGAATTGGACACATTCCTCCAGCTGGGGCCGAACCAGTGTTTTAGGGCGGACCCTAGCTCCTTTGAGCCCGACAAGGAAAGGGTAGGACCCCCCTGATGCGGTCTCGTCCTCCCCCCCCCCCCCACCCATTCCCGTACGCGAGACGCCCCCTTTCCCACGTGACGGATTCGATAGACGATCCTGCCACCCGCTCGCTGACGATGACCACCTCCGGGTCAGGCGGTATCCCGTCGCTTCCCGCGTGGAACAGGTGGGAATTCTGCCGGCGGGATTTCAGTGAAGCCACGGACATTAACATACCCGAGGTCTCATTTCTGGAGTGAGTTTCTAACCCACATCGCTACTCTCCTGCCCAAAAAAACCAGCCCGGAGTAAAAATCAGGCTTTATTACTTCACGGAAACAAGGAACACAGGAACAGGAGGAGGCCATTCAGCCCCTCGAGCCTGTTCCGCCATTCAATCAGATCATGGCAGATCTGCGACCTAACTCCATCTACCTGCCTTTGCCCCATACCCCTTAATACCTTTGGTTAACAAAAAGCTATCAATCTCAGATTTAAAATTAACAATTGGTCGAGCATCAATTGCCACTTGCGGAAGAGAGAGTTCCAAACTTCTACCGCCCTTTGTGTGTAGAAGTGTTTCCTAACTTCACTCCTGGTTCTAATGTTTAGACTCTGCCCCCTAGTCCTAGACTCCCCAACCAGCGGAAATAGTTTCTCTCTAGCGACCCTATCAGTTCCCCTGAATATCTTGAAAACTTCAATCAAATCACCCCTTAACCTTCTAAATTCCAGGGAATACAAACCTAGTTTGTGTAATCGCTCCTCGTAATTTAACCCTTGGAGTGCAGGTATCATTCTGGTAAACCTACACTGCACTCCCTCCAAGGCCAATATATCCTTCCTAAGGTGTGGTGCCCAGAACTGCTCACAGTGCTCCAGGTGTGGACTAACCAGGGCTTTGTACAGCGGAACAGATGACATACATAAATGGAAATTGATGGTAAGTAAATTCAGATCACAAGATGGTGTGATTAAAATTTGGAGTAATCTGGTGTGTAAGGCAATACAATACAAAAACATTGGGCTCGTTCAAGGAACACTTCGGGCTCCAGTGGGAAGAGGTGGCTGAGGAGGACAATGCCAGGAACCTCGGAGTCAGAATGTTGTAGGTTCAAGTCCCTCTTCAGAGGCTTGAGTACATAATCTAGGTGGACACTCCCAGTGCAGTACTGAGGGAGTGCTGCACTGTCGGAGGTACCGTTTTTCTGATGAGATGTTAAACCGAGGCATGGTCTACCTTCTCAGGTGGACGTAAAAGATCCCACGGCACTATGTTGATGAAGAGCTGGAGAATTCTCCCCGGTGTCCTGGGTCAATATTTATCCCTCAACCAACATCATTAAAACAGGTTATCTGGTCAATTATTTAATTGCTGTTTGTGGGATCTTGCTTTGCGCAAATTGGCTGTCACTTTTCCTGCATTACAACTGTGACTACACTTCAAAAGTAATTAATTGGCCGTGCAGAGATCATTAAAGCCTCTATTTCATTGCAAGTTCTTTGTTTCTTTCTTTATTACACTTACCAACTTACCATAGAAACAACAGCACACAGAGAGGCGATTTGGCCCATCGTGCCTATGTTGGTGCTAGCTCCTCAATCAGTGCTCTTACTCTCATCCTTTTGCCCTGCCCTTATACAGAAACTACAACACAGGAAGAGGTTACTGGACCCATCTTGCCTGTGCTGTAGCTAGCTCTAAAACTGGCGATAGAGAGAGAGACCGAGCGAGCGAGGGACCGAGCGAGGGGGACCTGGAGAGAGAGAGAGAGAGAGAGAGAGAGAGGGGGGCCTGGAGAGAGAGAGAGAGGGGGGACAGAGAGAGAGAGAGGCACAGAGAGAGAGAGGGAGGCACAGAGAGAGAGAGGGAGGCAGAGAGAGAGAAGGGGGCACAGAGAAGGGGGCACAGAGAGAGAGAGAGGGGGCACATAGAGAGAGGGGCACAGAGAGAGAAGGGGGCACAGAGAGAGAAGGGGGCACAGAGAGAGGGGGCACAGAGAGAGAGAGGGGGCACAGAGAGAGAGGGGGCACAGAGAGAGAGGGGGCACAGTGTGGTGATTATTCCTTGATTAGTAAAAGTATTGTGATTCGTTGTTTGTTAACTGCCTTGGGATATGTGTTGTAATCTCATTGGTAGTTGATGATCACATGATGTGTTGTGGCTACCTTAAATTCAGTCCTTTTCTAGCTTTAGTTGGGACTGGATGTAGAAAGATATGCTGCCAATTTTAAAGTTAATAAAGCCTAACTTTGGAAGGCAAATCTATTCTTTATTTCAGAGAGAGAGAGAGAGAGGCAGGGCGAGAGCGAGAGGCAGGGCGAGAGCGAGAGGCAGGGCGAGAGCGAGGCAGGGCGAGAGCGAGGGGCAGGGCGAGAGAGCGAGAGGCAGGGCGAGAGAGCGAGAGGCAGGGCGAGAGCGAGAGGCAGGGCGAGAGAGCGAGAGGCAGGGTGAGAGCGAGAGGCAGGGCGAGAGAGCGAGAGGCAGGGCGAGAGAGCGAGGCAGGGCGAGAGCGAGAGGCAGGGCGAGAGAGAGAGGCAGGGCGAGAGCGAGAGGCAGGGCGAGAGAGTGAGAGGCAGGGCGAGAGAGCGAGAGGCAGGGCGAGAGAGCGAGAGGCAGGGCGAGAGAGCGAGAGGCAGGGCGAGAGAGCGAGAGGCAGGGCGAGAGCGAGAGCGAGAGGCAGGGCGAGAGAGAGAGAGGCAGGGCGAGAGCGAGAGGCAGGGCGAGAGGCAGAGCGAGAGAGAGAGGCAGGGCGAGAGAGCGAGGGGCAGGGCGAGAGCGAGAGGCAGGGCGAGAGCGAGAGGCAGGGCGAGAGCGAGAGGCAGGGTGAGAGGCAGAGCGAGAGAGAGAGGCAGGGCGAGAGAGAGAGAGGCAGGGCGAGAGAGAGAGAGGCAGGGCGAGAGAGAGAGAGGCAGGGCGAGAGAGAGAGAGGCAGGGCGAGAGAGAGAGAGGCAGGGCGAGAGCGAGAGGCAGGGCGAGAGCGAGAGGCAGGGCGAGAGCGAGAGGCAGGGCGAGAGAGCGAGAGGCAGGGCGAGAGAGCGAGAGGCAGGGCGAGAGCGAGAGGCAGAGCGAGAGGCAGAGCGAGAGGCAGGGCGAGAGCGAGAGGCAGGGCGAGAGCGAGAGGCAGAGCGAGAGCGAGAGGCAGAGCGAGAGGCAGAGCGAGAGAGAGAGGCAGGGCGAAAGAGAGAGAGGCAGGGCGAGAGAGCGAGAGGCAGGGCGAGAGCGAGAGGCAGAGCGAGAGAGGCAGGGCGAGAGAGCGAGAGGCAGGGACAGAGAGACAGGGACAGAGCGAGACAGAGAGAGAGATATCGATAGGTCGAACTATATATCTTAATAAATGACCTTAGTAATTGTACCACATGTAACACTTTCAACATCTGGTCAACTACCACACTCAATTATTTTTCCTTCCCTAATCCCTTCCTTTTGTTATGATTTATCCCTCATCACGTAATCCTACTTACTATTTTTAGCACCAATACGTATTAAATTACACTTTCCAATATCATCTGCCACTCATGTGCCCATTTGCTAAGTTTCTGCACATTTCTTGACAACTTTCTGCTCCTCAGAACATCCTGCTTTTCCAGACAACTATAGGCTAAATCTGTGGATGACATAAAAGGTGTGCGGAGAAGCAGAATGTTTCAAAGGAGATGGCTATCACTCAAAGAACCACCACTTAACCACAAAGAAAAAGAGAAGTGAAAGACTTGCATTTCTATAGCGCCTTTCACGACCACTGGAAGTCCCAAAGCGCTTTACAGCCAATGAAGTACTTTTTGAAGTGTAGTCACTGTTGTAATGTAGGAAACGCAGCAGCCAATTTGCGCACAGCAAGCTCCCACAAACAGCAATATTGATTATGACCAGATAATCTGTTTTATTGATGTTGATTGAGGGATAAATAAAGGCCAGGACACCAGGGAGAACTCCCCTGCTCTTCTTCAAGATAGTGCCGCGGGATCTTTTATGACCACCCAAGAGGGCAGACGGAGCCTCTGTTTAACATCTCATCCAAACGACAGCACCTCCGACAGTGCAGCACTCCCTCAGCACTGCACTGGCATGTCAGCCTGGATCATTGTGCTCAAGTTTCATGGAGCGGGACTTTGAACCCACAACCTTCTGACTCAGGTGAGGGTGCTGCCCACTGAGTCCCAGCTTTGAGCTGTAGCTTTAAAGTTGAGGGAATTGGTGAGCGAGGGTCAGTGGCACTGGGCACTGGACTGCAGGTCTTTGAGCACCAGCTGGCACACCTCAAGTTTCTCCTGAGTTGCCTCAGGCCCCGCCCCTCCTCCGCTGTTGCCCAGGTAACTTTATCTCAATTGCAGCAAGGGGGGGGGGCGGGGGGTGGGAGCACAGCGGCTCGTACAGACGCATCGTTCTCTGCGCGACGGCAGGCCGATGTACACGTCCTCAACAAGATCGCAAGGAAGTTCCTGGAGGCTGATGAGAACCCAGGCCAGTGAGCAGCATTTGTGCCAGGGTTACTGGCTGTCCTTAATGAGCACCAAGTTCAGAATAAGTGTCAGTGGAACACACTTTTGACTCCTTGGATACGGAGAAACAAGAGGCAGGAACATTAGTCGGATTGGAGGGGGGGGGGGGTCGGTGTAAAATGGGCAGGTGCAGGTTGACCACCTGTTACACACTACGCCTGATTTTCCGTTCTATTGTAGTCCATGGACAGGAAGTTCAGGCGGGGTGTTTAATGGGACGGAGTGACTGCTGCCAACGAACCGGAAGCTGTGCAGAAGCATTCTGCACATAAATCTGTGGTGGTTTAAGTCTGAATGTATAAGAACATAAGAAATAGGAGGAGTCGGCCATTCGGCCCTTCAAGCCTGCTCCGCCATTCAATGAGATCATGGCTGATCTTCTGCCTCAACTCCATTCACCGGCCCTATCGCCATATCCCTTGATGCTCTTACTCGTCAGAAATCTATCGATTCCTGTTTTGAATATACCCAATGACTGAGCCTCCACAGCCCTCTGGGGTAGATAATTCCAAAGATTCACCACCCTCTGAGTGAAGAAATGTCTTCTCATCTCAGTCCTGAATGGCCTACCCTTTATCTTGAGGCTGTGGCCCCTGGTTCTGGACTCCCCAGCCAAGGGAAACATTCTCCCAGCATCCGTCCTATCAAGCCCTGTAATAATTTTGTATGCTTCAATGAGATCCCCTCTCATTCTTCTGAATTCAAGAGAATACAGGCCTAGATTACTCAATCTCTTCTCATACAACAGTCCCGCCATCCCAGGAATCAATCTCGTGAACCTTCGTTGCACTCCCTCTATGGCAAGTATATCCTTCCTTAGGTAAGGAGACCAAAATTGTACACAGTACTCCAGGTGTGGTCTCACCAAGGCCCTACATAATTGGAGTAAGACTTCTTTACTCCTGTACTCAAATCCTCTTGTAATGAAGGCCAGCATACCATTTGCCTTCCTAATGGCTTGCTGCACCTGCACATTCACTTTCAGTGATTCATGTACAAGGACACCCAGGTCCCTTTGAGCATCTGCATTCCCCAATCTTTCACCATTTAGGAAATACTCTGCCTTTCTGTTTTTTCTACCAAAGTGGATAACTTCACATTTATCCACATTATATTCCATCTGCCATGTTCTCGCCCACTCAGAGCCTGTCGAGATCCCCCTGAAGCCTCTTCACAACTGACACTGACACCTAGCTTTGTATCATCAGCAAATTTGGAAATGTTACATTTAGTCCCCTCATCCAAATCATTGATATGGATTGTGAATAGCTGGGGCCCAAGCACCGATCCTTGCGGTATCCCACTAGTCACAGCCTGCCATCCTGAAAAAGACCAGTTTATCCCTACTCTTTATTTTCTGTCTGTTAACCAATTCTCAATCCATGCTTGTATATTACCCCCAATTCCATGTGCCCTAATTTTGTTCACCAACCTCTTGTGTGGGACTTTATCGAAGGCCTTCTGAAAATCCAGATACACATCTACCAGTTCCCCTTTGTCTACTCCACTAGTTACATCCTCAAAGAACGCAAAGAACTGTAATAATATAGTCATATCGCAGGCCTGAATCTATGGAATCTATGGAGCTATGGGTTGGTTTAATAATGTGTAATAATAGCGCGGGTTGGTTTAAGTATTAATGTGTGATATTTTCGCGGGGGGGGGGGGGAAGGGTTACGGAGATTTATTTGTACGGTGCACAAGCTCCAAGTGAAGGGAAAGGAGAAGAAAATTAATAACATTGAGAAAATTAATAAAAATGGATGTTTACTGTGTTTTGCTGGCACAGATTTTCTTCTCCTGCCATGGCTGTGTTCGGCAGCAGCGATCGCTCTCTTTTCACCCCCCTGCCCGCACCTCCTTTCTCTCTGGAAGTGTTCTCTTTGTGATGGCGACAATATTTTCTTTTCAGTGAGCGAACAACCGAAAACACTGAAACTGCGCGCGGGCCACAACTTCAACTCGACCGGCAGCAGCGGCATCCACAATGGGAGGCTGAGCCTCGACCGCCCATTATACGCCCCCATCGAAGTTCTGCCCGCGATCTCAAGAAGTTCCTTGGGCTGCTGCTGTTGGACCAGGGTTGCTCACAGCCAGAGAGGGCCGGTGTTCTGCCTTCCCCGGGAGCGTATCGGAGTGTTCCACAGTGGTACACGTCCAGGCTCTGCAGCATGTCATAGATTAGGGATGTGAAGGTTTGAGATGGGCTTACAAAAAAAAGAGGCACAGGACCACAGAGCACAGCAGCGCATGTGTGTGCATACACTCGCCCTCACATAGTAAACTAATCTCACCCATTCACCCGACTGCCACCCATTTCATTACATTACATATAGAGCTTTGCAAATAAATACATATAATGCTCTGGTCAGGCTGCACCTTCAGTATTGCATCCTGTTCTGGCCACTAAGATCGTGGCCGGGAGGAGTATTGCATTTTAAAAAATTTAGTTAGCATTTTGATGCTGTCCACTGGGTCAAGATCAATTGATGAATACATTTAAAAAAAAATTCAAGATGGCAACAGAATTGGGAGAAACTTCAGAAATTCGGCCACCTAGTGGCCAGAGCATGCAACTACACTATGACAGTTGACATAGCAAAATTGAATAGGAAATGTTGACATAGCAATTTACAATGGTTAAGTGTTGAGAAGAACGCGCAACCAAAAATTGTGACAACAGGAAGCAAGGTTTGGGGACAGGAAATGCACGACCTTTGCAAGATTTTAAATGTCGGTAACAGGGCAAGGAGGATTCAAGACAGCATCCCAATTTTCCCTTTCGTGTGACAGTTATAAAGTGCTTGAAGATCTCTTTTATGATTTACAACTTGAACCCTTTAGTTAGAACCTATTACATACAATGTTCATTCCGATTAAAATAAAAAAATAAGCGGTTTTCATTTTATTTGAAAAGCAGGTGTTCAACATTTTATTTATGTAATATTTTGACATCTGAAATGACAGCTTGATACAAGGTGGCAGACACTAGAGAGGGTACAGAGGAGATTTGCGAGGATGTTGCCAGGACCGGAGAAGTTTAGCTATGAGGAAAGATTGGATAGGCTGGGGTTCTTTTCTTTGGAACAGAGGAGGCTGAGGGGAGACTTGATTGAGGTGGATAAAATTATGAGGGGGCTAGATAGAGCACATACGAAGGACCTATTTCCCATGGCAGAGAGGTCAATAACCAGGGGGCAGAGATTTAAAATAATTGGTTGGAGGTTTAGAGGGGAGTTGAGGAGAACTTTTTTCACCCAGAGGGTGGTGGGGGTCTGGAACTCACTGCCTGAAAGGGTGGTAGAGGCAGAGACCCTCATCACATTTAGAAAGTACTGGGAAATGCACCTGAAGTGCCGTAACCTACAGGACTGTGGACCGAGAGCTGGAAAGTGGGATTAGGCTGGATAGGTCTTTGTCGGCCGGCACAGACACGATGGGCCGAATGGCCTCCTTCAGTGCTGTAAATTTCTATGATTCTGTGATTCTATGATGCATGTTACAAGGCAGTTATTGGGTAGTGGAAATCTGGAACTCTCTCCCCCAGACAGCTGTTGAGGCTGGGGGTCAATTGAAAATTTCAAAAATTAGATTGATAGATTTTCGTTGGGTAAGAGTATGAAGGGTTATGGAACCAAGGCGGGTGGATGGAGTGGAGATACAGATCAGCCATGATCTAATTGAATGGCTGAATGGCCGCCTCCTGTTCTCTCTGTCTGCTTTCAGAACCCAAAGAGACTCCCATGGAATACTATTAGCACCTCCCCCTTTCCTTTAAAATTCTGATTGCTTCTTTTTATTAGTCTGCTCAATTAAATGTTAACTAGCAAATAGACCATCGTTAATAAGCTGTATCTACAAGTAGAATTTTAACATTATAATTGAACCTGTATAGGACCTTGGTTAGACCGCACTTGGAGTAGCGCGTACGGTTCCGGTCTCCATATTATAAAGAGAACATAGAGGCACTGGTTAAGGTGCAAAACAGAATTACTAGAATGATACCAGAATGGAGAGGTTATACCTATCGGGGAAGATTGATCAGGCTGGGGCTCTTTTCTCCAGAAAAATGTTGGCTTTTACCTCACAGAGGTTGGAATAAAAAGGGGAGGAAGTTAAGATTAGAGGGGTGACTGGTTAGAGGTCTTCAAGATTATGAAAGGGTTCGATAGGGTAGACGTAGAGAAAATATTTCCACTTGTGGGGCGAGACCAGAAATAGGGACCATAAATGTAAGATAGTCACTTATAAATCCCATGGGGAATTCAGGAGAAACTTCTTTATCTATAGATAGGTGAAGAGAAAAAGATTGGTGAAGTCAAGCGTAGATCCCTTGCAGTCAGAATCAGGGGAATTTATAATGGGGAACAAAAAAATGGCAGACCAATTAAATACATACTTTGGTTCTGTCTTCACAAAGGAGGACACAAATAACCTCCCAGAGATGTCAGGGAACATAGGGTCTAATGAGAGGGAGGAATTGAATGAAATCAGTATTTGTAGGGAAATGGCGTTAGGGAAATTGACGGGATTGAAGGCCGATAAATCCCCAGGGCCTGATAATCTACATCCTAGGGTACTTAAGGAAGTGTCCCTAGAAATAGTAGATGCATTGCTGGTCATCTTCCAAAATTCTATAGACTCTGGAACAGTTCCCATGGATTGGAGGGTAGCTAATGTTACCACACTATTCAAAAAAGGTGGTAGAGAGAAAACGGGGAATTATAGACCGGTAAGTCTGACATCGGTAGTGGGGAAAATGCTAGAGTCCATTATAAAAGATGTAATAGCAGAGCACTTGGAAAACAGTGACAGGATCGGACAAAGTCAACATGGATTTACAAAAGGTAAATCGTGCTTGACTAATCTACTGGAATTTTTTGAGGATGTAACTGGTAGAATAGATAAGGGAGAACCAGTGGATGTGGTATATTTGGACTTTCAGAAGGCTTTTGATAATGTCCCGCATAAGAGATTAGCGTGTAAAATTAAAGCACAAGGGATTGGGGGCAAGGTACTGACTTGGATAGAGAACTGGTTGGCAGACAGGAAGCAAAGAGTTGGAATAAACGGGTCTTTTTCCGAGTGGCAGGCAGTGAATGATGGGGTACCGCAGGGATCGGTGCTAGGGCCCCAGCTATTCACAATATATATTAATGATCTAGACGAGGGAACTAGATGTAATATCTCCAAGTTTGCAGATGATACAAAGCTGGGTGGGCGTGTGTGCTGTGAGGAGGATGCCGAGAAACTCCAGGATGATTTGGACAGGTTGGGTGATTGGGCAGATGTAGTATAATGTGGATAAATGCGAGGTTATCCACATTGGTGGCAAAAACAGGAAGGCAGATTATTATCTGAATGGCAATAGATTGGGAGAAGGGGAAGTGCAACGAGACCTGGGTGTCCTTGTGCACCAGTCGCTGAAGGCAAGCATGCAGGTGCAGCAGGTGGTTAAGAAGGCAAATGGTATGTTGGCCTTCGTAGTGAGAGGATTCAAGTACAGGAACAAGGATGTCTTGCTGCAGTTGTACAGGGCCTTGGTGAGACCACACCTTGAGTATTGTGTGCAGTTTTAGTTGCCTTATCTGAGGAAGGATGTTCTAGCCATGGAGGGAGTGCAGCGAAGATTCACCAGACTGATACCTGGGATGGCAGGAATGACGTATGAGGAGAGTATGGGTCGATTGGGCTTATACTCGCTGGAGTTTAGAAGAATGAGAGGGGTTCTCATTGAAACTTATAAAATTCTTAACAGGACTAGACAGACTAGATGCAGGAAGGATGGTCCCGATGGCCGGGGAGTCCAGAACCAGGGGTCACAGGCTAAAGATAAGGGGTAAGCCATTTAGGACTGAGATGAGGAGGAATTTCTTCACCCAGAGAGTGGTGAACCTGTGGAATTCTCTACCACAGAAGGCAGTTGAGGCCAATTCATTAAATATAATCAAGAAGGAGTTAGATATATTTCTTAAGGCTAAAGGGATCAAGGGATATGGGGAGAAAGCAGGGACAGGGTACTGAGTTTGGATGATCAGCCACGATCTCATTAAATGGCAGAGCAGGCTCGAGGGGCCGAATGGCCTACTCCTGCTCCTATCTTCTATGTTTCTTTGTTTACCCAGAGATTGGTGAGAATGTGGAACTCGCTACCACAGGGAGTGGTTGAGGCGACTAGCATAGATGTATTTAAGGGGAAGCTGGATAAACACATGAGCGAGAAAGGAATAGAAGGAGATGGTGAGAGGGTGAGACAAAGAGGGGCGGGAGGAGGCTCGTGTGGAGCATAAACACTGGCATGCACCTGTTGGGCAGAATGGCCTGTTTCTGTGCTGCAAATACTTTGTAATTATAACACAGTGATCAACAACTTTGTTTTGAATGTCAGCAACTGGCTACTTGGCACAGCTTCGAAAGTATATAATATTAGAAAGGGCAAGTAGCTGGGAGCTATTTACAGCAGCACAACAACCTAAGTTTGACTTTCTCAATCTGCACTGCCTTAAAATCACACCAAAACAAAACAGTGTGGCATTTTCTATGAGGCAGCTCTAGCAGGCCAAGTAATTAACGTTAATACAAATTGAACTAGCACTGTACTGGCCAGCTTAAAAAATAAATCGGAAATAATTGCATCAGTCCATTCTTTATAAAATTTTGAAAGTGCCACAATTCAGATGTCACTGCTCAGACTGTCAAAAAAAAAGTTAAGAAAATAACAGAAAGAGCAGCCATTTCACGCTGATGTTGTAAGTGTGCAATTCCTGCAACACTACGAGTGTGAGTGGTTGCTTCATGTTGCTTTGCTTCTGATCCAGCAGGCATAAATTTACAAACTGAAAACTTCCCCAATCTGCAGCGATTAACCTCCACTTTACCTCAGGCGCCTGCTTACTTGCAACAATTCGGCTTTAAAAAGGGACAGGGCAGCTTGCTCAAAGTTGCACCACAGCAGCCGAATAATACCCGCCCATTTCCCCAGCTCGGCACTTTTTTGTAAAACTGTTACAAACTACTACAAAGTATTTACAGCCCAGAAACAGGCCATTCGGCCCAACTGGTCGGTGCCGGTGTTTAGGCTCCACACCAGCCTCCTCCCGCCCCTCTTCATCTCACCCTATCGCCCTATCCTTCTATTCCTGTCTCCCTCATGTGTTTATCCAGCTTCCCCTTAAATGCATCCATATTATTCACCTCAACCACTCCCTGTGGTAGCGAGTTCCACATTCTCACCACTCTCTGGGGAAAGAAGTTTCTCCTGAATTCCCTATTGGATTTATTAGTGACTCTCTTATATTGATGGCCTCTAGTTCTGGTCTCCCCCACAAGTGGAAACATCTTCTCTACGTCTACCCTATCGAACCCTTTCATAATTTTAAAGACCTCTATCAGGTCACCCCACAGCCTTCTCTTTTCTAGAGAAAAGAGCCCCAGCCTGTTCAATCTTTCCTCGAGAACATAAGGAATAGGAGCAGGAATAAGCCCCCTGCTCCACCATTCAATAAGATCATAGCTGAACTTTGACATCAACTCCACTTTCCTGCCTGGTCCCCGTAAGTATGGTATAATCTCTCAGTTCTGGTATCATTCTTGTAAATCTTTTTTCCACCTTCTCCAATGCCTCTATATCCTTTTCATAATATGGAGGCCAGAACTGCGCACAGTGCTCCAAGTGTGGTCTAACCAAGGTTCGATACAAGTTTAACACAACTTTTCTGCTTTTCAATGTAATCCCTCTGGAAATGAACCCCAGTGCTGTGTTTGCTTTTTTTATGGCCTTATTAACCCACGTTACATCTTTAACTTCTTTCAGTTCTGACAAAAGGTCATCGACCTGAAACGTTAACTCTGTTTCTCTCTCCACAGATGCTGCCTGACTGGCTGAGTATTTCCAGCATTTTCTGTTTTTATTTCAGATTTCCAGCATCCGCAGTATTTTGCTTTTGTTGCAGAATAATACCTATCGTGCCACATGAAATAAAGCTCCCATCATTGTACATCATCTGACTTGCCAGGAACAACGTGGTGGGAGATTCACGTGTTATATATAATACATTATGCATTAACAGGTTAGAATACTCCTAGTGTCGGGTGAGTCAGAAGATATGCTAAGACACTGGAGATCTGCTGAGGATTATAAATTCTACTACTTTGCAAAGATCCTTCACCAAAGTATTGTGCTAGCTGAATCAACATTGTGCAGCTGTTAAACGCATGCAATGGAGAGAGTAATGAGAGACAGCAAAGTCACAGAGCAGCATATTTTGGTGCATTATCATACTCGACTTAGGTTGTTGCTAAAGCAGCAATTTTTATAGAGCATTTAATTTAATTGCTTCACAGAGGGGTGTTGGGGTACCGAGATAGATTATCAAACGAGTCGGAAAGTTTATCTGAAGAAATGTTTGTTTGAGAGATTTTTCTTTCGGTAGAGAGGTGGAGAGATGAATACATCTAGGGTGAACATTCTAGACAGACAGTCGCAAATTGTTTTAGTGATGTTGGTTGAGGGATTAATATTGGCCCAGGACGGAATTATAGGAAGGAAAGAATCACAATGTTCCAGCACAGAAACGGACCATTTGGTTTGTCAAATCTGCGACATTGGCCCAGAAATTCGGGTCTCCACGGGTGAGTACGCACGGGGTACTCACCTGTAGGCCCAATGGAATTGCCAGTTTCCTGCATGCACTGCGCATGCGCGGGAAACCGGCACTTCCGATCCTCTGAACGAAGAGGTTCAGAGGTCGAATGCGTGCGCAGGGGAGGCTGCGCGTGCGCTTTGAACTTAGTTTTTTTTTACAGATTTTCCCGGGAGGGTAAGCCTGCAGGGTTTACACATTTAAAAAGCAGGCGTAAGGCCTGCTTTTTACAAGGTAAGTGGTGAATTAATTAAAATTAAAACATTTTTTCCACAGGTTTATTATTTGTAAATACTTTAAAGCAAGGTAAGTTTATTTTTAGGCCCGTTAGAATATAAAATTATTTTTTTCAAAAATTTAAATTGTTTAAAAGTTATTTAATGTAATTTATAGTTTATTTAAAAAGTGTGATTAAAAAAAAAAATTATTTGAAGTTTTACTGCTATTTTGGGCCCGTAGTAGTTATAAGTTTTGACAGGTCTACCTGTCAATCTTATGAATGGGCTTTTCCCTCCTCCGATTGGCTGCCCATGGCTCACGTGATCCCAGGGGACGCATCGCACTAACTACGCCGGCAGCTGGACCAGGCCCCGGAGCGGAATTCCACGGGGCCCTACAGCTCAACGGCCGGCGCGCAAGGTAAGTGCAGGTCGGGGGCTTACACCCGCGGGAAGCCCCCGACCTGAATTTCTGGGCCATTGTCTTTTCTGCACCCAACTCGATCCCCTCTCCTGCTTGCTCCCCGTGCCCTTTAATATTTCTCTCTTTCAAGACACTATATAATTCCTCTTTAAAGGAATTTATGAACTTTACCTCCGTTCAGTCCGCAAGCATGACCCCGAGCCTCCGGTCGCCTGCCATTTTAATTCTCCGCCCCACTCCCACCCTGACCTCTCGGTCCTCAGCCTCCTACACTGTTCCAATGAAGCTCAACCTACGCTCGAGGAACAGCACCTCATCTTTCGATTTGGCACTTTACAGACTTCCCGACTCAACATTGAGTTCAACAATTTCTGATCATAACCTCCGCCCCCATTTTTTCAGACAGCAGCTGTTGTTGATTCTGCCATTTCCATTTAGTCCTCTAGACCCATCTTTTGTTTCTTAACTTGTCCCATTACCATCTCCTTTTGCCTTGTACCATCATCCCTTTTGTCATTTAATCTCTCCTGCCCTCCATCCTATCACAGACCGCCCCTTTTGTTCTTTCCTCCCCTCCCCCCTTTTCCTGCATCTCTAACTTTTTCCAGTTCTGACGAAGGGTCATCGACCTGAAACGTTAACTCGGTTTCTCTCTCCACAGATGCTGCCTGACCCGCCGAGCATTTCCAGCATTTTCTGTTTTTATTTCAGATTTCCAGCATCCGCAGTATTTTGCTTTTGTAAAACGACTTCAGTGCTAGCTTGGGGCAGAGAATTCCACATTCTAGCCGGCCAGTGTAAAGAACATTTTTTCTAACCTCCCTTTAAATTCTTTTTTGTGCTTCCCTTAAACTTGTGTCTTCTCATTACCATCTGGCTGACTAATACAAACCGTCGACCACTACTTCCCTCATCATAACCTTGAAGGCCTCTATCAGGTTTCCCCCATAATCTTCTCAGTACCGGTGCGAAAGTCTTGACTTCTCAAGTTCCTCTACATAACTGTAACCTTTTATCTCTGCTAGCCCTGCACCTTTTTCATTGCCTTTATTTCCTTCCTATAATGGGATGCCCAGAACAACACACAAATCTCCAACTGCAGTCTGAATAAGACCTTGTACAAATTACAGGAAACTCCCTTTTAACCGGCACCTAAATATCCGGAAATCTCTCTAAACTGGCAAAATTCAGGAGTAGGTTCAGATAAGTTTTACTATATACAGGAAACTTTCTGGTATCCGGCACTGACGGGACCGAGCTGGTGCCGGTCGATCAACACTGCCGGAGAAACCAGCGCTAATGTTAAAACATATGGAGCTTCTGAGCTCCGTATCTAGCAACAAACCCTGTTGCTTAGCAACAGCTTCAAAACAGTTGGCGCAGCTCGCAAGCGTCTCTGTAGCTAAGCAACAGCTTCAGCTAGACGCTTGCAGAGCCAGGAATGGAGAAAAAAAGCAACGAAAAGTAATTTTTTTTTATCTGAACCGACTCCTGAATTTTGCCGGTGGATAGAGCATTCCGGAGATTTAACCTCCGTTTAAACGAAAGTTTCCTGTATTAGTAGCCGTGTAACCAGGGTTCCTGGATCTGTGGCCATGCAACCGGGGTTCCTGCACAAGTACCGTGTAACCGGGGCTCCTGCACTTGTGGCCGTGTACGGGGCTCTCGTACCTTGGTAAGTATACCTCTCTGTAATCCAGACTTATTGATCATCTGGCACCACGCCGGTCCCAGATAAAAAAGTTTCCTGTATGTAGAATTACATAGAATTTACAGCAATTCGGATCAACTGGTCTATGCCAGTGTTCATGCTCCACACGAGCCTCCTCATCTCACCCCATCAACATACCCTTCTATCCCTTTTTCCCCTCATGTACTTATCTAGCTTCTCCTTAAATGCATCTCTGCTATTCGCCTCAACCACTCCCTGTGGTAGCGAGTTCCACATTCTCACCATTCACTGGGTAAAGAGGTTTCTCCTGAATTCCCTATTGGATTTATTAGTGACTACCTGGAGCAAGCCTTTGGCGCAGTGCCTGTGGGCCAGAAGGTGCAGGGTTCAAACCCCACTTCCGACAGTCCCAGTGAGTGGTGTTGGAGCTCCGGCTTTGAATTCTGGGTTGACCTCCAGTGGGATACTCGTGTCCAGTGAGTGCGAATGGCCCCCCCTCATCGTATGGGTTGTGGAAGCCCATAAAACCCTCCTGCTGTAGAGGACTAACCACCCTATCAGCTGGTATATAGATGGTTATGGCCATGGAAGGAGCGTTAACGTGACCAGTCAGACTGTTAATCAGCCTGCAAATCTTCACACTGATCCCCAAAAGGGAACAGCAAGAACATACAAGATAGAAGTGACTACCTTATATTCATGGCCCCTAGTGTTGGTCTCTCCCACAAGCGGCAACATTTATTTGTCTACCTCATCAAACCCTTTCATAATTTTAAAGTCCTCCATCAGTGAAACATTACCTTCTTTGCTTTTATGTTCAATGCTTCTAGGATCAAAAACAAGGATTTGGTTTGCCTTTTAAATCTGGAACACTCGCCTCCAAAAAGCTGTTGAGGCTGGGCTGGGGGGGGTCAATTGAAAATTTCAAAACTGAGATTGATAGATTTTTGTTAGGTAAGGGTATTAAGGGTTACGGAACCAAGGCAGGTAGATGGAGTTAAGATACAGATCAGCCATGATCTCATTGAATGGCGGAACAGGCTCGAGGGGCTGAATGGTCTACAACATTTGGGCTGCCACATTTAATGACTGCATCTGCACACCAAGATCCACCTGCACTTCTACTCCATTTACAATCTTACCATTTTAGGTGTACTTTCTTGCCCTATTCTTACATCCAAAATGTATTACTTCACATTTTTCTATGCTAAACTGTATCTGCTGCCTACCTGCCCATCCTGCTAGCCTGTTTATGTCCTCCTGCAGCCTTTTGCAACCTGCGTCACAATTTGCCACACCTCCCAATTTTATATCGCCAGCGTGATCCGACTTTGTTGTAACTTCTCTTCTCCGCCCATTTTCCAAGCTATCCACCCCTCCCCCCCCCTCCATCTCACAAACCTTTCCCCGGTGACCGAGGGCTGATAAACTCTGCAATGCCTGAAAGACAGAGCAGCAACGTAACTAGTCATTTAAGACATTCCGCTCATACTGCTGTAGTTGCAGGCGAGAGTACCTGCAGTAATTTTAGTCGTGAGTAATAAATTTCCACGGTTTATAACTTTTACTGCTGTACGGGGCGCGCCAAGAAAGTTGACCATTTCACCTTGGAGAAAGAAAATTCCTTCTCCTACCTTTCCCTGTAGAAAGCTCGTCGCCCACTATTCAAACAAGTTTTGAGGGGACAAGGGATGGGAAA
Source organism: Somniosus microcephalus (assembly GCF_052327205.1). Taxonomy (NCBI): domain Eukaryota; kingdom Metazoa; phylum Chordata; class Chondrichthyes; order Squaliformes; family Somniosidae; genus Somniosus; species Somniosus microcephalus. Next base: position 7,287,735 of record NC_140988.1, on the reverse strand, counting down.
ACTGAACAACACAGAGAATAAATCTACAGGAGTGATGCTCAATTATTCTGATTTAAAAATATTTAAAACTCATTTTATGGTATCTCACTTTTTAAAATTAAAGCCAACACTAGCAGTAAAAAAACTGTCCTGTTTTAATAAAAGCTCTATTTTATGTTGTTACTTCTCTGATCTTAGTGTTTAGACTATATAATATATACTGCACCCACATACCACTCCTATCTACAACAACTTAAACATAGAAACATAGAAGATAGGAGCAGGAGTAGGCCATTCGGCCCCTCGAGCCTGCTCCGCCATTCAATGAGATCATGGCTGATCATCCAAATTCAGTACCCTGTCCCTGCTTTCTCCCCATATCCCTTGATCCCTTTAGCCTTAAGAAATATATCCAACTCCTTCTTGAATATGTTTAATAAATTGGCCTCAACTGCCTTCTGTGGTAGAGAATTCCACAGGTTCACCACTCTCTGGGTGAAGAAATTCCTCCTCATCTCTGTCCTAAATGGCTTACCCCTTATCCTTAGACTGTGACCCCTGGTTCTGGACTCCCCCGCCATCGGGAACATCTTTCCTGCATCTAGTCTGTCTAGTCCTGTTAGAATTTTATAAGTTTCAATGAGAGAATTTTATAAGTTTCAACTTGCATTTACATGGCACCTTTAATGTCGTGAAACGCCCCAAGGAGCGAAGATCAAAGAAAGTTTGATAGCAAGCCACATAAGGAGATGTTAGGACAGGCAACCAAAAGCTTGGTCAAAGAGGGAGGTTTTAAGGAACGCCTTAAAGGAGGAGAGGGAGGGAATTACGGAGCTTAGGGCCCAGGCAGTTAAAGGCACGGCCGCCAATGGTGGAGCGATGAAAATTAAGGATGCGCAAGAGGCCAGAATTGGAGGCGGGCAGAGCTCTCGGAGGGCTGAAGGGCTGGAGGAGGTCACAAAGGGATTTGAAAACAAGGATGAGAATTTTAAAATCAACGCGTTGCCTGACCAGGAGCCAATGTAGATCAGCGAGCGCAGGGGGTGATGGGTGGACAGGGCTTAGTGCGGGTTAGGACACGGGGCAGCCAAGTTTTGGATGAGCTGAAGGTTATGCAGGGTGGAAGGTGGGAGACTGGCCAAGAGAGCGTTGGAATAGTCGAGTCTGGAGGTAACAGAGGCATGGATGAGCGTTTCAGCAGGTGGGCTGAGGCGGGGGCAAGCTTTGCAAAGAGTACTCATTTTTTCTAGTAAAGCAAAACTCACTTTGTGCTGACAGTAAAAAAAAAATGACCTGATGTTTATTCGCTCTGTTTACAGCTTCCAACAAATAGAAAAGGTTGCTTTGTTCAGTTCAATACAGGGAAGCAGGAATTTTGTTTGAAACGCACCTGACCATTGTAACCATCTCCAGAACGATCATTAAGCACCGAGAACAACATTCTCCAGGGAACAGTACAAACTCCAGACTTGTATTTTGATATTAAGGAAACTTGGGCAGGATGACTGATCCAAGCCAGAACTTGGCAGAATGGAAATTGGTGCGGACGTGAGTGCGGACTTTGCCCACTTGAGTTTGAGAAGGAATAGCAATATATTTGGGTTTACTTTTAGTGTGAACTTGGTTTCCCTGATGGATGACTGATTCATTCAGTCATTGAGTAGGTGAGCTATTCGACTAGGAAGTTCCAAAGGTCCTAGAATGACACAGCACAGGAGGAGGCCATTCGGCCCATCGGACCAGTGCCGGCTCTTTGACAGGGCTCTCCAATTAGTTTCCCCGCAGCCCTACTATTTTCTCCCCTTCAACTATATATCCAATTCCCTTTTGAAAGTTATTGAATCTGCTTCCACCGCCCTATCAGGCAGCGCATTCCAGATCACAACAACTCGCTGCATTAAAATTTTTTCCTCATTTTGCCTTTGGTTCTTTTGCCAATTATCTTCAATCTGTGTCCTCTGGTTACCGACCCTCCTGCCACTGGAAACAATTTCTCCTTATTTACTCTATCAACACCCTTCATGATTTTGAACACCTCTATTAAATCTCCCCTTAACCTTCTCTGCTCCAAGGAGAACAACCCCAGCTTCGCTAGTCTGCCCACATAACTAAAGACCCGCATCCCTGGTACCATTCTAGTAAATCTCCTCTGCACCCTCTCCCAGGCCTTCACGTTCTTCCTAAAGTGTGGTGCCCACAATTGAACACATTACTCCAGCTGAGGCCTAACCAGTGATTACTCAATGCTGGTTCTGCCGGGGCAGTGGTCGGACATTGTGAGTGACCTCAGTGACCCAGGGGGAGCCAGTGCCCAGGGTTCCCACTGGTGATGATCCCTGTTGGGAATGCGTGCGTGTGAGGCCAATGGGTGGGGACAGGTTCAAGGTTGATTAATGACGCCTTTGCAGTCAAAGGGACTTGCTTGCACTCACTGGGGCCGGTCTGAATTTTAGGCGTGTACCAGGCGGTCGACAGGCAGTGATCGCTCGCTGCCGCTTGTTGCCATCACCGCGAGGCTCAAGCCAGTTTTAGGCTGTGAAACCGGCGCTCTGAGGCAGCTCGCTAGTTGGGGAGGGCGGGAAATTGTCCAGGCCCTACCAATCGGAACTGCGGAGGGTGAAGAAGAGACAATCCTGGGGGGATGGGGGGGGGGTCGATGATCTCACATGGACCGTCAGTGGGCAGAGTTAACTTCTGAGTCCAGGAGGGGCACTCCTACTAGCCAAACAAAAATAAAACTTGAGAATATCGTTTTTTTTAAGCGGCCTTCCTCTTTAAGGACCGCTGGTCAGGCTGCTCAATGCCAGTGCAAATGGGCGGTGTGTCGGCGATCCACACTCCACTCATCTGTACCTCAAAATTGCAATCAGGGTCCGAGGTACGTCACCCGAATCCAATTTGCATATTACAAGTGGCCTCCTGCCTGGAATGGGCGGGTGCACTGGCCGCCTGTCTCAGGGCCCTACCCAAGATGGCGGTGGCCAGAGCACCAGCATAAAACGGGGCAGTACGTGACCCGATGCCACTTTCAGTCCGCTTCTGCCCCATTGACGCCAGTTGAGAACAGCCCCACTGTAAGATTATAGTCAATTTGCTATTGAATTTGTCCACTAGGCTTGCACATGAAGAATGGCTCATTTCCGTTATGTACTGGAAACCAACAGTAAACTGTGCTCCAACAAAGATGCAAGATTTTATGGTTTTATGGACAACAGGAGAACAAATTGGCAGGAGGAATGAGCAAGGGCAGCTGTGTGTCCATCCCTAATCAGAGAGACTTAAGAGGTTAACCAAGTATTGTTAATGCATCCAAAATCCAAGCTACAACTTTACATTTCTTATAAATGTTATTGTATTCCCTTGAGGAAGGGGTGATCTAACAGGTGTTTAAGATGGTTAAAGGAGTCGATAGGGTAGATAGAGAGAAACTATTTCCTCTGGTGGGGGGAGTCCAGAACAAGGGGGCGTAACCTTAAAATTAGAGCCAGGCCGTTCAGGGGTGATGTCAGGAAGCACTTCTTCAGACAAAGGGCAGTGGAAATCTGGCTGTTCCCACTAGTTGATGGTACAAGGACTAAACGACACAGATTTATGATTTTGGGCAACAGATACAGGGGGGATGCGAGGAAAAATGTTTTTATGCAGCGAGTGGCGAGGACCTGGAACTCGCTGCCGATGGAAGTGATGGAAGCGGAGACACTCAATGGCCCAGAAATTCGGGTCCCAACGCGCGAGTACGCACGGGGTACTCACGCGTGGACCCGATGGAAGTGCCGGTTTCCTGCATGCACTACGCATGCGCGGGAAACCGGCACTTCCGATCCTCTGAACGAAGGGGTTCAGAGGTCGAACGCGTGCGCGCGGGAGTCTGCGCGTGCGCTTTGAACTTACGTTTTTTTTTACAGGTTTTTCCGTGAGGGTAAGTCTTTAGAATTTAGAAATGTAAAAACCAGGCATAAGGACTGCATTTTAAAAGGTAAGTGGTCAATTAATTAAAATTAAAACATTTTTTCCACAGGTTTATTATTTTTAAATACTTTAAAGCAAGGTCAGTTTATTTTTAGCCCCGTTTTTTTATAAAATTATTTTTTTCAAAAATTTAAATTATTGTTTAAAATAGTTATTTAATGTAATTTATAGTTTATTTAAAAAGCGTGATTTAAAAAAAAAATTATTTGAAGGTTAGCTACTGTTTTGGGCCCTCAGCATTCATACGTTTTGACAGGTCTTTCTGTCAATCTTATGAATGGGCTTTTCCCTCCTCCGATTGGCTGCCCATGGCTCACGTGATCCCAGGGGACGCATCGCATTAACTACGCCCCTGGGACACGCAAGCACAGCGCGCCGGCAGCTGGGCCAGGCCCCGGAGCGGAATTCCACGCAGGCCCAGAGCTCAACTGCCGGCGCGCTAGGTAAGTGTAGGTCGGGGGCTTACACCCGCGGGAAGCCCCCGACCCGAATTTCTGGGCCAAAGTTTTTCAATGGGAGACTGGACAGGCACTTGAGGGAAATAAACTTGCAGGGCTACGGGGATAGAGCAGGGGAATGGGACTGACTGGATTGCTCCATAGAGAGCTGGCATGGACTCGATGGGCCGAATGGCCTCCTTCTGTGCCGTTATGACTATGACTAAGATACAGATTAGCCATGATCTAATTGAATGGAGGAACATTCAAGGGGCTGAATGGCCGACTCATGTTTCTAAATTACATGATATTTCACGTTGGCAAGAGTGTACTGTAATACCCTCTAGATTCTCATTAAACAAGGTATGCAGATTTGATTTCAATACTGTACTCTAAACATGTGCACGTATAAAATTATGAGGGGCCTAGATAGACGTCAATAACCAGGGGGCAGAGATTTAAAGTAATTGGTAGAAGGATTAGAGGGGAGTTGAGGGGAACCTTTTTTCACCCAGAGGGTGGTGGGGGTCTGGAACTCACTGCCTGAAAGGGTGGGAGAGGCAGAAACCCACATCACATTTAAAAAGTACTGGGATATGCACTTGAAGTGCCGTAACCTGCAGGGCTACGGACCAAGAGCTGGAAAGTGGGATTAGGCTGGAGAGCTCTTTGTCGGCCGGCACAGACAAGATGGGCCGAATGGCCTCCTTCTGTGCTGTAAATTTCTATGATAATTTCTATGAACATTCGAGGGGCTGAATGGCCTCCTCCCGTTCCTAAATTACATGATATTTCACGTTGGCCAGAGCGCAATACCCTGCAGATTCTCATTAAACAAAGTATGCAGATTTGATTTCATGACTCTACTCTAACATGATTAAATCTCCTCTAATGTTTGCATTGCCCCCTATAGGTTTCTGCCCAAGTATGCATACTTACATTTGGTAGTGTTTCATCTGTGCTCCACAACAAAACTCATTGTTGTTCCATCAAAGGAAGGTGGGGCTATAATGCGGGGCCCTTGCTGCGATGTGATGCTGATCACCGGTGTGCCTTCTAAGAAGCCTTTGGCGGGCCTGTGCTGAGAGCTCAGAGTCTGTGCAGGGTTCAAGGACTTCCCGGTCGGGGAGTAATACGGGCTTTCCATGTAAGCCTGTTGGTTCAAAGCACTGTTCGTTTTCTCCGCTTCGCAGCCTTCGCTCTCGGTGCGGGACAGCTGAGTCGGGAGCAGGGCCGGTGGGGGCAGGAACCCGGGGTAGAGCATGTAGGTGGTGCCGTAGGTGCCGGGGTTGATGGCGATGGGGGACATGGGCACCGACAGTGGCTGCTGCTGGGGCAGGGGCACCTCCACGTACTGGCCGGTCTCCGGGTCGAAGAGCCGCTTGCGGGCCGGCTGCACGGGCGTGTCGACCAGGTAGCACTGGCCGGTGGTGGGATCCAGCAACATCTTGCGCTGCGTCTGTGGCAGCGGGAAACACGTGTCCATCAGCACCGGCTGCGGCGGCGGCGGATGCATTTTGGCCGCGACGAGCTGCTCCGGCGGCTGCGCGGGTGGACTGAAGCAGAGGAGCTGCGGCTGCGGGCGGTGATAGATGGTGGCGGGCGAGGCCTCGCGGGCCTGGCGCTGCTGTTTGGGGCTGGAGCCCAGCCCGCGGGCAGCGCCCGTCGGAGGCAGAGCGTAGGCGGCGGACGGAGGAGGCGGCGGTTCACGGGGCGCGGCGGCGGGCTTCTTGACGGGGATGGTGAGGTAGTTCTCGTATTCGGACGGGAGCGGTTGCTGCTGCTCGGCTTGCGTTGCGGAGTCCGGCTTGCATGGCTTCTCGCTCTCCTCCCAGGGCTTGCAGCGCTGCGCCCGCAGCAGGCGAAAATCGGGCGGCTGCGGGGATTGGGCGACCGCCAGTCCCACTTTCCTGCTGCTGCTGCTCGTCACCTTGGCGCTCAGGTTGAAGGAAGAGGGCTGCGGGGCCACCGGTGCCACGGTGAAGAGTGGCGGGGCGATGCCCTCGCTGCCCACACTCTTGCACCAGGTCTGGCCGCTCCGAATGGAATCTTGCCTGGGAGCTGGCTCCGGTCCAACGTTCCCAATGGAATCTTGCCCGGGAGCTGGCTCCGGTCCAACGTTCCAAATGGAATCTTGTCTAGGAGCTCGCTCCGGTCCAGCGTTCCCAATGGAATCTTGCCCGGGAGCTCGGGCCCCCTCGCCTTCCGAGGTGCAAGAGCACGAAGCTTCCTCACTGGCGATGAGCGATAGCACGTGGCTGCCCGCCAGGGGCCCAGGACTGGGCTCGCTCTTGCGCTTCCACTCGTTCTTGTCGAAGACGTAGAGCTGCTCCATGGTCTTGACGGCGGCCGTCAGCTTCTCCAGCGCCAGCTGCTTGCTGGCCACCTGGTGGCCGGCGCCCAGCTTCTCCGCGCCCGTCGTAGCAGCCATTGCGGGCGGGCTTGCGTTGGCACGGGCCGCCGGGGCCACTTCCTTGAGCGGGATGCGGCCGGACGCACGGTGCACGAAGGCCGAGCCGTTTTGCATGCCGCCGCTCTCCAGCCCCGGGGCGTTGGCGTCCTTGGAGACGGCGCTCCAGCCTTGGTCGGGGGCGCAATCGACCAACCTACCGTGCCGGGCGCCGGCCGGGTCCTTCCTGCTCACCGACTGGCACTTGATGACGATGGGCAAGAGGGGGCCGGCTTGCTTGGTGGGGACGGGCTCGCTGCTCTGCAACGGGTGCAAGTGGTTGGCGTCCAGCGTCAGGATGTGGTAAGAGCTCTTGACCAGCTTCCTGACGTCCCGGACCTGGTGGATGGGCGCCTGCAGCTTGTGGATGTTGTCCCTTATGTCCCTGACGGTGAACTGAGGCACTCTCGCTCTGTTGTCCTCGGGGTTGTCGCTGGCCAGCAATGTGGAGATTGCATGGCATTTGGGCTCATCAGCTGACTTGCCGGCTGCTGCATTGCTTCCTATATTGGGAGTCAGTAGCTTGGCAACACTAAATGGACTGTGCTTGCTCTCCTTTAGACTCCGGAGCTTTATTTTGATTTCTGGAGATCTGGAATTTGCAAGGTTGCTGGTTGAATCTCCCCTTTGGCACGGTGCTCCTTCCTGAGGCTGGGGTGTATATTTAACATTTAGCACCAAGTCGGTGGCTGCGGGGTCCGTTTCTTTGGCATGCTTCTGAATGCTGGGCACAAAGAGATGAGACATTTTTGTTTCTTTGCCTGGGGCTTGCCCACCGATTTCGGCCCGGACGCGCTGGCCCCTCTGCTGGTTTTCTTTGGGGTGCAAACTCTCCTCGCTCTTCTGCATCTCCAGCCCGCTGTCCTTCCAAGACCTGAATGCGCTGGGCTGGCTCCGGAGCAAGTTGCCCTTGGAAGGATTTGCGCCCTCCGCGGCGTCGCAAGTTAACGCCTGGACCTTACTTTGCGCCGAAACCTCGGGGTTGCCGGCGACCGAGCCCCGGCAGGCAGCAGCAGCAGCTCTCGCCGGCGGCTCGGGGGAACTCGGCGAGCTCCCGCTGGAGATCTTGCTGGAATTTGGTCTTTGCAAATCCCGCGGCTCGCCATCTCTGGGCGCCGCCTTCGGAAATTCCGCGGAGGAGGCGGCGGCGGCGGGCGGGCTGGTCCGCCCGGCGAACGAGGTGTCGGAAATCTCCCCCCGCTCCATCTTCAGCTCCTGCTCGAACTGCATCTTCTTCCAGATAACGCTCTGCAAGAGATTGGAGGCGAATTTGGATTTCTTCTGCGCGCCCTCCATTGCCTCCGCCGCTTTGCTCGTCCCTGTGCTGTTCTCGCTCCCCTCCTCTTTTGGCGCCGGCTCCTTAACCGCATCGGCGCAACGCGATCCCCCCGCATGTCTGGCCAATTCAAGACGCCTTCCGCCCTCTCGCCTGGCCGGGATGTGCTCCTTGACGTCGTAGCTGAAGTTCAAAGTCTTGGTTAAAGTAATGACCCGGGATCCAATCTGCTCGAATTTGCCCGTCAGCTGGATTTTGGAGAAAGTTTGCTTTTCTGCTGCGCCCGCCGGGTTTTCCTGCCCGGCGTTAAGCGGGGCCAGGGGTAGATGCTGGTTGGATTCCGAAGCCGCTGCCTTTTGGTCGCTGCTCCTCGGTGGCCCGTCTGTTTTTGGCTCAATGCTTGCCTTCGCATTTTTGGCAGGAAATTCGCGCGGATCCTTCTTCTCCATTGCATTGCGGCACTGGAGGTCGACGTAGGCGGCCCAGCGGTTCAGTGCAATGTTGCCCTCTGACAGTGATGACAACCCGGCCGATGTTCTACCAGCGGCGCAGTAAGTGTCCAGATATTCGTCATTGGGGCAAGCGAGACTTCTAAAGGCTCTGGCAGTTAAAGTGCGGACTTCCTTATCAGCGTCGTCCAGCTCACTCACTGCACTGGAAGCGCCGCTGGAAAATTCAAAGCCTTTGCAATTTGCTTTGCCGCCCACATTTGCACGGACGGTGCATTTATCGCCAGGAATTGCGCCGTTCGTGCTGTCCCCCACTGGCTGGGGTTTTGGCAAAGATTCGGAGTTTCCCCGCACAGGTTGCTGGGCTTCCCCCTCGGAATTGGCACCGGGCGCCAGTCCCTTGCTCGTTTCACCCACAGCCCGCGAACTTGCGCTGATGGACAAGTGAATGTGGCCGGCGGAGCTCCCGTGCTCAGGCAGGGGCGCCTCCGCCACCTTCCCGCCGGCCATTCCTGGACTGGGCGCCTCGCCCGGCGGCGCAACACTGGCGCCTCGAGGCGTCTGGGAACCCTCCTCCGATGCATCACTTTCAAAAGAGCTGGTGTCCATGTAGGAATATGCCGCACTGCTCCCCTCCACATCCCAGCCAGCGCCCGCCGCAAATTTGACATCCCCATCATGGTCCAGCTCGTAAAGTTGGATCTCATGAGTGGTAATAAAATGCGCCTCGTCGCCAGCGCAGGGCAGGAAATTATCCCACAGTAAAACGTCGGAAGAGTCATTCTCGCTTGGCCTTGTTAAAATCAGCGGAGCGCCGCCGTCCTTACGCCCCAGTTGAGTTCCAAAAGTAGGGCGCAAAGCAGGCGCACCATTGGCGGATCCCTCTTCCCCGCCACCGCCTTGCTGATCATTATGGGCTGCCTGTGGCGGCGTTTCCGCGCAGTCGCTGAAGCTCTCGGAAAATTCCGAGCAGACGGCGGTATCATAGTCCGAAAGTTCGGCGGCGGAGGAGGAGGAGGGGCGGACTGGGCTCTGGCTCGCCCGAGTTTCCTGCCCGCCGGCGCCAGTGCGGCGCAAGTCGGCGGGGCTCAATCGCCCTGTCAGGGTGCCGGCCGGCGGCTGGTCCTCCGCCGCCTCCCTCCTCCTCCTCCTCCTCTCCTCGGCCAGGACGGGCGGGCGCCGCTGCGCCGGATCTCCGCCGGTGTTTCCGCGCCGCCTCTCCAGCCGCAGGAGCCGCACCGCCGCCGCCTGGCTGCTGGCTCTGTCCCCTCGCCCCCCAATGCCACGGGCGGCCACGCTCCCATTCAGAGCCCCGGCCACCGACAGCTGCAGGCAAAGCATGTGGCGGCGGATCTCCGCGGCGCTGTAGCCGCCGTCAGGTCAGCAGACAGACATTCGCTGAACTGTCTCCCCTCCCTGAGCCGCCAGCCGAGTGACAGCACTTCCTGCAAATGCAAAAGAGCCTTTTGAGTTCAGCGATTGAAGGGGAGGGGGGTGGACACATTACAATCAACAATTGCTCTGTTCCAACATCTTTTATGCTGAAATCACAGACATGTGCATCAGGTTTTTTTGAACTTTTAAAAAATTCTTATCGGTGCTGCATTTTTAATAAATTTACATTCTTAAGAATGTTGCCTTCTTAACCAGTGCTGTGTTTTAATAAGAACTTTGCACTCCTAAGAATGTTGCCTTCTTAACCAGTGCTGCGTTTTAATAAGAATTTTGCATTCCTAAGAATGTTGCAAGACTGTGAAAGAAGCTAGGAAAGGGGAAGAAACAACTTCAGCGCCTCTCACGACCTCGGGACGTCCGAAAGTGCTTTACAGCCAATGAAGTACTTTTTTTTGGAAAGTGTTATCATGGAGGAGTGACACTCACTCATTGGAGCAACTCTTTCAAAGAGCCGGTACTGGCAGGATGGGCCGAATGGTCTCCTTCTTGTGCTCTATGATTCTCCCGTGCAAACATTACCACCTAAATTCGCCCCCTTTTTTTTTTAAAGAATATGCACAGATTTTAAACACTTTTAGTGTCTGATGACAATTAAGTGCAAATTCAATGTTTTCTGCTTTTTTTAACTCCACCTCCGCTGTGTCCAGTGTAATCCTTCTGTGCAAGTTTGGACTGTCAGAGCATCATTTATTCGCACCGTATCCAGAGGGGGGGGAGATGAGAACATTTTTTGGTGCAACTTTGGATCCATTATAAAGATGTGTAATATTTTACAGCACAGTGCATGAGGTCTAGAGAGTGACTGAATAATTTACTGCCTGTACCAATTTTGACAGCAATACGGTATCGTTCCTCTGCGAAACTTGAGACAGGTTTAGTTAAAAGGCAGTGCAGTATTTAAAATGCAAGAATACAATTAAAAATCACACGAGTTTATTACTGAATGCAACCCCCATTGCTCAGCAATTTATGGCCAATTCCCCAGAGTAAACTCAAAAAATTTTAATTGGAACCACGAATAGCGGCGGAAAATGATTTTACCTTTGATTTACAATGGTAATGGAATGGTGTCCTGGATATATCAATCAGATCAAAAAATAATGAATACTAATCAGAGATACACACCATAGTTGATCGAGGGAAAACTCACAGTGCCAATACTGAGTTCCCAGCGGCGGTCGGAGGATGTGCCGGACAGTGTTTCAAATCAGCTGCATCTGGGGTTTTGTTGGGTCTTTGTCGGCGGCTCTTCATTGAGCACCATCACTGGGTCACAACTATCAACTATTCATAGACTATGCGTCAGTTATGCCGATTGAATGAAGTACTATTTTAAACCAACCATTACATTCGCTCATTATGAAAATAAGAGGGGAAGGGGGGGTTGGGATGGTCAGGGCCAACTGGGAAAGGAACTCATGGATGAAATCGAAGTTTTATGTAGATATCTGGACCTGCTTCATGTTCAGTCACACATCGGAGAAAGATGGTGCTTTGTATAATATTTTGGTTTATTGTAAAAAGAAAGAAAGACTTGCATTTCTATAGCGCCTTTCACAACCTCAGGACATCCCAAAGCGCTTTACAGCCAATGAAGTACTTTTCTTTGCCGTGTAGTCACTGTCATAATGTAGGAAACGTGGCAGCCTATTTGCGCACAGCAAGCTCCCGCAAACAGCAATAACAACCAGCTCGTCTTTTTTTTAGTGATGTTGGTTGAGGGATAAATGTTGGCCCCAGGGTGCACTGGGTGAACTCCCCCCCCACCCCCGCACCCCCCTGCTCTTCTTCGAAAAGGCACCATGGGCTATTTTACATAGAAACATTAAGGGGAAGAAATTGGGTATAGCCCCGTTTGGGGCGCAAGTTCTGGCGAAGCGCAAAGCCTAGCGCCAGTTGCGATTTAGCGCCACCTGGCGCGATATTGGGTTGCAGCGCCCCTAAAGGTGATTGCGGCGCTAAATCAGGCGCTGCACGCTACTCTTAAGGCGCTAACCCGGCGGCGCAACCCAATTTCGCGGCGGCGGGGCACAGCGAGGGTGCTGTCAATAATCACTTTCCCTGAGACACAGTGGCGCCGGCCAGCTCTTAAAGGGGCAGGTCAATTGGCATCACCAGACATACTCACTGCCTTGTAGGCCTTCAAAGCGGTGGGAGCCTACCTGTGGCGCACCAGCCTAGCAAGACATGGAAAGGGTGAGGCAGAGGGCAGAACGCCTCACTGATGGGGCATTGGATGCTTTGGTTGGCGCAGTGGAATCAAGGCCAAGGAAGATGGTCGGAATGTGATTTATGTTTTGGACAGTCTCCCGGGTGTGAGAGTCAGTCATGTGTCAGTGTATTAGTTTTGCTTTCTGTTGCCATAGCTTTCTCATGTTTGAAGGAACCACATTTTGTTTAATGAAAGACTTTCTTCATTTACAATGGCCATGCCTGCTATTTACATGCATCTTGCCCTTCACAGGCTTAGGGGTATCAGACCGGTTCCATTCCTGTTCTTGGAATGGCAGCAAGCATTCCGTGAGAGGGGCCTAGAAGCTACTTCTGATCAGCCTCTGACGCGCAGCCTGAGAAGAGCTGCTCGCGTAGAAGTTCAGACCAGCAGGCATCTTCTCAGCCACCGACAGAGATGTCCTGCACTTTATCTGAGGCTGCAAATCTGGCTGAAGCAGCTGGCACAGCTCAGTCACCACCTCCTTTCTAAATCGCAGCCTTCTGACACACTGCTCCTCCGGCATGTTCATGTAGGAAAACTGCTGTCGGAAAACCCTGCCAGCGTAAGGTCTGCTGTGGCGACGTCTGTTGGCCCTCCTCCGTCTGGCCATGCCCGCCCCCCTCTCCCAGCATCTCAGTGCCCTTTCCAGATGATTCAGCAGCAGGACGTTCCCCTCCAATGCAGCCCCCATAATAAGTGCCCACAGGAAGGTTCCCCATTGTCAAGGCTCACCAACAGCAAGGTGATGGTCAGAAGGCTGAAGATCGTCTGCCTGCGCTGGCTCAGTGGTCAAATGGCTCTCATTGTGCAGCTCAGCAACTCTTTGTAGCTCTCGAGGAAGTTGTGCTCCAAAAATGGCTGCCGCTTTTAAACCACACCAGTCCCCTTTAAATAACGCTCCTCCAGCCCGAGAGCGACTTGGTAAGGTCCAGGTAAGCTGTCACTATTAGTGCCAGGTGCTACGGAGGGGGGCGCCACTGAATTTCCGGTCCGGGGCGCCCAAAAGGCATTGCACACTCAAATGACGTCATAATCAGCCTGCGCCCATGAGCGGCCGCTAAGATTTAGCGCCGGCGCTAAATGCATGCTCAATATGGGGCGAGGCACTAGGCGCCTTGTGCCTGCCCGGAAATTGGCTAGCGCCCCACTTCTCGGCCTCTTTAGGCGTTAATCGGTGGCGCTAACAACCGAATTTCTCCCCCATAGAAACATAGAAGATAGGAGCAGGAGTAGGCCATTCGACTCCTCAAGCCTGCTCCGCCATTTAATGAGATCATGGCTGATCATCCAAATTCAGTACCCTGTCCCTGCTTTCTCCCCATATTCCTTGATCCCTTTAGCCTTAAGAAATATATCTAAATCCTTCTTGAATATATTTAATGAATTGACCTCAACTGCCTTCTGTGGTAGAGAATTCCACAGGTTCACCACTCTCTGGGTGAAGAAATTCCTCCTCATCTCTGTCCTAAATGGCTTACCCCTTATCCTTAGACTGTGATCCCTGGTTCTGGACTCCTCCGCCATCGGGAACGTCCATCCTGCATCTCGTCTGTCTAGTCCTGTTAGAATTTTATAAGTTTCAATGAGATCCCCTCTCATTCTTCTAAACACCAGCGAATATAAGCCCAATCGACCCAATCGCTCCTCATACGTCATTCCTGCCATCCCAGGTATCAGTCTGGTGAATCTTCGCTGAATAGATTGGGAGAAGGGGAAGTGCAACGAGACCTGGGTGTCCTTGTGCACCAGTCGCTGAAGGTAAGCATGTGGGTGCAGCAGGCGGTTAAGAAGGCAAATGGTATGTTGGCACTCATAGCGAGAGGATTCGAGTACAGGAGCAAGGATGTCTTGCTGCAGTTGTACAGGGCCTTGGTGAGACCATACCTTGAGTATTGTGTGCAGTTTTGGTCGCCTTATCTGAGGAAGGATGTTCTTGCCATGGAGGGAGTGCAGCGAATGGCCTACTCCTGCTCCTATCTTCTACGTTTCTATGTTTCTATGAACTCCTTCCATGGCAAGAACATCGCTATGAAGGCCAACATACCATTTGCCTTCTTAACCGCCTGCTGCACCTGCATGCTTACCTTCAGCGACTGGTGCAACAAGGACACCCAGACCTTGTTGCACTTCCCCTTCTCCCACTCTATTGCTGTTCAGATAATAATCTGCCTTCCTGTTTTTGCCACCAAAGTGGATAACCTCACATTTATCCACATTATACTGCATCTGCCATGCATCTGCCCAATCACCCAACCTGCCCAAATCATACTGGAGTTTCTCTGCATCCTCCTCACAGCACACATGCCCACCCAGCTTTGTGTCGTCTGCAAACTTGGAGATATTACATCTGGTTCCCTCGTCTAGATCATTAATAAATATTGTGAATAGCTGGGGTCCTAGCACTGATCCCTGCGGTACCCCACCAGTTACTGCCTGCCACTCGGAAAAAGACCCATTTATTCCAACTCTTTGCTCCCTGTCTGCCAACCAGTTCTCTATCTAAGTCAGTACCTTACCCCCAATCCCATGTGCTTTAACTTTGCATGCTAATCTCTTATGGGGGACCTTATCGAAAGCCTTCTGAAAGTCCAAATACACCACATCCACTGGTTCTCCCTTATCTATTCTACCAGTTACATCCTCAAAAAATTCCAGTAGATTAGTCAAGCATGATTTTCCTTTTGTAAATCCATGTTGACTTTGTCCGATTCTGTCACTGTTTTCCAAGTGATCTGCTATTACATCTTTTATAATGGACTCTAGCATTTTCCCCACTACCGATGTCAGGCTTACCGGTCTATAATCCTCCGTTTTCACTCTACCACCTTTTTTAAATATGTAAAAGGGGGAGGGTGAACAACCAGTTGTCGTGGTGCATATAGGTACCAACGATATAGGTAAAAAACGGGATGAGGTCCTAAAAGCTGAATATAGGGAGTTAGGAGGTAAATTTAAAAATAGGACCTCAAAGGTAGTAATCTCAGGATTGCTACCAGTGCCACATGCTAGTCAGAGTAGAAATAGAAGGATATTTCAGATGAATACGTGGCTAGAGAAATGGTGCAAGGGGGAGGGATTCAAATTCCTGGGACATTGGAACCGGTTCTGGGGGAGGTGGGAGCAGTACAAACTGGATGGTTTGCACCTGGGTGGGACCGGGACCGATGTCCTAGGGGGAGTGTTTGCTAGTGCTGTTGGGGAGGGTTTAAACTAAAATGGCAGGGGGTTGGGAATCTGTGCAGGGAGACAGCGGAAAGGGAAGCAAGGATAGAAACAAAGGACAGGAAGGAGAAGAGCAAAAGTGGAAGGCAGAGAAATCAAGGGTGTAAATCAAACAGGGCTACAGTAAATAATAATTCTAAAAGGACTAAGAGTGTTAAAAAAACAAGCCTGAAGGCTTTGTGTCTTAATGCGAGGAGCATTCGTAATAAGGTGGATGAATTAGCTGCACAAATAGATGTAAACAGATATGATGTAATTGGAATTACGGAGACATGGCTTCAGGGTGACCAAGGCTGGGAATTCAACATCTAGGGGTATTCAATATTCAGGAAGGACAGGCAAAAAGGCAAAGGAGGTGGGGTAGCATTACTGGTGAGAGAGGAGATTAACATAATAGTAAGGAAGGATATTAGCTCTGATGATGTGGAATCTGTGTGGGTAGAGCTGAGAAATACCAAGGGGCAGAAAACATTAGTGGGAGTTGTATACAGACCCCCAAACAGTAATGCTGAGGTTGGGGATGGCATTAAACGGGAAATTAGAGAAGCGTGCAATAAGGGCACAGCAGTTATCATGGGTGACTTTAATCTACATATAGATTGGGCTAACCAAATTAGTAACAATACTGTGGAGGAGGAATTCCTAGAGTGTATACGGGATGGTTTCCTGGACCAATATGTTGAGGAACCAACTGGAGATCAGGTCACCTTAGACTGGGTATTATGTAATGAGAAAGGATTAATTAGCAATTTTGTTGTACGAGGCCCCTTGGGTCGGAGCGATCATAATATGATAGAATTCTTCATTAAGATGGAGAGTGAAATAGTTGACTCAGAGACTAGGGTCCTGAATTTAAATAAAGGAAACTACGATGGAATGAGGCGCGAGTTGGCTAGGATGGATTGGGGAATGTTACTTAAAGGGTTGACGGTGGATAGGCAATGGCAAACATTTAAAGATCACTTGGATGAACTACAGAATTTGTTCATCCCTGTTTGGCATAAAAATAAAACAAAAAAGGTGACTCAACCGTGGCTAAAAAGGAAAATTAGGGATAACATAAGATCCAAGGAGAGAACATATAAACTGGCCAGAAAAAGCAGCAAACCTGAGGATTGGGAGCAGTTTAGGATTCAGCAAAGGTGGACAAAGGATTAATTAAGAGGGGGGAAATAGAATATGAGAGTAAGCTTTCAGGGAACATAAAAACTGACTGTAAAAGCTTCTATAGATATTTGAAGAGAAAAAGATTGGTGAAGTCAAGCGTAGATCCCTTACAGTCAGAATCAGGGGAATTTATAATGGGGAACAAAGAAATGGCTGACCAATTAAATACATACTTTCGTTCTGTCTTCACAAAGGAGGACACAAATAACCTTCCAGAGATGTCGGGGAACATAGGGTCTAATGAGAGGGAGGAATTGAATGAAATCAGTATTTGTAGGGAAATGGCGTTAGGGAAATTGGCGGCATTGAAGGCCGATAAATCCCCAGGGCCTGATAATCTACATCCTAGGTTACTTAAGCAAGTGGCCCTAGAAATAGTAGATGCATTGCTGGTCATCTTCCAAAATTCTGTAGACTCTGGAATACTTCCCATGGATTGGAGGGTAGCTAATGTAACCCCACTATTTTAAAAAGGTGGTAGAGAGTAAACGGGGAATTACAAACCGGTAAGCCTGACATCGATAGTGGGGAAAATGTGATAGTCCATTATAAAAGATGTAATAGCAGAGCACTTGGAAAACAGTGACAGGATTGGACAAAGTCAACATGGATTTACAAAAGGTAAATCATGCTTGACTAATCTACTGGAATTTTTTGAGGATGTAACTGGTAGAATAGATAAGGGAGAACCAGTGGATGTGGTGTATTTGGACTTTCAGAAGGCTTTCGATAAGGTCCCGCATAAGAGATTGTCGTGCAAAGTTAAAGCACATGGGATTGGGGGTAAGGTAGTGACTTGAATAGAGAACTGGTTGGCAGACAGGAAGCAAAGAGTTGGAATAAATGTGTCTTTTTCTGAGTGGCAGGCAGTGACTAGTGGGGTACCGCAGGGATCGGTCCTTGGACCCCAGCTATTCACAATATATGTTAATGATCTAGACAAGGGAACTAGATGTAATATCTCCAAATTTGCAGACGGCACAAAGCTGGGTGGGCGTGTGTGCTGTGAGGAGGATGCAGAGAAACTCCAATGTGATTTGGACAGGTTGGGTGATTGGACAGATGCATGGCAGATGCAGTATAATGTGGATAAATGCGAGGTTATCCACTTTGGTGGCAAAAACAGGAAGACATTATTATCTGAACGGCAATAGATTGGGAGAAGGGGAAGTGCAACGAGGTCTGGGTGTCCTTGTTGCACCAGTCGCTGAAAGTAAGCATGCAGGTGCAGCAGGTGGTTAAGAAGGCAAATGGTATGTTGGCCTTCATAGCGAGAGGATTCGAGTACAGGAGCAAGGATGTCTTGCTTCAGTTGTACAGGGCCTTGGTGAGACCACACCTTGAGTATTGTGTGCAGTTTTGCTCGCCTTATCTGAGGAAGGATGTTCTTGCCATGGAGGGAGTGCAGCGAAGATTCACCAGACTGATACCTGGGATGGCAGGAATGATGTATGAAGAGAGATTGGGTTGATTAGGCTTATATTTGCTAGAGTTTAGAAGAATGAGAGGGGATCTCATTGAAACTTATAAAATTCTGTCAGGTCTGGACAGACTAGATGCAGGAAGGATGTTCCCGATGGTCAGGGTGTCCAGAACCAGGGGTCACAGTCTAAGGATAAGGGGTAAGCCATTTAGGACAGAAATGAGGAGGAATTTCTTCACCCAGAGAGTGGTGAACCTGTGGAATTCTCTACCACAGAAGGCAGTTGAGGCCAACTTATTAAATATATTCAAGAAGGAGTTAGATATATTTCTTAAGGCTAAAGGGATCAAGGATATGGGGAGAAAGCAGGGACAGGGTACTGAGTTTGGATGATCAGCCATGATCTCATTAAATGGCAGAACAGGCTCAAGGGGCCGAATGGCCTACTGCTGCTCCTATCTTCTATGTTTCTATGTTTCTATGTATTACCCGAAAGACAGCAGCTCCGACAGTGTGGCACTCCCTCAGTACTGCCCCTCCGATACTGCCGCGCTCCCTCAGTACTGCCCCTCCAACAGTGCAGCTCTCCCTCAGTACTGTCCCTCTGACAGTGCAGCACTCCCTCAGTACTGCCCTTTTGACAGTGCAGCACTCCCTCAGCACTGCCCCTCCGACAGTGCCACACTCCCTCAGTACTACCCCTCCGACAGTGCAGTGCTCCCTCATTACTGCCCCTCCGACAGTGCGGCGCTCCCTCAGTACTGCCCCTCCGACAGTGCGGAGCTCCCTCAGTACTGCCCCCTAACAGTGCAGCACTCCAGCAGTACTGCCCCTCCGACAGTGCAGCATTCCCTCAGTACTGCCCCTCCGACAGTGCAGTGCTCCCTCAGTACAGCCCCTCCGACAGTGCAGTGCTCCCTCAGTACTGCCCCTCCGACAGTGCAGAACTCCCTCAGTACTGCCCCTCCAACAGTGCGGCGCTCCCTCAGTACTGCCCCTCCGACAGAGCGGCGCTCCCTCAGTACTGCCCCTCTGACAGTGTGGCGCTCCCTCAGTACTGCCCCTCCGACAGTGCAGTGCTCCCTCAGTACTGCCCCTCCGACAGAGCGGCGCTCCCTCAGTACTGCCCCTCTGACAGTGCGGCACTCCCTCAGTACTGCCCCTCCGACAGTGCGGCGCTCCCTCAGTACTGCCCCTCCGACAGAGCGGCGCTCCCTCAGTACTGCCCCTCTGACAGTGTGGCGCTCCCTCAGTACTGCCCCTCCGACAGTGAGTCGCTCCCTCAGTACTGCTCCTCCGACAGTGAGTCGCTCCCTCAGTACTGCCCCTCCAACAGTGCAGCTCTCCCTCAGTACTGTCCCTCTGACAGTGCAGCACTCCCTCAGTACTGCCCTTTTGACAGTGCAGCACTCCCTCAGCACTGCCCCTCCGACAGTGCCACACTCCCTCAGTACTACCCCTCCGACAGTGCAGTGCTCCCTCATTACTGCCCCTCCGACAGTGCGGCGCTCCCTCAGTACTGCCCCTCCGACAGTGCGGAGCTCCCTCAGTACTGCCCCCTAACAGTGCAGCACTCCAGCAGTACTGCCCCTCCGACAGTGCAGCATTCCCTCAGTACTGCCCCTCCGACAGTGCAGTGCTCCCTCAGTACAGCCCCTCCGACAGTGCAGTGCTCCCTCAGTACTGCCCCTCCGACAGTGCAGAACTCCCTCAGTACTGCCCCTCCAACAGTGCAGCGCTCCCTCAGTACTGCCCCTCCGACAGAGCGGCGCTCCCTCAGTACTGCCCCTCTGACAGTGTGGCGCTCCCTCAGTACTGCCCCTCCGACAGTGCAGTGCTCCCTCAGTACTGCCCCTCCGACAGAGCGGCGCTCCCTCAGTACTGCCCCTCTGACAGTGCGGCACTCCCTCAGTACTGCCCCTCCGACAGTGCGGCGCTCCCTCAGTACTGCCCCTCCGACAGAGCGGCGCTCCCTCAGTACTGCCCCTCTGACAGTGTGGCGCTCCCTCAGTACTGCCCCTCCGACAGTGAGTCGCTCCCTCAGTACTGCTCCTCCGACAGTGCGGCGCTCCCTCAGTACTGCCCCTCCGACAGTGCGGCGCTCCCTCAGTACTGCCCCTCCAACAGTGCGGCGCTCCCTCAGTACTGCCCCTCCGACAGAGCGGCGCTCCCTCAGTACTGCCCCTCTGACAGTGTGGCGCTCCCTCAGTACTGCCCCTCCGACAGTGCGGTGCTCCCTCAGTACTGCCCCTCCGACAGTGCGGCGCTCCCTCAGTACTGCACTGGGAGTGTCAGCCTAGACTGTTGTGTTCAAGTCTGTGGAGTGAGACCTGAACCCACAACCTTCATGACTCCGAGGTGAGGGAGTGCTACCCACTGAGCCATGGCTGACAACCGTAGATAATAAATCCTAGATTATTCCACAAAGTGTGCAGAAAAAAATCTTTATATTTAGCAGATGGTAACCACACCATTGCTTTCAGAACAAAAGTGATGTTGGATATTGGAAATAAATATCCATGGATATTGACATGAATCAGTCATTCATGAAAGAAAGACATATGAAATAATACTGAGCGGCCTGCGGGTGGCGCTGTCCAGGGAGAGTATAAATACTCGGGCACGGGCCCAGCTTGCGCAGGACATTCTTTAACAGGAACTAGTGAAGAACACAACTAGACCTCCATGTTGTAAAACAGTTGATTAAAGCTTTGTTTAACGATTAGACCAATTTCCCAGTAGTTTTCTTACGTCAGATATAATATTCAGTAAGGTTATCCCACTTAAAATTGACTTTCGCCAGGAGCAGTGATTAAATGTGTGCATATTGTATTATAACTGACAAAATATTAATCGAACTATTCAAATTTTACTTTCCAAACACATGCAAACGTCCTCAGATATTGAAGTACATGACACTTTGGACGTCGACACAACTTACCATAAATTATTTGGGCATCAGGCGATGTAATTACAGCATTAAGTACAGTATTACCTAAAAATAGGTTAAATTAGGAATCATTTACTGGGGGTTTGGGGATCTATTTTATAGAGGACGGCGTCCTATCGAGTGACAAGAATGCGTTCCATCTATCTGCGGCACTGAAAGCAGTAAGGCCCATGGTTAAACAAGAGGAGCGACAACTTCGCCCACTTCTCTAGCAATAGATGCATTTGCAGACACATAATCGCCATACCAGATTAAAAATAAGGGGCAGTAGTTATGAGGGAGAAACTTGACCCGGAGAGGGAGCCGTTCTAGCTGTGCACCCCCTCGCTCAATATCGCCGTGTGTCGATGTGGATTGCAATTTTTTTTTTCTTGCTTGCCGGGTCGGCTACATAGCTGACAACAGGTGTGTTTTATACATGGAGCGACAAGCTGACCCTTTCCACCACCAGCCAGCAGCTCTGACTTGCCCAGCAGTGCAGACGAATATATAATGACATGGAAATAGAACACAGAAAAAAAATGTTCCATCGGTTTAAACGGCCGTGCTTGCCCAGCAATCCGGGTGGGTTGGGGAGTCGCATGGCGTTGATGTAAAGTGTGCAACACAACTGGCTAATTATGTGGGGAGGAGCGGGGGTGGGGGATGATTTAGAAGCAGAGGAACTTTCAATACAGAAAACAGGCATCAATACATAGGAACTAAAATTGCTAAAGATAGATATATATATTTAAATAAAGCTCTCGAAAAGAAGTAGGTAGCTGCAGAAAGGAGATTAACCAGACTGCAACAGGGTGGCTTATCTGAAGAAGGACATACTCGCCTTAGAAGGTACAATGAAGGTTCACTGGATTGATTCCTGGGGTGAGAGGGTTGTCCTATGAGGAGAGATTGAGTAGATTGGGCCGATGCTCTCTGGAGTTTAGAAGAATGAGAGGTGATCTCATTGAAACATACGAGATTCTGAGGGGGCTTGACAGGGTAGATGCTAAGAGGTTGTTTCCCCTGGCTGGAGAGTCTAGAACCAGGGGGCATAGTCTCAGGATAAGGGGTCGGCCATTTAAGACTAAGGTGAGGAGGAATGTCTTCACTCAGAGGGTGGTGAATCTTTGGAATTCTCTACCCCAGAGGGCTGTGGATGCTCAGTCGTTGAGTATATTCAAGGTTGAGAGCGAAAGAGTTTTGGATACTAAGGGAATCAAGGGATAGTGGAGTTGACAAGTGGAGAAGATCAGCCATGATCTTATTGAATGGCGGAGCAGGCTCGAGGGGCCGTATGGCCGACTCCTGCTCCTAATTCTTATGTTCTTAAAATTCTGCAAAAGAGCAAGAATGAAACCATGGAACTGAGAACCCAGACTGCTGCAGAAAGACGAGTGGTCACACTTTCCCAACCTCTTCAGCCGCATAAGTGAGGAGTTCATCCAGATTAGTTGATTGTCAATGTTATGTCATTCACTGTATAAAAATATCTCTTGGATGTAGTTACATGTACATTAGAGCTGGTCACACATTTCAGAGCAAGTATATACACTAAATATGGTATTTACTGTTTGGTTTTATCTGCATTACATCAGGTTTTGTTGTCAGAAACCTAGCTCAATATAGCAATCTATATATGGTACAAAGAAAGAACTTGTATTTTACATAGGGTCTTTCATGACCTCAGGACGTCCCAAAGCACTTTACAGCCAATGAAGTTCTTTTTGAAGTATGGCCACTGTTTTAATGTAGGAAACGCGTGTAATGATATCAGCAAATAGTGATGTTATTTGCCTGTTTGATTATGATGCCTTATCAGCATGTTTGCAGGTATTGATTACTTATGCCTGACCAGCAGAGGTCATGTGACCGAGACAAGCAAGGCAGTTTAGTTTTAGTTTCAGTTAAGCTGATGTATACAGCAGACACGTTGTCCAGAGCTGTTGACCCAGGAGAGCCCGCAAACACAGTGAAAAGACTGAAGTACAAGGCAAAAGACAGTGGAACTGACTTCTACCAGAGCATGCTTGTATACCGCTCGAGTGTGGTATGTCACCAGCCCAACTCCTGATGGGACGTCGGCTAAGGTCAAACCTTAGGAGAACCTCCTGAAAACAAAAGAGGGGGAGAAAGTGAGGAAGTTCAAAGAACAACAGAAAGAAAAACAAAAGTACTACTATGACAGAGGAACACAAAACCTACCTGAACTCCACACTGGTGACCAAGTAAGGTTGAAAGACAAAACAAACACATGGACTCAGAAGGGAACTGTCCTGAGTGAAGTTCAACCAAGATCATACACCATTCAGACAGATGAGGGTGCTGTTCTGAGAAGAAATCGTCGAGATCTTCTCATGGGACCAGCCACAGCAGGTCAAGAGACTGATACTGTTGAACAACCTGATCACACAGCTGAGAACCAATCATCTGAGGCAACAACTCAGATTCAAGGACAATCAATCAGAAAATCCTCAAGACACGTGAAGCCTCCTGAGAGACTCATTGAGCAAATTTAAGGACTATTGTTATAGAAGGAAGTAATGTTATCTTATTCTTTCTTCAAGTTCTAGTGTATTGACATATTTCATGTGAACACACAAAGCAAGGTTAAAAAACCTTGATCATAATGATAATGTAAGTTCATTAAGTGTTACAGTTAAAATGCAGATTAATACAAAGAAAACATGTTGTTAGTTAAAAGTAAAATACTTTTGTTTTAAGAAAAGGAGATGTAATGATATCAGCAAATAGTGATGTTATTTGCCTGTTTGATTATGATGCCTTATCAGCATGTTTGCAGGTATTGATTACTTATGCCTGACCAGCAGAGGTCATGTGACCGAGACAAGCAAGGCAGTTTAGTTTTAGCTTCAGTTTCGTTCTAGATGCATCACAAGCATCGTGTCTCCTGTAAAGCTGTATAAAGTGTTGAACAGACTTTAGATTAAAACTCATTCTCTTTCATAAATGTCTCGTCATTGAACCCACAAAGAAATCAATACAACGCGGCAGACAGTTTACACACAGCAAGCTCCCACAAACAGCAATGTGATAATTGGCCAGATCATCTGTTTATTAAGATGTTGGTTGAGAGATAAATATTGACCCAGGACACTGGGGATAACTCCCCTGCTCTTCTTTGAAATAGTCCCCCTTTACATCCACCTGAGAGAGCAGACGGGGCCTCGGTTTAACGTCTTATCCAAAGGAGGGCACCTCCGACAGTGCAGCGCTCCCTCAGTGCTGAACTGCACTGGGAGAGGAAGCCTAGATTTTACGCTCAAGGTGCTGGAGTGGGAGCTTGAACCCCCAACCTGTCTGACTCAGGGGCGAGTACACTCTGCACTGAGCCACAGCTAACACCTAATTCAGAAGTCATTTGTTTATAAATCATTTTATTATGTCCATGCAGTTAGCTCTGTGGCTGTTTGTTTGGGAAGAGACACAATTGTGTTTTCTGAGGAGGAGAACGGAGATGAGAAAGGAGCTGAAGGCGACGAGGAGGGAGAGGGGTTGGACGCACCAATGTGGAAGTTTAATCATCATCTGGGTAGAAATCCAACACCGCCTTCAGTGTGCCAGTGCAGCCTTCGGTTGCCTGAGAAAGAGAGTGATTGAAGACCAGAACCTCAAACCCGGCACTAAGCTCATGGTCTACAGAGCAGCAGTGATACCCGCCCTGCTGTATGCCTCAGAGACATGGACCATGTACAGCAGGCACCTCAAAGCACTGGAGAGGTACCACCAACGCTGCCTCCGCAAGATCCTGCAAATCCATTGGCAGGATAGGCACATCAACGTCAGTGTTCTTGCTCAGGCCACCATCCCCAGCATCGAAGCTTTGACCACGTTCAATCAGCTCCGATGGACGGGTCACATTGTCCGCATGCCCGATATAAGACTCCCAAAACAAGCGCTCTACTCGGAGTTCCGGCACAGCAAGAGAGCCCCAGGTGGGCAGAGGAAACGCTTCAAGGACACCCTCAAAGCCTCCTTGAAAAAGTGTAACATCCCCATCGACACCTGGGAATCCCTGGCCCAAGACCGCACAAAGTGGAGGAGAAGCATCCGGGAAGGCGCCGAACACCTTGAGTCCCTTCGCCGGGAGCAAGCAGAAGCCAAGCGCAGGCAGCGCAAGGAGCGCACGTCAACCCAAGCACCCCACCCACCCGCCCCTTCAACCACCGTCTGCCCCACCTGTGACAGAGACTGTAGGTCCCGCATTGGACTCATCAGTCACCTGAGAACTCATTTTTAATGTGGAAGCAAGTCATCCTCGGTTCTGAGGGACTCCCTAAGAAGAAAAGAACAACACAGCCAGCAGGAGAGAGAACCTGCAAAGTGACGTCCCATGCTTGACTGGGCTAACTCATAAGAGGATGGTGTTGTTCCTCACGCTTCAAAAATTACTTTATTGGCTGTAAAGCGCTTTGGGGCGTCCGGTGGTTGTGAAAGGCGCTATAGAAATGCAAGTCTTTTTTTCTTTCTTTAGCTGCATGTGGAGATAACAATTGCTGCAGTTTTTCCAAAGGCTGTAAGCAGTTTTTATTGCCAGTTTTGCCCCATATTTACCTTTGCTGCACATATTTATCCAATTTTCTCTTAAAGGATGCAATAGTCTCTGCCTCAACTACTTCCTAGAGCAAACAAGTCTCAGTAAAGAAATTGAGCTGGACCTCAGTCCTTCAGTGACAATTTTAAATTGATGACCCCCCCTTGTCATTGACTGCCCATATTATGCCAAAAAACCCACACAGATAAGATGGAGGAAGTATCTGCATGCAACTGATTAGTTAAGTCTGACATTTTCGCAGTAAGGCTCTGTGGGTCTTTGGGAAAAGTGGCATTTATTTCTGCGTGGCAAATCTGAAAACATGTTGGGTCAGATTTTGCTGTCAAAATAACGGTGAGGCTAATGGTACCAATGTTCCAGTTAAGTCGCGCAGCCACGCAGCAGTCTGGAGGTCCAGCGCAACCAGCTTACCAGCTTCTAAATGGGAAAATCGCGCACGCGTGGAAATTAATGGGAACATTGAAAGGTGCTCGCCGTTATTTATGCGTAAATGCTCCAGCAACTTCAGGCGAGGGGCAGAGGCGCGGTTAAATGCAGAAATTCAAAAGTTTCTGTCCGTGTTGCGCCGCTCCACCATTAGCTTTGCTTAAATGTCATCTTGCCGTCTGAAATACACTGAATGGCGTGAAGTTGCTGTATTTGCGCAGTAGATAGGAACTAAACTCGCCACAGAAAGTTAAGTCTTGTCATTTCAGTCTAAGTACCCTTTTAACGATGTGATAAGTGTTAATTATTGACAATCAACCTCTCTGGCAATGAAAATTAACCATTACAAGCGTGGAGTCTCATTCCTTCAGGTTTTAATTGTTGCTGGAGATTTGAAAAATCTAAAATTCAAAATGTAATTTTTTTAACTTACTTTCTGTCTCATTTCTCTCTCTCTCTCTTAATCCAATCTTTCTTTCCCTCTCTTTATTTCTCTTTCTGTATCTGATTTGACATTGAATTCACTCACTCTAACTTACACTTCCTTCTCAGTCCTTGCGCTGTTAATTTCACAATCCTTCAATCTGATGGGTGAAGGAGATACAGAGTTGGCTGTCCTCTTCACTCAGGTCCCAGGTGCTTGTTTTTCCTCACTGCGATGTTACTCTCAGCAACTTGCGGAGCTAAAAATTTAAAAACCTAAATGGACAGGGGCAGGTCTAGCTAAAGGCAGATGCGGTTAGATGCCCCGCTACTGCTACTGCAAGTTATGGCCCATTCACTGTTTCATTTCTTTCAGTATCTGATTTTGGTAAGAATCCTTTTCGACTCTTACTTAAGAACATAAAAAATAGGAGCAGGAATAGGCCACTTGGCCCCTCGAGCCTGCTCCGCCATTCAATAAGATCATGGCTGATCTTGGGCTCAAAGCCACTTCCCCGCCCGCTCCCCATAACCCTTCACTCCCTTATCTTGCAAAAATCTGTCTATCTCCACCTTAAATGTATTTAATGACCCAGCCTCCACAGCTCTCTGGGGCAGAGAATTCCACAGATTTACGACCCTCTGAGAGAAGAAATTCCTCCTCATCTCAGTTCTAAAAGGGCGACCCTTTATTCTGAAACTGTGCCCCCGAGTTCTAGATTTCCCCATGAGGGGAAACATCCTCTCTGCATCTACCTTGTCGAGCCCCCTCAGTATCTTATATGTTTCAATAAGATCACCTCTCAATCTTCTAACTTCCAATGAGTATAGGCCCAGCCTGCTCAACCTTTCCTCATAAGTCAACCCCCTCATCTCTGGAATTAACCTAGTAAATCGTCTCTGAAATGCAAGTATATCCTTCCTTAAATAAGGAGACCAAAACTGTACGCAGTACTCAAGGTGTGGTCTCACCAATACCCTGTACAGTTGTAGCAGGACTTCCCTGCTTTTATACTCCAACCCCTTTGAAATAAAGGCCAACATTCCATTTGCCTTTTTGATTACTTGCTGTACCTGCATGCTAACTTTTTGTGTTTCATGTACAAGGACCCCCAGGTCCCTCTGAACTGTAGCATTTTGTAATCTCTCTCCATTTAAATAATAATTTGCTTTTTTATTTTTCCTGCCAAAGTGTATAACCTCGCACTTTCCCACATTATACTCCATCTGCCAAATGTTTGCCCACTCACTTAGCCTGTCTATATCCCTTTGCAGGTTCTTTGAGCCCTCTGCACAACTTGCTTTCCCACCCGTCTTTGTAGCATCCGCAAACTTGGCGACATTACACTCGGTCCCAAGTCATTAATGTACCGTAGATTGTAAATAGTTGAGGCCCCAGCACCGATCCCTGTGGCACCCCACTAGTTACTATTTGCCAACCGGAAAATAACCCATTTATCCCGACTCTCTGCTTTCTGTTAGTTAGCCAATTCTCTATCCATGCTAATGTATTACCCCCAATTCCGTGAGCTCTTATCTTATGCAGTAACCTTTTATGTGGCACCTTATCGAATGCCTTCTGGAAATCTAAATATACCACATCCACTGGTTCACCTTTGTCCACCCTGCTCGTTACCTCCTCAAAGAACGCCAGCAAGTTTGTTAAACATGATTTCCCTTTCATAAAACCATGCTGACTCTGCTTGATTGCTTTATGATTTTCCAAATGCCCTGCTACTGCTTCCTTAATGAAGGACTCCAGCATTTTCCCAACGACAGATGTTCCTGCTTTCTGTCTCCCTCCTTTCTTAAATAGGGGTCTTGGAGATCCTTAACTATAATAAAGCTTCCATGGGAAGTTCTCGTTTGAGATAGATTCATACGAGCACATTAATAGCACCCTATTATGTTACGTGGCTGTCTTAAAGTGATAGATGCTAACATCTGATAAATGACTGACCCCATCAAAGCACAATTTGCTGATTAGTCAGGCAATCCATGTACAGTAAATATACCAGGACTGCTCAGGAGTAAAAAAATCATCTGAACCTCAGTTCAACTCAGCAAGAAGTAACACATCATGGAACACTTCACCAAACGATGGCATTCCATAAAAGGATCATTATAAGGCTAAATGAAGCACAGCTCAGAATGGCGAGTCAATTTTGGAACGTATTGATCTAGTCTACAGCCCGGCTGTGTATAACAGTCATACTGAAAGACGGCACCTCCGACAGTGCAGCGCTCCCTCAGTACTGCAGTGGAGTGTCAGCCTTCTAGATATTTACGCTCAAGTTTCTGGAATTGGACTTGAACCCATAACCCTCTAACGCAGAAGTGAGAGTGCTGCCCACTGAGCCACGGGTGGTTGTTTTGAGGAAGAAGCACTAGATGTGACACAGGGCATGAATGAGCAGGAGCAGGAGCAGGAGCAGGTGATGATGGCAAGGGAAGACTAGGAACTTGGTGGACCACAGGAGCAGCTTGCAGACGTGTTACTCTTTTTTATTGATTAGTGCGGTATTCACTGCTTTTTGAAGTTAAGTAAATGATGAATAATCTGTACAATGCATTAGAAGAAGCACTGGAGAAGGTGCGAAAAAGATTTACAAGGATGATATCAGAACTGAGAGGTTATAACTATATCAGGAAAGGCTGAACAGGCTGGGGCTCTTTTCTCTAGAAAAGAGAAGGCTGAGGGGTGACCTGATCGAGGTCTTTAAAATTCTGAAGGGGTTCGATAGGGTAGACATAGAGAAGATGTTTTCACTTGTGGCAGAGACCAGAACTAGGGGCCATCAATATAAGACAGTCACTAATAAATCCAATGGGGAATTCAGGAGAAACCTCTTTACCCAGAGAGTGGTGAGAATGTGGAACTCACTCCCACATTGAATAGTTGAGGTGAACAGTATAGATGCATTTAAGGGAAAGCTAGATAAGTACATGAGGGAGAAAGAATATGCTAATAGGGTGAGATAAAGTAGAGTGAGAGGAGGCTCGTGTGGAGCATAACCCCAGCATAGACTAGTTGGACTGAATGACCTGTCTCTATCCATATTTATACCTGTGGTGTGGAGATGCCGGAGTTGGACTGGGGTGGACAAATGTAAGAAGTCACACAACACCAGGTTATAGTCCAACAGCTTTATTTGAAGTCACAAGCTTTCGGAGCACTGCTCCTTCGTCAGGTGAAGTGGAGAGATGCATAAAGACACAGCTTATGTAGTCAGAGAATAATGTCAGATGTTTACAGGTAATCTTTCTAACTGCCATTTATCACACCTCGGCAGAGAGATAATCACAGCAATCAAAGGTGTGAATGGTGTCCAAACAGGTCAGTCAGGAAAACATTACATCAAAGAACAATGAGGTGGGGTCACAAGGGGTCAAATGTTGCAGATGCTGGGGTCTGTGTGAAAAACAAAAAAAAGACAAAAAACATTTTTTTTGCTGGAAATCACAGCAGGTCCGGCCGCATCTGTGTCGAGAGAACAAGCCAACGATGACTCGAGTCTGGATGACCCTACGTCAGGTGGGGTTACATGTAGCGTGACATGAACCCAAGATCCCGGTTCAGGCTGTCCTCATGGGTGCGGAACTTGGCTATCAGTTTCTGCTCGACGATTTTGCGTTGTCGTGTGTCTCGATCGACAGTTCCGACGGGCCACAGCGAAAAATCGTATAGACCTCCTCTGAAGACAAACATGGGACACAACCAACAGAGTACCCTTCATCGTCCAGTACTTCCCCGGAGCAGAGAAACTACGCCATGTTCTTCGCAGCCTTCAACATGTCATCGATGACGACGAACACCTCGTTAAGGCCATCCCCACGCCTCCACTACTCGCCTTCAAACAGCCGCCTAGCCTCAAACAGACTATCGTTCACAGCAAATTACCCAGCTTTCAGGAGAACAGCGACCACGACACCACACAACCCTGCCACAGCAACCTCTGCAAGACATGCCAGATCATCAACACAGATACCATCATCACACGTGAGGACACCACCCACCAGGTACATGGTACATACTCATGTGACTCAGCCAATGTTGTCTACCTCATACGTTGCAGGAAAGGATGCCCCAGAGCATGGTACATCGGCGAGACCATGCAGACACTGCGACAACGGATGAACGGGCACCGCGCAACAATCGCCAGGCAGGAGTGTTCCCTCCCAGTCGGGGAACACTTCAGCAGTCAAGGACATTCAGCCTCCGATCTTCGGGTAAGTATTCTCCAAGGCAGCCTTCGAGACACACAACAATGCAAAATCGTCGAGCAGAAACTGATAGCCAGACTCGAGTCGTCGTTGGCTTGTTCTCTCTACACAGATGCGGCCGGACCTGCTGTGATTTCCAGCAAAAAAAATATTTTTTGTCTGTTTTTTTGTTTTTCACACAGACCCCAGCATCTGCAACATTTGACCTCTTGTGACCCCACCTCATTATTCTTTGATGTAATGTTTTCCTGACTGACCTGCTTGGACACCATTCACACCTTTGATTGCTGTGATTATCTCTCTGCCGAGGTGTGATAAATGGCAGTTAGAAAGATTACCTGTAAACATCTGACATTATTTGCTGACTATATAAGCTGTGTCTTTATGCATCTCTCCACTTCACCTGACGAAGGAGCAGTGCTCCGAAAGCTTGTGACTTCAAATAAAGCTTTTGGACTATAACCTGGTGTTGTGTGACTTCTTACATATTTATACCAATTGGCACTAAGTTTGGTGACCATTCCATTCAGTGTCTATATAGTGGCATCTTTTCAATCCGTGCCAGAGCAGCTAGGGAATACCAATCTGTCCAGGAGTGTCTAATTTGCAAAAGCATTTAATTACGTCGCACACCACACAGTGCACAATGCTTCCAAACTACAGACCTAAAGGCAAATTATGCCAAGGCAGAATAGCATGCATCTCAGCCCCTTCTTGTGATGGGATCACGGGCACATTTGTTGTTATCAACCATAGTGTTCCAAAGTCCCTTTGCCAAGTTATCACCACTTTGCTCATATTACATAGAATCATAGAATCTTACAGCACAGCAGGAGGCCATTCGGCCCATCGTGCCCATGCCAGCTCTTTCAAAGAGCTGTCCAATTAGTCCTGCTCTTTCCTCACAGGACTTAAAAGATCCCATGACACTATTTTAAAGAAGAGCAGGGGAGTTCTCCCTGGTGTCCTGGGGCCAATAATTATCCCTCAATCAACATCACTAAAACAGATGATCTGGTCATTATCACGTTGCTGTTTGTGGGACCTTGCTGTGTGAAAATTGGCTGCCGAGTTTCTTACATTACAACAGTGACTACATTTCAAAAGTACTTAATTGGCTGTAAAGAGCTTCGGGATGTCCGGTGGTTGTGAAAGGTGCGGTAGAAACGCAAGTCTGTCTTTCTTTCTTTCTGTCTGTCTGTCTGTCTGTCTGTCTGTCTGTCTTTCTTTCTGTCTGTCTGTCTGTCTGTCTGTCTGTCTGTCTGTCTCTCTGTCTGTCTTTCTGTCTCTTTCTTTCTTTCTTTCTTTCTTTCTGTCTGTCTCTCTGTCTGTCTTTCTTTCTGTCTTTCTTTCTTTTTCTTTCTTTCTTTCTGTTTTTTCTTTCTTTCTTTCAGAGCCCTGCAAATTTTCTCCCCTTCAAGTATTTAGCCAATTCCACTTTGAAAGTTATTATTGAATCTGCTTCCACTGCCCTTTCAGGCAGCGCATTCCAGCTCATCATAACTCACGGCGTAATAAAAAATAATCCTCATCTCCCCTCTGGCTCTTTTGCCAATTGCCATAAATCAGTGTCCCCTGCCAGTGGAAAAAGTTTCTCCTTATTTACTCGATCAAAACCCCTCATGATTTTGAACGCCTCTATTAAATCTCCCCTTAACCTTCTCTGCTCCAAGGAGCACAATCCCGGCTGCTCCAGTCTCTCCAGAGGGCACTCTTTAGCGCTGATAACTTCCTCAATGTTCTGAGTTCCATCAACTGCAGCCAAACATCCATGTGGAAACCTGCAGAGAATGTACGTGCCTACAATGACAGGAGAGGCTTCAATCATGTTAACATTCAGGAGTTTGACGATGCCAAGAATCTTATCGAGGTCCTTGGCACACTCATGATGACTTCGTTTTTATCCTTCCCAGTTCTGAACTGGGCAGATAGTTTATTACATAAGAATTATCTGCTATGTAAAAGAAAGAAGGAACTTGCATTTATATAGCGCCTTTCATGATGTCTGAAACCACTCAACAGCCAATGAAGTACTTTTGAAGTGTTGTAATGTAGGAAGCGCAGCAGCCAATTTGTACACAGCAAGCTCCCACAAACAGCAACGTGACCATGGCCAGATAATTTGCTTTAGTGATGTTGGTTGAGGGATAAATATAACTCCTTTGAAATAGTGGCCGTGGGATCTTTTACGTCCACCTGAGATGAGCAGATGAGGCCTCGGTTTAACGTCTCGTCCGAATGACAGCACCTCCGACAGTGCAGCGCTCCCACAGGGTGCGCTGTACTATTCATTCAATGGGCCGAATGAATAGTACAGCATAGAAGGAGGCCATTCGGCCCATCATGTCTCCGCCGGCTCTTTTGATGAGCAATGCAGCCATAGATGAACAGGACCTCCCGGTTGAGGGATATTGGCCAGGACACCTTCACGCCGCTCAGTGCATTTCAGTGGCGAGGCAGACGGCAAGAAGCCGTTTTCGCGAAGCTAACGGCGGAGCGGCGCAACTCGGTCTGCAACTTTTGGATTTTTGAGTTTAACCGCGCCTCTGCCCCTCGCTTGAAGTTGCCTAAACGACAGTGGCCCATAATTTGCTGTCATCTTCATTGCCATGAAATCTTTTCCCAAAATACATTTAAAATAAGCTCACAAGCAATGTTCCCTCTAATTTTTTTGAGTGGCCCCTTTAACGGGCTGCGCGGCCCGTTCGAATTTCCGCGCATGCGGGTTCTTTCCATTCAAAAGCCGGCGACGGGCCTGCGTGGGACCGCCAGACCGCTGCACGTGGCCGCACAGCTTAACGGGAGCATTGCTCACAAGTACCACAAATTGTAGTTTGTGCATATTTTTTTGTTGCAGGAAATGCTTTTAATGTTGCAGCGTAAATAGGGACTGAAACCGATCGCACGGAAAGTGTTGCCTGGGCAAACAGTTTGGAAATTTTGAAATTCAACTTGGTGAAACTTCAGGATGGATTAATGTCTATTTAAAGTTGATGGAATCTCTTACCCGCAGTTTGGCGGTGGGGGGGGATGGCGGGGCAGGGGGGGGGGTGGCAGTTAAATGTGGCAGTCACACTGGCTGCTAGAAAGTCTGAGAAAGAGAATGTAGCTCTCCAGTTGTCTCCTGTTGACAGGAATTGGGTCTGATATTAGTCTTGCTGTCAGATGTGACTGTCACTTTTCCACGGCCAGAATAAAGAGACAGCAGCTGACTAGTGACTGACTGGACAAGGAGACCGTAGACTAGACAAGCCCCAAACAAACTTCTGACTGACCATTACATCATTAGGGGTTTCATTTTCTCCATATGTTGGAGCAAGTGCACTTGCTGACTATGGAGTTCTAATCTTGTGGTTTGCCATTAGTTAAGCGTTAACTTTTACTTGTGCTCCTAAACTTGCTCCAATGTTTCTAAACCAGGTTCACCTACAGACCTGGTGTTACGGTATTTTCTTTGCTCCTTAAGCAGCAATTAAGATGGAATATGTAAATTTGCTCCTGTCTCTTCCCTTTTAAACAACAACGGGAGCAAAATTTTTTGGTGAGCACTGTGGAAAATATAAAGGAGGGGGAACTTTTGGTGAACTCTGCAGAATAATTTTAGAGCACTGTATCAGCCAATTAGTTGGAGGCGGAGTGGGACTTACGGCAGGACTCCCAGCAAATAGTCTATTTTACAGCAGAGTCTATTTAAGCAGCACACTGCAGCAAACAGTCTACAGAGTCTATTAAAGCAGAGTCTCTACGAACTACAGCAAACAGAACTCATGACCGAAGCTACAGCAAAGTCTTCCGATAAAAAGCAGGATTATTTCTCCAGCGAAATGCATATTACATAGAATCATAGAATCATAGAAATTTACGGCACAGAAGGAGGCCATTCGGTCCATCGTATCCGTGCTGGCCGAAAAAGAGCTCTCCAGCCTAATCCCACTTTCCAGCTCTTGGTCCGTAGCCCTGCAGGTTACGGCACTTCAAGGGCATATCCAAGTACTTTTTAAATGTGATGAGGGTTTCTGCCTCTACCACCCTTTCAGGCAGTGAGTTCCAGACCCCCACCACCCTCTGGGTGAAAAAAGTTATCTTCAACTCCCCTCTAATCTTTCTACCAATTACTTTAAATCTGTGCCCATCTTGTGCACCAAGGTACAAAAGCTAAACATTGAAGGGGGTTAACCCAATTTGATTTACAGCTCCCCAGAACAGTGATAAGGTGATCCTATTTATTGTTATTGTTTTCTGTTTGTACCCAATTACGTTCACATTGTCATCCTCAGTGCTAAAACCTAGCCATTTGGGGTTGTTGCCAACACTCTTGAGGTTTGCATTGAGCTCATTGTATATCTGGGAAGCTATGTCGAAGATGCTATATTTGATAGTCTCCCTGTGGGAGGGAGTCAAAAAGTGTTTTATGTGCATCTGCTGCCTGACATCAGTTAATGCTCTTGTAAGTTTTAACACAGGAACACGAAATCCCTGATTCCTTGGACAGCGGCCAACCTTCTTTGAGTTTCTGTCCATCCGGGTGTGCCGACGGGGACAGAATGAAAAATTATACCTTCTGCACAAAAATTGTACACTCGGTTACAGGGATTTGGCTGCCAGCTGCACAGTTCATTAAATAAATCCTACCGGGAATTTCGTCCTCGGATTTGAAGCCAAAATAGGTGTTTTCCAGTGTACGCCGATGAAAGCTGGGATCAATTCTTACTTTAGGCGAGCTCAGGTCGGCCTTAGGTAACTAAAGATAGCAAAGGGCAATAAACACCATTGTGGTCTATTTGCAAGCTGTGTGGCAGTGACCTTTTTAGAGCTGCTGTCAATTTAACCCTTTGATTGCTGTCACCGATCGGTCAGGCGATATGTTTATTTAAGCAATACTGTGTCAGCCGTGGTTCTTGCCTCCGAGCCAGGGAGGTCGTGGGTTCAAGTCCCACTCCAGAGACTTGAGCACAAAAAGCTAGGCTGACACTCTGCTGAGGGAGTTCTGCACTGCCGGAGGAGCCGTTTTTCAGATGAGACGTTAAACCGAGGCCCCGTCTGCTCTCTCAGGTGGATGTAAAAGATCCCAAGGCCACTGTTTGGAAGAAGAGCAGGGGAGTTCTCCCCCGGTGTCCTGGCCAATAGTTATCCCTCAACCAACATCATTAAATACAGATTATCCAGTCATTATCACATTGCTGTTTTTGGGAGCTTGCTGTGCGCAAATTGGCTGCCGCGTTTCCTGCATTGCAACAGTGACTACACTTCAGAATAGTACTGAATTGGCTGTAAAGCACTTTGGGACGTCCGGCGGTCGTGAAAGGCGCCATAGAAATGCAAGTCTTTCTTTCAGTAGCGGTGATCCTGGTGTGTTGCTCCTTTAGCATGTCACGTTGGTGTGTTCTAACAACAACAACAACACTAAAGCAAAATACTGCGGATGCTGGAAATCTGAAACATAAACAGAAAATGCCGGAATCACTCGGCAGGTCAGGCAGCACCTTTGGAGAGAGAAACAGCGTTAACGTTTCAGGTCGATGACCTTTCGTCAGAACAACATCAACAACTTGCCTTTAATGTAATAAAACGTCCCAAGGCGCTTCACAGGAGTGATTATCAAACAACAATTTGACACCGAGCCACACTAGGAGATATTAGGACCGGCGACCAAAAGCTCGGTCAAAGAGGTCGGTTTTAAGGAGCGTCTTAAAGGAGAGGAGAGAGAGGCGGCGAGGTTTAGGGAGGGAATTCCAGAGCTAA
Source organism: Somniosus microcephalus (assembly GCF_052327205.1). Taxonomy (NCBI): domain Eukaryota; kingdom Metazoa; phylum Chordata; class Chondrichthyes; order Squaliformes; family Somniosidae; genus Somniosus; species Somniosus microcephalus. Next base: position 7,251,374 of record NC_140988.1, on the reverse strand, counting down.
GGGCTGAAAGCACAGCTGCCAATGGTGGAGCGATTAAAATGGGGCAGAATTCCCTTTATAAAAACAATGGAAGTGAAAGAGGGCAGTGAAAATATACCTTGCACCTAATGGTGCTAGCCTTGGACTGCAGTTATACTAGTGTCAGTGTGAAGTGGTTTCCCCTGTGCACTGGTGCTCAACCTGACCAGAGTAAATGTGGAGTTGGGACCCAACCTGATTCTTCAGCAAAGAGAACTGAGAATTCCTCCTCTGGGCAGTCTCACTCTCCCTCGCTGGTCGGTCAGGAGCTGACTCCGGGTTTAGGTTACATTTACACTATAGTGCAGTGCTGGTGCAAAGACGAAAGCACTTTGAGAAGAATGGGAGTAATTGCATGGCTAACTTTACTGTGTAACTCACTGGTGCAATGTTTTGCACATCTCACTTCATCTTTCTAGATAAAAAAAAATTCTGCTTATCTAAAAATAATTGGGATGGGTTATAAAACTATTAATTTTACTGTGCCACGTTTTCTGGGCAGATGGAATTAGGATCTGTCCACGGTCCCACTGTATACTAGGGTCGACAACTGTGGTTGAACATAGGCCTGGAGGTTTCATCGCATGACCTCCTTCGCTGTATTAGCTGTGGCTCAGTGGGTAGCCCACTCACCTCTGTGTCAAGAGGTTGTGGGGTTCAAGTCTCACTCCAGAGACTTGAGCATATAAAGCTAGGCTGACACTCCCAGTGCAGTGCTGAGGGAGTTCTGCACTGTTGGAAGTGCTGTCTTTCGGATGGGACGTTAAACCGAGGCCCCGTCTGCTCTCTCAGGTGGATGTAAAAGATCCCATGGCACTATTTTGAAGAAGAGCAGGGGAGTTCTCCCCGGTGTCCTGGGCCAATATTTATCCCTCAACCAACATCACTAAAACAGATTGGCCTAGAAATTGAGTGCCCTTAGCGCCGATTTTGCGGCGCTAGAGGGCCTAGCGCTGCAATTGGCGCCGGCGCCGAAATTGCCTGGGGCCCTTCCGCCACGGTAGACCGGTAGCGCTGCGCCGGCACCGATGATGTCATCGGTGTGCGCAGCGTCCCGGTTGCCGTGGTAACCCGGCCCCAAGCCGAAATTCAGTTGCGGCCGCCTCGCCAGTGGCAGCCGCAACTAAGACTCCGGCAAACGAGTGCTGCCGGAGTCTGCGCCGGCGCTTTAAGGAGGCGCGGCGGCCGGCCGCTTTCCCGCCGGCCGCCTGCCCGCAGCTCCCTCCCCGGACTTCTCCCCACCCCCCCCCCGGAACAGATGCAAGCCCGGCACTTGTCCAAGGTGCCGGGCTCATTTTTGAGGAGATTTGCGCGGGCCGCGGCGGTTGCAGGCAGCTCCTCCTTAACGGAAGGAGGAGGCCTGCACTTCCCCAGCCTGCCGCACCGCATCGGGTGCCGCAGCGCCGGAATTGCGGCGCGAAACGGCAGTTAGCGCCCTTTTCCAGGCGCTAAGACCCTTCAGTAGCGCCGGCAGCCGTTTGGGCGCGGCGCCACTGAATTTTTGGCGTGCGCAGGGGACTTAGCGCCGGCACTAATTTCCGGCGCTAAAGCCCTGGCTAAGCCAAAACCCAATTTCTAGGCCATTATCTGCTCATTATCACATTGCTGTTTGTGGGATCTTGCTGTGCACAAATTAGCTGCCGCGTTTCCCACATTACAACAGTGACTACACTTCAAAAAGTACTTCATTGGCTGTAAAGCACTTTGAGACGTCCGGTGGTTGTGAAAGGCGCTAAAGAAATGCAAGTCTTTCTTTCAACAGTCCCACCCCTACTCTCCTGCCATTGGTCGCCCGACACGTCCATCCTCGCGGACAATTGGACAGCGAACAGACTCTTCACTACCCGATTGGATGTTTCTTGATTGAGTCAAACAGCCTTATTTCCCCTCGTCAATGTTTTTATAACTAATAGCAAAAAGTGTTCAAAGAAAATTTTTAAAAAACACAATTTTTTTTATTGCCCCCCGCCCCCCCCCCCCACTATGATTTTTCTCCCGGGTTTTGCTCACAACAACGTCCTGGAGATTAATCTTCAATTCCTGGAGACTCCCGGGCAATCCTGGGGGGTTGGCCACCCGACTGTACAGTGATATGATCCTGCCTGTGTACATTTTTTTGATCAGATTATCAATTAGCTTCCCAATATTATCCTATCAAGTCTAAGGTTCTCTTAAAAAGGTTCATGAAGGGCTTTCAACGTCAGTTACTTTATCTGTGCGGTCTTCCAAAAGAGTATCCCCAACCCTTCAGCTGTGTCAATTAGCCTTTCGTGGGTCCTGCAATCTCCAAATGCCTTGCATACAAATTAGCACGACTCGCAGCCTATAAAATCCTACAACCAATGCCAGAGCGAGAGCGTGACCAGCGAGAGCGGCGGGGATTAAAGGAGCAGCGACCCGAGACCCGAGACCAGAGCGAGAGCGGGACCAGCGAGAGCGGCGGCCCGAAACCAGAGCGAGAGCGGGACCAGCGAGAGTGGGACCAGCGAGAGCAGCGACCCGAGGCCCGAGACCAGAGCGAGAGCGGGACCAGCGAGAGCGGGACCAGCGAGAGCGGGACCAGCGAGAGCAGCGACCCGAGGCCCAAGACCAGAGCGAGAGCGGGACCAGCGAGAGCGGGACCAGCGAGAGCGGGACCAGCGAGAGTGGGACCAGCGAGAGCAGCGACCTGAGGCCCAAGACCAGAGCGAGAGCGGGACCAGCGAGAGTGGGACCAGCGAGAGCAGCGACCCGAGGCCCAAGACCAGAGCGAGAGCGGGACCAGCGAGAGCGGGACCAGCGAGAGCGGGACCAGCGAGAGTGGGACCAGCGAGAGCAGCGACCTGAGGCCCAAGACCAGAGCGAGAGCGGGACCAGCGAGAGCGGGACCAGCGAGAGCGGCGACCCAAGGCCCGAGAGCAGAGCGAGGGCGGCGGGTATAAAAGGAGCGGGAGCGAAGGAGAGAGAGCAACAAAAAAAAAAATCAAGGAGTGATGTCACAGGACAGCAGGTAGGTGATTGGTTGGTGAGTATTAACGTTTTTTTTCTCTCTAACCTAGGACAGTGGCTTAAACTGGAACCGGGAAATTATAACGTACAGTATTAAATTTATAGCTTAACTAGTTAAGCTAATTAATATAACTATAAATAATCGTTGAATAAAGACTTTAACTAATTCAATAAATAAAATAAGGCTAGACTAAGATGTGGCAGGGCAGGTTGTGTGTCTGGACTGCAGTATGTGGGAGTTTGTGGACAGCGAGACTGTCCCGAGCGAACACGTCTGCAGGAGATGTCTCCGTCTCGAATCTCTCCGGCTCAGAGTCATTGAGCTGGAGGGCGAGTTGGAGACACTCCGACACATAAGGGAGGGGGAGGAATTTCTGGGCAGTTTTATCCAGAATACAGTCAAACCCCAGAGGAAAGCACAGGTTCAGGAAAGGGAGGGTGTGACTGTTAGGGAGCCGGGTAGAAAGGATTCAGGAGAGGTTGAGAAGGAGGTCCAGCAGACACTGGTCCTGTCCAACAGGTACGATGTACTCGCTACCTTTGAGGACAAGGAGAAAGACTGCGGGGAGGACAGCCACAATGCAGACCAAGGCACCGTGGCTCAGAAGGCTGTCCAAGGCGGGGAAGAGCCGAATAGAAATGTGGTAGTGAAAGGAGACTCTATAATTAGGGGATAGATAGTGTCCTCTGCAGCCAAGAACGAGAATCCTGAAGGGTGTGTTGCGGCTGGAGAGGAACTTGGAAAGGGAGGGGGTAAATCCAGTTGTCATGGTCCATGTTGGAACAAATGACACAGGTAGGAACAGGGAGGAGGTCCTGCTGAAAGAGTATCTGGAGTTAGGCTCTAAATTAAAAAGCAGGACCTCGAAGATAATAATCTCTGGATTATTGCCTGAGCCACGTGCAAATTGGCATAAAAACAGACAGATCAGGAGAATTAACACGTGGCTAAAGGGCTGGTGTGGGAAAGAGAGGTTCCTTTTCATGGGACACTGGCACCAGTACTGGGAGAGGAAGGAGCTGTACCAATGGGACGGGCTCCACCTGAACCGGGATGGGACCCGTGTCCTAGCGGAAAGGGTAAATAGGGAGGTGGCAAAGGCTTTAAACTAGTAAGATGGGGGGGAGGGATCTACAAGAAACGTAACCATCCTAAATATAAACAAAATAGGAAAAGTGAGCATAGGAAAGAATAATGTAAGGGAGGACATTGATGATAAGGGAATAAATTTATAAGTTATAGAACAGGAGTCTAAAAAGATGGTTAAACATGAAATGAGAGGAAATCCTATTAAAAATGAGTTAAACTGTCTATACAGCAATGCGCACAGTGTCCGTAATAAAACAGGGGAGTTGGAGGCAATCATGCGTTGCAAGGAACCAGACATAGCAGGGATTACTGAGACATGGCTACAGAAAAATCAGGGCTGGGAATTAAATATTGCAGGGTATGACATATTTAGAAAAGATAGAGAGGGAAAAAGGGGAGGTGGAGAAAAAAGTAAGACTTGCATTTACACAGCGTCTTTCACGACCACCGGACATCTCAAAGCGCTTTACAGCCAATGAAGTACTTTTTTGAAGTGGAGTCACTGTTGTAATGTAGGAAACGCGGCAGCCAATTTGTGCACAGCAAGCTCCCACAAACAGCAATGTGATAATGACCAGATTATCAGTGCTTATTAGGATGAGTAGCTGTACTTATTAGGGATAACATAATGCCAGTAGAAAAAAGTGATGCAGCTGTCAGCAAGACAAAAATAGAATCCATATGGATAGAGATAAAAGATAATAAAGAATCAATCACACTAATAGGCATAGTCTACAGACCACCTAATAGTGGAAGGGAGGTGGAGGAAGAAATATGCAGATAAATTAGGGAAATGAGTAAAAAACATAGAATCATGGGGGATTTCAACTACCCCGATATTAATTGGACAGAAGAGATGGGTAAAGGGGATAAGGGAATGGAGTTCCTACAATGTGTACAGGACTCCTTTCTAACCCAATATGTAAAAAGTTTAACAAGGGAGGAATCGCTATTGGATCTAGTAATGGAGAATGAACCAGAGCAGATAAGAGAAGTAAAAGTAGAGGAACATCTAGGCAATAGTGACCATAATATAATACACTTTAAGATGATAATTGAGAAGGACATAAGTATGACGAAAACCAAGTGAATAGATTGGAAAAAAGCTGATTTTGAGGGGCTGAGAATAGAACTTGGGAAAATAAATTGGGCAACAATATTAGCAAACAGCGATGTAGAACACAAAATGGGAAACATTTAAAACGGTGTTCAACAGAGTACAGGAACAATATATTCTGCTAAAAGGCAAGAACAAACTAAACACTATTGAGACTCCATGGAAGAATAAAGCCATAAGGGAACAATTGAGGGTAAGGAAAGAGGCATACATTAAGTATATAGACAGCAGGGGAGTGCATGATAAGGGAGAATATGAAGAGATTAGGAGAGAAGTCTAAAAAAATTAGGAAGGCAAAGTAAATTATCAAGGAACATAAAACAAAACAGTAAAATATTTTACAGGCACATCAATAAAAAGAAGGAAGGTTGGGATGGGAATATGGCCATTAAGGGATAGTCAGGATAATACCACAGGTAACGATAGAGAGATGGCAGAAATATTAAATAATTATTTTGCTTCAGTATTTACCAGGGAGCTAGAATAGATGGCTCTGACATTGGATGATGAGATTAGTAATGAGATAAGTGCATTTAAAATAAAAAGAGGGGAAGTTATGCTAAACCTGTATCGAACCTTGGTTAGACCACACTTAGAGTACTGCGTACAGTTCTGGTCGCCATATTATAAAAAGGATATAGAGGCACTGGAGAGGGTGCAAAGAAGATTTACAAGGATGATACCAGAAATGCAAGGGTATACATATCAGAAAAGGATGAACAGGCTGGGTCTCTTTTCTCTTGAAAAAAGAAGGCTGAGGGGTGACCTAATAGAGGTCTTTAAAATTATGAAAGGTTTTGATTAGAGTAGACACAGAGAGAGCGTTTCCACTTGTGGGGAAGAGCAAAACTACAGGCCATCAATATAAGATAGTCACCAAGAAATCCAATAGGGAATTCAGAAGAAACTTCTTTACCCAGAGAGTGGTGAGAATGTGGAACTCGCTACCACAGGGAGTGGTTGAAGCGAATAGTAGAGATACTTTTAAGGGGAGGCTGGACAAGCATATGAGGGAGAAGGGAATAGAGGGTTATGCCGATAGAGTTAGATGAGGAAAGACGGGAGGAGGCTCGAGTGGAGCATAAACGCCGGCATGGACTGGTTGGGCCGAATGGCCTGTTTCTGTGCCGTATATCCTGTGTAATTCTATGCCAGGCCCTCTGTTCATCAATACCGAGAAGGGTAAAGATTGTGCTAACTTTGAAAGTAAAGTAATTATGGGATAGCAGATTGAAAGGTGGTTTCTAATGCAATGATATTGTACGTGGAAATGAGTAATAGGATGCAGCAAAACAACCATTTAATTGGCAGATTTAACAGCTATAACACACAGTCATTTATTAAGCACTGCAATAAAATGGATTTTAGCTTTCAATTTGTCATCAAACAAGAAGGAGCAGCCGTTGGTCAGTTGGTAGCATCCTTGCCACTTTCTTTCTTTCTTTCTTTCTTTCTTTCTTTCTTTCTTTCTTTCTTTCTGGCCTTATTAAAATGCTGAGCTAAAATTTTAAATGAAATAAAAGATCGATCAGCTCGGGATTTTGCACCGCCTTTAACTGTAAACTTTCGAGCCCTGTTTTGGGACTTGCAGATATAGAAGCACGTTGTCTACTTTCTATTAATCCCTCTTAATAACAGCTGAGATGTTATTGTTTAACCCACCTTAATCCGATGTCACCCAGCCACCGCTTATTGATAGACCTACTTTATGTAGCAAAGGAAAAGAAAGACTTGCATTTTTACCGCACCTTCCATGACCTCAGGATGTCCCAAAGTGCTTCACAGCCAGTGAAGTACTTTTTTAGAGAATGGTACCATAGTGGTTATGTTACGGGACTAGTAGTCCAGAGACTGTGGGGGGGGATTTTGATACTGGAGGCGTGTAGGAGGCGGGACTACAACTTTCGGGGTTGTAGTCCCGCCTCCATCGAGTTGTGGCCAACCCACTCGATTTTCACTTGATTGACCTTGTTGAGCCCACCCAGCGGGCTCAGCAGGCCAATTAAGGGCCACCCGGCAACAGGTGACGTCACAGATTGACATTTCATCTGTCAAGAGCTTTTGACAGATGAAATATCAGCGTTTGACAACTCTTTGAAGCTGTCAAACACTGACAATCTGTACTCCAAGTTAATTCCTTCCTCTCAGGCTGATTTAGAGATCTCTCCGGAACAGAAAGCTGAATGCTGCAACTTTTGACAGCTCGCGGCCATTCTGCTTTCTGTGCCGGTGAGATGAGGGACTCCCGAGACCTGAAGGAAGGAAGGCTGTAAAGGTAAGTAAAGGTAAGTAAACTTCTTTAAACACTTTACACACACCAAACACACTTACCTCTGCACTCATGCACCCATCACTCACCTGAACACCAGACATCTCGACCCCTCCAAGCCCTTCAGCCCGACGGTCCGCCTCGCTAACTTGGCGTGGTTTGGAGCCGTCGGGAATCCCACACTTCAGGAATAAAAATAGGGATTAGGCTAAAAACTGCCTGTTAACTACCTGTTAACAAGCAGTTAATTGGCACTAATCCCCTTCCCTCCTCGGGGAGGCGGGTCCCAGCACAGGTCGGGTATCTGCCTCCTTTGAAACTGGCATGGAGGCGGGTTGGGGGCGGGATGGGTTCGTGCCCCCCGATTTTGAGATTTTAACCCCCACACGCCTCCAATCCCGCCTCCACGGCCCAATGAAAATCCTGCCCCTCGGATCTAATGATCCGGAGACTTAGGCCGCGATTTTGCCGGCGCTCAGGGGGTGGGTTCGGAGGCGGGTCAGGTGCTAAACTCGCAATGATCGACGGTGAGTCAGAAACCCGCTGCGAACCCGCCCCCGTGTGAGTTTCAAGAGTATCGGGCCTGTGATTTCACAACAGACCCGACACCAAGTGGTGGGTGAGGGATTTAAGGCACTTAACTCCTTGTTAAGTGCTTGTTCAAACTGCAATATTGAGAGCCTTTCGCAATTTTTCCAACATTTGATTCGGGTTTCACGACCTACGGTGATCACGCTAGATAAGTGTGTCGGGAAGACCAACGAGCTGGAAACTTCACAGCTGCAACTGCAGTCTAAACGCTGCACTCTCAAATCTGCTCAATTTCAAATGTCAGAGGTTGCTGATTTCACGATTTGGGAGACTGTCTTGAGGCTGTAAGTGTGTGGTGTTAACTCTATATCCACTGTCACCTGCATTGCTGGACATAAAATGTGCCATTCACTGTGCCACCTCAAATTGGGATCACACAAATGGCAACGATGTCAAAAGTTCATACAAGATTAATTTATTCCAACATAATAAAAGAACAGAAACTTAATATTGAATTCTATCAGAACACCCAATCATCATAATCAATCATAATCATAATCAACTTTATTGTCATTGTTAGTGCACAAGTGCAGTACAACGAAATGTAGGCTTGCGGCTCCCGAGAGTGTACATTTAGATTAAGACATTTAAACATTCAACATTCATTTGGCTTGTAATACATTAACATAAACATAACCATAATAAAGTGCATTGGCAGATATGCAGGCTTTAGAGTTTATTTGTGGAGTTCAGTAGGATGACAGCCCTGGGAAAGAAGCTGTTCCTAAATCTGGTCGTTCGGGTGCGAATGCATCTGTAGCGTCTCCCAGATGGCAGGAGGGTGAATAGACTGTGGCTGGGGTGGGTAGGGTCTTTGATGATGGTCAGTGACCTCCGTAAACAGCGTTTCTGGTATATGTGCTCTATGGTCGGTAGCCGGGTGCCGGTAATGCGTTGGGCAGTTTTGACTACCCGCTGCAGGGCTTTCCGGTCATAGTAGCTACAGCTGCCATACCATACTGTGATACAGTTCGTCAGGATGCTCTCTATTGTGCAGCGGTAAAAGTTAGAGCGGATCAGGGGTGACAGGTTACATCCCTTCAGCCTCCTTAGGAAATATAGGCGCTGCTGAGCCTTCTTCACCAGAGAGGAGGTATTGAGGGACCAGGAGAGGTCTTCCGAGATGTGGACTCCGAGGAACTTAAAGCTGTCCACCCTTTCCACCACAGCCCCATGGATGTGGATGGGGGTGTGACTTCCGCCTTTAGACTTCCTGAAGTCCACAATGATTTCTTTGGTTTTCTTGATGTTAAGGGCCAGGTTGTTATCGGCGCACCACTTCACGAGATGCTGGACCTCCTCCCTGTAGGCTGACTCATCGTTGTTGGTGATCTGGCCTACTACCGTGGTATCATCCACAAACTTGATGATGGTGTTGAGTACCCTTGTGATCATTTAAGTGTCATCTTTCTCTTATGTGTGCTTCTATGTTGTGCTTCCCCTGTGGCTTCTGCAGATGTAGAGACAGCCTGCTCACTTCCCTACTGCGCCTGCTTAGATGCTTTTGGTGGTCGTCCTCTGGGCTTTGGAGCCTTTGAAGGCCCCGCCAAAGGCTGCTCCTCCTGCGGCTGCACAGGGGCAGACTCGGCCATCACTGCTCTGGCAGTCATCTGGGGCTCTGACCGAGGGGTTGGCAAAGGGATGGAAGTTGGAGCGCTTGGAGAGGAGCCTCCACTTGCATGTCGCCTCCCACCATCCTCCTTCTCATGGGCCACCCACACTTCTTTGCTAGCAAGTAGCTGGAGAGCACCTTGCTGCTCATCAGTGGGGCATGAAGACCCGCCTCTCTACTAACAGTCCTCATAACAGGGACGTCCATGTATCTCTGGTTCCTCTCCATACTAGATGCCCATCTATCCTCCATAACTGACCATCTATTTAGAAGAGTGGCCATGTTCATTTGAGTCTGACGAATGATGTCCTCCATGGAGGTTGCCATCCTTTCCATGGCGGGACCTACATTCGCCATTGTGTGCGCCATGGCGTTGCTCATGTTTGAGATGGACTCCTCCATCCTCTGCACACTGGCAGTCACCGTGGTTGCAAACCCAGTCAGAGCCTCCTGCACTTGTTCCTGAAACTCCAGCACCGCTCTCTTTCTGGATGGCCCCCCGAGGCTCAGCGTCTAAATGCAGCTGAGCAGAGCTGGGAGCGTCCTGCGGCCTCCAATGAGGACTCTCCACTGCTGTCCCTGTCTCCACCATATGCTCTTGCTCACTCGTGCATTGTGATACACCAGGTGACAACACTACTCTAACTCGCGAATGATCCACCGTGGTGTGCGTCACTGTGCTGGTGCTGGGTGCGATCATTTCTGCTGACGCTGCTCCCTCAGAGGATGCAGCATCTTCTGAGGAGTCCTCCAGCTCTTTCTCCTGGGCAGTAGGGAGGGGGGCTCTTGATGGTCCTATGGGAAAGTAAAGACAGGAGTTAGACATGTGATATGTAGACTGCAGACACATCCCATTGTGCACATGATGAGCATTCCATTTCTAATGACATCAGATGCCATATGTGTCACTCATAAAAGCAAAATAAGATGGATGGAGAAGCATTCTGTCACCAGGTTGTTCAACTGAGCCCATCTCTCCATCCCCCACTTCGAGCTGTTCCCTGATCCCACAATTTCCAGAGTGGCCTCCTCAGTGTGGGTGAGCTGTGAGAAGGATGGTGGTCCTCCTCCTGTTCGCTCCCTCTCCCTCTTATTGTGGCCTCTCTTTTGCTGCAATGAGGGAACGAAGTGGAGTTTCAGTGAGAGTGATGGACTGAGTGTAAAGAATGGATCGGATCGATGTTTAAAGGGAGATTGTGAAGGAGTGGGTTCCCATAACGGAGTTCCCTCCTTTTGAGTTGTTAGTTGTTGTCAGTGCATAACCTTGAGGGTGGGTGTGAGGGGTGCATAGTAAGATGGGGAAGTGAATCTGTGCTATAGGGAGAGAGGGATGGGGGATGGTGCAAGGGCTGTTGGGTTGAGTCAGGATGTGCAGGAGTAGGGTTAGCAATGCAGAGTGATGGGGATGTGATGACAAGCACAGCAGAACTAAGATAAGTGAGCTTTTATACTCATTTTCCAGAACGCAGGAGATCTTTGAACCTTTTCCTGCATTGGACCCAGGTGCGTCTGTACACAGACCTGGCATTGACCTCCTCAGCTATTCACAGCCAGGCTGCCATTGTCTGCTGAGGAGGTCTCCTTCTTCCATCAGATGGGTACAGGACCTCCCAACGTCCTCTGACTCCCTCCACAAGAACATGGAGGGAGTCCTCGTTGAAGCGGGGAGCTGCCTTCTGTTTCTCTGCAGACATCGTGATGAGAAGCAGCAATCAGAAGCACCAGAAACCACCTGAGATCTAATGGGGGAAAACGGCCCCCTTAAATGCACCGGCTGCAAATGCGTCAGCATATCCGCTGACCAGACCTGCACCTTGTGATCAGGGCGGGTAACCCACACGGTGGGCTTAACTAGCCCAATTAACGAAAAATTGCGCCAGCAGGCTGGCAGGAGCCGGCAGCGGAATGGGAACCCGCTGTAAGATATTTAGTAGATGAGAATCATTTATGTATAAATTCAAGTGTAGCCATTGACCAAGTAATATTACCCATAATTACTCCTGGGTAACTAGAACTTGTTCAAAATGTAGCTGCAGACAGTTCAAAAGCAGTTTTGACTAAGTTTTGGTAACAAACAGCCACAGACTGCGAGTGAAGGTCAAATCATTAAATTGCTAAGAAAAACATATTGCTGTTAGAATTTAGAATCCGCTTAACAAAACTAATTGCAACAATATTTAAAGAATAATTAGTAAAAATTCCAATAAATGAGAGAGATCATGGAAGTTAAGGTATTTATCTGGTAGATTAAAGTGAGACAGTCTGGATACATCAAGACTAGTGAAACAGCGCTGAAACGATCTGAGCCCTTGGTATAGAAAGGCCTTGTACAGCTTGAGGCATGAAATGAAAGCGATATGGTAAATTCTAATGGGGTGAAAAGCTATAAACAAGATAACATGACAGCAGAACAGGGTTAATGGAAATGTACTGGAAAGGAGTGGCCAGGTTACTAGCCTCAACCTGAGTGACAATGGTATTTTGACCATTAGAACCAATTAAAAAAGGTGATTTTGTTAAAGACCATATGGACACTGGCCAACCGAACTGTTGATAAGGAATGGGTTAAAACCTCGATATTCAAACAACAGTTTCACACAGAGTTTTGCTGCGAGGATAAGGAACAGACCTGCGACGACGTTGCCCGTGTCCGAAGGGCTCCAGAAACCAAGGGCTGCAAGCTATTCGTCACTATCGCCTAATGTTAAGTATTGATTACGCTGTAAGCTTAATAAATCTGATCTATTGCTCAAACATACTGGCCGCTGCCTATTTGTGTCTCATCCAAGAACTCTGAGTGGTCAATACTGATTGACTCACACCGCCCACGACCATTCCCGACACAAACCCGCCTCCAGGAAGAAAATCATGGCCATGGAGGTCAAATCCCACCACGGCAGCTGTGGAATTTCAATTCAGTTAAATAAATTTGGAATAAAAAGCTAATATCAGTAATGGTGACCATGTAACTACCGGATTGTTATAAAAACCCATTTGGTTCACTAATGCCCTTTAGGGAAGGAAATCTACTGTCCTTACCCGGTCTGGCTTATATGTGACTCCAGACCCACAGCAATGTGGTTGGACTCTTAACTGCCACCACCTTCTCAAGGGCAATTAGGGATGGGCAATAAATGCTGGCCTTGCCAGCAATGCCCACATCCTGAGAATAAAGAAAAGTGCACTCACTGTTGTAATGTAGGAATCGCGGCAGCTAATTTGCATACAGCAAGCTCCCACAAGCAGCAACGTGATGATGACCAGATCATCCGTTGGTTGAGGGATAAATATTGGCCAGGACACCGGGGAGAACTCCCCCCCCTGCTTTTCTTCAAGATAATGGCCATGGGATCTTTTGCGTCCACCTGAGAGAGCAGACGGGGCCTCAGTCTAACGCTTCATCCGAAAGGCGGCACCTCTGACAGTGCGGCACTGGTGCAGAGAGTGGTGAATATGCAGACTGGACAGCTCAGGGACTAACATCATCGTAATATATCCCTTGAATTGACAGGACCTCAGCTAGCTGTGTTTTTGCAGGGTAATGCTGTGGTCGTATATCTGCGTCACCAACTGCCTCTGGTGGGAATGCATGAACAGCTATGGAGGATTATAACTGCACCACCATGAATGCAATGTAAAATCCATGAAAATAAAAGGAGGGCTATGTATCTTTTATGAGGAGCTGTAACAAGAAATATCAAAAAGAAAATGAAGGGTTTATGGATTACATTTTCATCATAATTTGTGTAAATATCAACGATTGTTCACAATTTTCTACCTTTAGTTTTTTTGATTGATCATTTTTTGATCAAATGAAAGTTTGGGCTTCAACAGACAGATTAAAAAGTTATGATGTAGAAGTAAGGAAAGAAAGAACCAGCATTTCTCTGGTGCCTTTCACGACCTCAGGACATCACAAAGTGCCTTAAGAACATAAGAAATAGGAGCAGGAGTCGGCCATACGGCCCCTCGAGCCTGCACCATTCAGTAAGATCATCTTCGACCTCAACTCCACCTTCCCGCACTACCCCCATGTCCCTAGAGTCCAACAACCTATCGCTCTCAGCCTTGAATATACTCAACGACTGAGCCTCCACAGCCCTCTGGGGTAGAGAATTCCAAAGATTCACCACCCTCTGAGTGAAGAAATTCCTCCTCATCTCAGTCTTAAATGGCCGACCCCTTATCCTGAGATTTTGTCCCCTAGTTCTAGAACTTTACAGCTTATGAAGTGTTTTTGAAGTGTCGTCACTGTTGTAATGGATGGCCATAGCGATACCTTGCAAAAACACAGTCAACGGAAGCATCACACTGGCAACAGGGAATCTGTGAATTTCGAGTGATGTTCAATGATGATATTGTTAAGTATTACTCTTGCTAAACCGAGAGTGCACAGATTGGTTCATGATGCCAAGGTGGGTGTCGCTCTAAATAGCGAAGTCGTCCAGCATTCAATGCAACGCAAAGAAACGTGTAACGTTGTGTGACCCGTAATGTAACGTGACACCAAAGCAATCGGGGCACCTTCAGTTTCACCTTCACATCTATCTTCAACAGTAGCTTGCACACATTGCTCAACCCGGTTCTATTTAAAGTTAGCTGTTTTTTGTGGGGCAATACATAGATACATAGAAGATAGGAGCAGGAGTAGACCATTCGGCCCCTCGAGCCTGTTCCGCCATTTAATGAGATCATGGCTGATCATCCAAATTCAGTACCCTGTCCCTGCTTTCACCCCATATCCCTTGATCCCTTTAGCCTTAAGAAATATATCCAACTCTTTCTTGAATATATTTAATGAATTGGCCTCAACTGCCTTCTGTGGTAGAGAATTCCACAGGTTCACCACTCTCTGGGTGAAGAAATTCCTCCTTATCTCTGTCCTAAATGGCTTACCCCTTATCCTTAGACTGTGACCCCTGGTTCTGGACTCCCCGGCCATCGGGAACATCCTTCCTGCATCTAGTCTGTCTAGTCCTGTTAGAATTTTATAAGTTTAAATGAGATCCCCTCTCATTCACAGAAATCACAGAAATCACAGAAACCCCACAGTGCAGATAGAGGCCATTTCGGCCCATCGAGCCTGCACCAACACATATCCCACCCGATCCCCGTAACCCCTACACCAACACATATCCCACCCTATCCCCGTAACCCCACGTATTTAATCCCCCTAACACTAAGGGTCAATTTTATCATAGTCAATCAACCTAACCCGCACATCTTTGGACTGTGGGAGGAAACTGGAGCACCCGGAGGAAACCCACGCAAACACGGGGAGAATGTGCAAACTCCACACAGACAGTCACCCGAGGCCGGATTCGAACCCAGGTCCCTGGCGCTGTGAGGCAACAGTGCTAACCACTATGCCACCGTGCTGCCCTTCTTCTAAACTCTAGTGAATACAAGCCCAATCGACCCAATCTCTCTTCATACGTCATTCCTGCCATCCCAGGTATCAGCCTGGTGAACCTTCGCTGCACTCCCTCCATGGCAAGAACATCCTTCCTCAGATAAGGTGACCAAAACTGCACACAATACTCAAGGTGTGGTCTCAATGTAAAGGGGCCGTGAGCAGGGCAACTGATTTTTTTTCCCGCCGTGTCGCGTCGTGACGAACTCCGCAAAATCTGCCCCCCGGATTCCTGACAGGAACGGCCATGTGCTAAAAGTTGCTTGATCTCCTGGAATGCACCATTCCCGCTGGAATTGGGGACCTGCAGGAATTGCAACCCTTGCATGTTAAGAGTAGTGATATATATATAAATAATGATATATTACGCATTTTATCAGTGGAGATAAAAAACAAAGGAAGACTTGCATTTATATAGCACCTTTCATGACCACCGGACGTCCCAAAGCGCTTTACAGCCAATGAAGCACTTTTTGAAGTGTAGTCACTGTTGTAATGTGGGAAACGCGGCAGCCAATTTGCGCACAGCAAGCTCCCACAAACAGCAATGTGATAATGACCAGATAATCTGTTTGTTTTTGTTATGTTGGTTGAGGGATAAATATTGGCCAGGACACCGGGGAGAACTCCCCTACTCTTCTTCGAAATAGTGCCATGGGATCTTATACGCCCATCTGAGAGAGCAGACAGGGCCTCGGTTTAACGTCTCATCCGAAAGACGGCACCTACGACAGTGCAGCACTCCCTCAGCACTGCACTGGAGTGTCAGCCTGGCTTTATGTGCTCAAGTCCCTGGAGTGGGACTTGAACCCACAACCTTCTGACTCAGCGGCAATGACGCTAAAACCAACAAAGGTTCACCAGACTGGTTCCTGGGATGGGGGGATTGTCCTATGAGGAGAGATTGAGTAGACTAGGCCTATATTCCCTAGAGTTTAGAAGAATGAGAGGTAATCACATTGAAACATATAAAATTCTTACAGGGCTTGACAGGGTAGATGCAGGGAGGATGTTTCCCCTGGCTGGGGAGTCTAGAACCAGGATCACAGTCTCAGAATAAGGGGCCATTTAGGACTGAGATGAGGAGAAATTTCTTCACTCAGAGTGCTATGGCGGCTCAGTCATTGAGTATATTCAAGACAGAGATCGACAGACTTTGGGATATTAAGGGAATCAAGGGATATGGGGATAGTAAGGAATGGTGGAGTTGAGGTAGAAGATCAGCCATGATCTTATTGAATGGCAGAGCAGGCGCAAATGAATGACCGACTCCTGCTCCTATTTCTTATGTTCTTATGTTCTTATATTAAACCAATGCCCCATCTACCCTCTCGGGTGGACGTAAAAGATCCCATTGCACTATTTCGAAGAAGAGCAGGGGAGTTCTCCCTGGTGTACGGACCAATATTTATCCCTCAATCAACATCACTAAAATCAGATTATCTGGTCATGATCACATTGCTGCTTGTGGGAGCTTGCTGTGTGCAAATTGGCTGCTGCATTTCCTACATTACAACAGTGACCACACTTCAAAAAGTACTTCATTAGCAGTACAGCGCTTTGGGACGTCCCGAGGTTGTGAAAGGCACTGGAGAAATGTTTCCTCTTCTTTAAGGTCGGGCCGAGATCAGGATTCACTTAAGAGAAGGGGAAAATCTTGTCCAATATACAGCGTTTTAAATTCACCAGCAGTGCATGCAACCTAATGGTGCGTAAAGCTCCAGCCCGTCATGGCTCTGAATCTCCAGGTCTGGAATCTCCATTACATCAGCCTGTCACAGTCACACTCTGTAGCTACAGATTTACACACAAACACTGCACATTTTTGACACACCCACCCGACGTTACAGTGTGAAAGCATTTAAAACAAAAAAACAGAAAATAGGTGACTTGGCAACCCTGTGGCCTATGATCGAAGGCTGTCGATAGCTCATAATATACTGTCTGTGTCAAAAAAGATGATCTGGACAGAATTCTTTGGCAGCAGGGACTAACTGCATCACATATACTCCCAGCTGTGAACATAGAAACACAGAAACATAGAAGATAGGAGCAGGAGTAGGCCATTCGGCCCCTCGAGCCTGCTCCACCATTCAATGCGACCATGGCTGATCATCCAAATTCAGTACTCGGTCCCTGCTTTCTCCCCATATCTCTTGATCCCTTTAGCCTTAAGAAATAGATCTAACTCCTTCTTGAATATATTTAATGAATTGGTCTCAACTGCCTTCTGTGGTAGAGAATTCCACAGGTTCACCACACTCTGGGTGAAGAAATTCCTCCTCATCTGAAAAATGCCTTCTCAGCTGTAATAATGTTAGCGAATGCTCCCAATAATTTCTCACCTGCTGTGTCTAGAACATGTGCCAGTTTACTTTCCACCAGCCTCGCTGGTCCATTGGCTTTATCCAGATACAGCAAGGGGTTTAATTGTTCATTATGGGCTGGCAAGGACAAACTTTGCTTTATACCAAGCAATGTGTGTCAGCCGTGGCTCAGTAGGCAGCAGCACCCTCACCCCTGACTCAGAAGGTTGTGGGTTCAAGGTCTTTTACGTGCACCGTGAGAGAGCAGCTGGGGCCTCGGTTTGACGTCTCATCTGAAAGACGGCACCTCTGACAGTGCAGCGCTCCCTCAGTACTACACTGGGAGTGTCAGCCTAGATTTTTGTCCTCAAATCTCTGGAGTGGGACTTGAACCCGCGACCTTCTGACTCAGAGGCGATGACACTAAAACCAAATTGTCTGGATTTTAGGCAACTCAGTTCTATTTGCCGTTATACTTTCTGATTTGCTGCTTTGTCCTGTTTGAGTAGGCCTGGAGGTTTCCAAAGGGCTGTTCTTAGCACTCTGCATCATTGGTGGAAACTTCCTAAATCAGAACAAGACCTGTTAGTATTGGCAACGTAAGATATCTGCAAAAGAATGGGAGCATGCATTTTTTTATTTGTTCACGAGATGTGGATGTCGCTGGCAAGCCCGGCATTTATTGCCCATCCCTAGTTGCCCTTGAGAAGGTGGTGGTGAGCCGCCTTCTTGAACCGCTGCAGTCCGTGTGGTGAAGTTACTCCCACAGTGCTGTTAGGGAGGGAGTTCCAGGATTCTGACCCAGCGACAATGAAGGAATGGCCGATATATTGCCAAGTCAGGATGGTGTGTGACTTGGAGGGGAACTTGGAGGTGGTGGTGTTCCCATGCGCCTGCTGCCCTTGTCCTTCTAGGTGGAAGAGGTCGCGGGTTTGGGAGGTGCTGCCGAAGAAGCCTTGGCGAGTTGCTGCAGTGCATCTTGTAGATGGTACACACTGCAGCCACGGTACGCCGGTGGTGGAGGGAGTGAATGTTTAAGGTGGTGGATGGGGTGCCTGGCCCCTTGTGATTTCATGGTCCAAACCTATGTATCCCACAGAGAGAAAAGCTTTGACACCCCTGGGTTAGCCCACCTTTCCTTTGTGCTGTTGGATTGGGGCCTCGTGTCTTGCAGCAGGTGCTGGAGCACTTCAATCTGAAATGGATTCAAGTACAGTCCCTGAACCGGAAGGAAATCTTTACCCCTTTCAAATTGAAAACAAAGTCATAATGGATTTTATATCATTATGAACTGCACTGGGCAAGTTGAGCTCATTGTTTCAGTTATATAAATTATCATGCCCTTTCTCCATGACAATATGGGGGAAAAATTCGGTATTGCCCCATTTGGGGCGCCATTATCGGCCGTGCGCAAAGTTTAGCGCCTGGCGCTAATTATCGCCTCCGACAGCAAACTTGGCTTTTATCGCCCCTGGAGGTGATTGGAGCGCTAAATCAGGCGCTTCACACCTGTCTTAAGGTGCAAACGCCGAGGAGCGAGGCGCTACCTCAGAGCGCTGGTGAAGCAAGGAAGGGCAAATCAAAATAAACCTGCAAAGTGCTGCTCAGTACTCAAAACTCCTTCACACAGCGTTGAATCTCTCCAGAAGTCTCTCTCTCTCTCAGAATGCGTGGTGCAAAAATGTCACCGACAAAAAAAGGCAGGAAGCGGTCGCCTTTAAATAGCGCTCCCCCAGTCCCTTTCTGACTGCATAACGCTCCCCTCAGCCTGTTGTTATTGGCAGGCGGTAAGGCAGGGGGCGCCACTCAATATCCGGTCCGGGGCGCTACCGGGGCGTTGCGCACTTGACTGACGTCACGATCTGCCGGCGCAGGAGATCATGGTGGTAGTGTTTAGCACCGCCGAAAAATGTCTAGTTAATTTCGCGAGCGGCACAAACATCACCGCGCCCGGGCGCTAGTTGCTTTTCGCCCCAATTGGCGCCCTCTTAAGGCGCTAACGGGAGGCGCAAACTGAATTTTTCCCCCTATATGTTTTAAACCTTTATCAATTGTGTACCGTGATTAAGCTGTCATCCACAGAGACTCAGGATTAAATTTCAGGTTCATAAGCTTTGATGGTGACTCATTCTCCTGAATGATTCAAACCACTAACAAATCACCAACTGCACTTAAGGTACAAGATCAAAGACAAATAAGCATGCAAGCGCTAACTTCAAACATGTAGATGTGACATTTACCCTACTGTTGCAGCAACAAGCCCCAGTTGATTGAAGTTTTCAAGATATTAAGGGGAACAGATAGAGTAGATAGAGAGAAACTATTTCCACTGGTTGGGGATTCTAGGACTAGGGGGTGTTATAAATCTCATCATTATAAAGAAACTGCTCATGAAATAACACTGGATGGCCAGCTGGTGGCGCCGTCCAAGGAGTATAAATACTCGGGCGTGGGCCCAGCTTGCCCAGGGACATTTTGTAAGACAAGGAACTAGTGAAGTACAACTAGACCTCCATGTTCTGAAACAAGTTGATTAAAGTCTTGCTTTATGCTCAAACCAAGTGTGTAGTGAGTTTTATTACGTCAGGGGGTATCGTCTAAAAATTAGAGCCAGACCTTTCAGGGTGGTAGAAGTTTGGAACTCTCTTCCACAAGTGGCAATTGATGCTGGATCAATTGTTAATTTTAAATCTGAGCTTGATAGATTTTTGTTAACCAAAAGGTGTTAAGGGATCTGGGGCAAAGGTGGGTAGATGGAGTTAGAAACATAGAAACTAGGAGCAGGAGTAGGCCATTCGGCTCTTTCGAGCCTGCTCCGCCATTCAACAAGATCATGGCTGATCATCCAAACCCTAGCACCCGGTCCCTACACCGACAGCCATCCCACCCAAGCCCTATCCCCGTAACCCCACATATTTAATCCCCCCTAACACTAAGGGCCAATTTTTATCATGACCAATCAACCTAACCCGCACATCTTTGGACTGTGGGAGGAAACCGGAGCACCCGGAAGAAACCCACGCAAACACGGGGAGAATGTGCAAACTCCACACAGACAGTCACCCGAGGCCGGATTTGAACCCGGGTCCCTGGCGCTGTGAGGCAACAGTGCTAACCACTATGCCACCGTGCTGCAGATCAGCAGATCAGCCATGATCTCATTGAATGGCGGAACAGGCTCGAGGGGCTGAATGGCCTCCTCCTGTTCCTGTGTTTCTATAAGAGAATTAGGCTATGGAACTCTTAAAAAATCCTGTGCCTGTCTTTTACTGGTTATTCGGAGGGATTTTCCACTGATGAAATGCATCAACCTCAATAATAAAATCGTAGCTTAACCACCTCGTACACTATTTCACAAACTACTCACATAACCACTACTACTGGAACTTGTGCACAAAAAATCTAGGCTGACACTCCCAGTGCAGTACTGAGGGAGTGCTGCGCTGTCGGAGGTGCCGTCTTTCGGATGAGACGTTAAACCGAGGCCCCGTCTGCCCTCTCAGGTGGACGTAAAAGATCCCACGGCACTATTCCGAAGAAGAGCAGGGGGGAGTTCTCCCCGGTGTCCTGGGGCCAATGTTTATCCCTCAATCAGCATCACTGAAACAGATTATCTGGTCATTATCACATTGCTGTTTGTGGGAGCTTGCTGTGCGCAAATTGGCTGCCGCCTTTCCTACATTACAACAGTGACTACACTTCAAAAAGCACTTCATTGGCTTTGGGATATCCCGAGGCCGTGAAAGGCGCTGTGTAAGATGCAAGTTTTTTTTTTAATCAATGTAGATGATAAATTTTTTTAATGGAATAAAAACACACATTTTTTAAACGCCCTCGATGATTTTTCTCCCGGGTGCGGCTCGCTGCAGTGTCCTGGAGACTAACCTTTAATCCTGGAGACTCCAGGGCAACCCAGGAGGGTTGGCGACCCCAAGTGCAGGATGCAGCAGATCCTAGTTATGCTGCACACTTGGGCTTCCTTGTCCACCCCGGAACAGTCAAGGTGCCAACGCATTGCTTAAGGACACCGAAGATGATGGTGCACGTGGTCTGGTGCGTCTGGTTGTAACTCTGTTCTGCTGGTGTTTGTAGAGCATGCAAAGGGCATGTTTTTCAGGCCATAGTCCAAGTCCAGGCTTGCTGCCTGTCATCACATTCAAATGCCGCAGATGACTGGCTGAGAATAAGGGCACCGTGTGTTGATTTCAGGAATTGTGCATTGACATTTCAGATCCTCCTGCATTGCAGACCCTCCTTTGATTGAATGGGTTGTTCGCTACCACTGGGCTAACTCTGGTGTCTCATATGGCCATGAAAGAAAGAAAGGACTTGGATTTCTACAGCGCCTTTCATGACCTCAGGACACCCCAAAAGGGCTTTACAGCCAATGAAGTACTTTTGAATTGCAGTCACTGTTGTAATGTAGGAAACGCGACAGCCAATTTGCACACAGCAAGCTCCCACAAACAGCAATAATCTGTTTTTGTGATGTTGATTGAGGGATAAATATTGCATTCGGGTTTATTTAATAAATACTGCCTAAGAAGAAGAGGACTGGGCAGGACACCGGGGAGAACTCCCCTGCTCTTCTTCGAAACAGTGCCACGGGATCTCTTACATCCACCTGAGAGAGCAGACGGGGCCTCGGTTTAACATCTCATCCGAAAGGCGGCACCTCTGACAGTGCGGCGCTCCCTCAGCACTGCACTGGGAGCATCAGCCTGGATTTTTGTGCTCAAGTCTCTGGAGTGGGGACTGTGAACCCACAACCTTCTGACTCAGAGGTGAGAGAGAGTGCTGCCCACTGAGCCACGGCTGACACATGAAGCAGTGAGAATTAGCAACTGTTCTGTTGCTAATTTAGTTTCCTGAGCCTGGTAACCACGTTTCATTGCTGTTGATAGACTGCCCTTCACTTATTGCACAAACTATAATGACATACAACTCCCAAATAACAGCCCATTACGAGAAGGCACTTAACTGTATTCTGCCAGAATGTCGAGGACGTATATAGTAATGATGAAGGTTTCAGGACCCTTTGTATTTATTAAGCAGCATGTGCGGATCAAAAGCAAACCTTTATCTATAAGATACTCATGTCTCTCATCGTGTAATGTAATCTCCTGGGACTCCTTGGCTCAATATCATAGCAACCAGATATGCTCTTCGCTCCTACATCTCGAATCGAATGGGCTCAGGTACAAGCTTAATCCCGAACAGGATAATGCTGCTTACCAATTATATATCTGCCAATATTCAGTGGCATGAGGGTGGGATCGAGGCGGGTAAAGCCTATTATTTCAATCTGTGCCGTCTCTTTATGCACAGCCTCAGTATAACTGTATTTACACCCGACGGAAAATAAACTCGACAGCAAGATAATCCCCGTTTTGTCCGCCCAGGCTAACGGTTTAGATTCTCCTGCCGACCAGGTTAAATTTAGTTGGCTACTAAACTCACCGGCCTGTCAGTGCATGTACGGAGAGATCAGTTTACCTAGGGTTAAACTGTAAGACAGCAGATGTTAAATCATTGCCTCCTCCATTAATCAAAGGAAGCTCAGAATATCCCCTGGACAGCATCATTTTCTCTTCTGACCTTTTTGAATTGGCGGTGCGGGGAGTTCAGGTTTATGTCCGATATGGCTACACAATATATCAAAATAAACTGGTCCTGTATCGGGGCAAATGGCCTATACAAAAAAAAAGACTTGCATTTATATAGCGCATTTCACCACCACCGGATGTCCCAACGCACTTTACAGCCAATGAAGTACACTCACTGTTGTAATGTAGGAAACGCAGCAGCCAATTTGTGCACAGCAAGCTCCCACAAGCAGCAATGTGATAATGACCAGAAAATCTGTTTTAGTGATGTTGATTGAGGGATAAATATTGGCCCCAGGGCACCGGGGAGAAGTGCTGCACTTCCTTACATCAATGGGGGCTGTACCGGCAGTCGACCTTGCCCTCCAGGATCTACTGCGGAGGGAACGGAGGGAGCGAGAAAGATTGGAACCTGTGGCCAGAGGGAGGAGGAGGGCCGTCAGGGCTCTCAACAGGAGGCCTTACCCTCCGAGGGTCTTTCTACAGCAAGTCCCCTACCTTTAATTATGCGAGGAGCAGTGTCTTAGAAGGCTCTGCTTCAACAAGGTGGTGGTCACTGAACTCTGCCACCTCCTGCAACCAGACCTCCAGCCTCAGAGCAGGGTGACCATCGCTCTCTCAGTGGCAGTCAAGGTCACCGTCGCCCTCAATTTCTTCGCCAGCAGATCCTTCCAGTCTGTAACAGGAGATATAGCTTACATCTTGCAGTTCACCGTCCATCACTGCATCCGAGAGGTCACAGAGACTCTCTACAGTAGGAGAAGGGACTACATTTCCTTCCCCATCGCCAGAGAGAAGCAGGACGAGCGTGCATGTGGCTTTTCCAGGATAGCGGGATTCCCCATGGTGCAGGGTGTCATTGACTGCACCCACGTGGCTTTGCGGGCACCGCATAACAATCCTGAGATCTTCCATAACCACAAAGGCTACCACTCACTTAATGTCCAGTTGGTGTGCGGCCACAGACAGCAAATCCTCACTGTGAATGCCCGCTATCCTGGCAGCAGGCATGATGCCTTTATCCTGCGCCAGACTGGTGTTCCAGCACTCTTCCAGCCACCACATCAAGCTCGCGGCTGGCTGGTCAGAGACAAGGGGTATCCGCTCTCCACCTGGCTCATGACTCCCCTCCACAACCTCAACTCTGCACAGCACTCATATAACGAGAGCCATGCTGCCACCAGGAACATCATCGAGCAGACCATCGGGATGCTCAAGCAATGGTTTCCCTGCCTTGACCACTCGGGAGGAGCCCTCCAGTACTTGCCGGAGCGCGTGTCCCATTTCGTCGTGGTGTGCTGCACGCTCCACAATCAGGCCATCATGAGGGCCCAGCCCTTGCCAGCAGGGATTGCAGGACCACCTCAGGAGGAGGAAGAGGGAGAGGAGGAGACGGAGGCTGACGAGGAGGAAGATGAGGAGGAACAGCAGCGAGGGAGGAGGCAGCCACTCAATCAGCTTTCTGGAAGATCGGTCCGTTGCTCACCACATCTCCATCATTCCATCCCTGTCACAGGCCATACTACAGCACACAGCTGAAATGAGAGACAGTACTAAATTATCTGAAGTGAATCAATAAATTTATCAATAATCAGTGAACACATCTTTACAACAACAATATCAGCTATTCACCCTTGTGCAATCCCTTAGTGCCTCTCGTTACTGTGCCTTTGCCTACTCTAGTGCTCCTATGAAGTGTTGGCCCAGTGGCTGCAGCAGGGCTGGTGGAAGGCTGCTGAGTGTCCGGGCGGGAGACTTCAGATGGCCTTGCAGGATGCCCTTGACCAGCTCTGGGCCTGGAAGGCCCAGCTGTAGACTGTACCACCTCAGCATGGACGGCAGCAGTCTGGGCTGGCTGGATGGCAGGCAGCGACAAGGGCAATGGTGGAGTGCCAGTGGTGGGAGCAGGAATGCTGTCATCCTGAAAGATGACAACAGGTTCCTGCTCCACTGACCCACTGCCACTCTCCTGGGGCAGCACTTCAGCATCATTACCAATCTGTTGGAGCACAGATTGCTGGCCTGCTGCGACACCGTGAAAGCCCCGGTCGATGGTGGTAGACCCAGCCACGATGGCAGCAGTCAGAGCTTGCATGGCATCAAGCTGAGACTGCATGAGAGCAGTCTGAGAATCGATGGCACCAAGCATAGACTGCATTACAGCACTAAGACGTTGTGTTGCTTCCGCCTGTGCTGCAATGGAAGCTGCCAGGTCACCCATCACACGTGGCATCAGGTCTGGGTCACCACGGTCTCTCTGGGAGTCTACAATCCTTTCCAGGCTGGAAATGATGGGCTCCATGGTGTGCGCAGAGCTCTGTGCAATGTTGGAGGCGGACTCCTCCATGCTCCTTACCATTGCCAACAGGCTCTCAGGCACCCTTGCCATTGCACCTATCATCTCTGTGTGCATGCCCATCACCCTTCTTCTAAAGGCCTCCCCATCCAGGTCCTCGCCTGAGTCCTGTGCAGCAGAACTCACGCATGAACTCGCCCTCTGGGGAGCTGGCCCCCGAGCTACCCTCTCCCCCGGCCTTGCTATAGCCCAGTCGTCCCCCGTGCCTCACCCTGTGCAGATCCCACTACTATACCAGCCTCTAAAGAATGCGTAGTGCCAGTATCTGAGCTGGTGCCTGCAGGTGAGACATGCAGTGACGCGGTGTGTTCTTCCTCCTCCTCTTCTCCCGCATCGCTCTTAATGGCACCCACAAGGACAGGTTGCTCCGGTGCTTGCTCATTATCAGAAAGCATAAAGGCACAAGAGTCGGGTTAAGGTGAGGGGAGGGGGGCAGGATGGGAGAAAGGCTACATACAGCATGATTAGCTGGAAAATGCGAAAGGCTTGTGGGGTGAGGGGGAAGTGGGATATGAGAAGAAGGAGTAGGGATGAACATACCATTGTTGTCCCCAAGGGGGTCAACGTCGCCGGTGGCCATGGCGCCCACCACCTGGTGCCCAATAATCTGCAGCACTCGATTCTCCAGTGCAGACAGTGGTTGGGTGTCGGCTTGTCCCCCGCCTGTGTGCTCCTGTTCCCTCCTATTGTGAGACACCTTGGCCTGCAAGAGAAAGGAAAGTTTGTGAATGAGTGTGGAGCAATGTGTTTGGGAGATGTGCCTGCCATAGTTGAATAGCTGTCATTGTGTGCAAGGGGTGAGATGTGGGTGTGAGTGTTGGTAGGTAGAAATTGTTGGTGGGTGAGTGCTGGGGGTGTGGTGCTTTGGGCAATGTGTGCAGACTGTGGTTCAGACGGTGGTATATAGCATTTGTTGCAGCATTGACTCACCCTGACCACCTGAGTGAGATCGTTAAATTTCTTCCTGTGGGGGTCCTGGGGACCACAATGCTGCCCGAGACCTGACGGGCAACCTTCCTCCACATGGTTCAAAAGACTTGCAGCGAGGGCCTCCTGCCTCCTGGGTACAGCAACTCCCTCCATCTCTCCACAGCGAACACCAACTCCTCCAGTGCTTGGTCCGAAAATCTGCGGGTTCTCTCCCTGGGACGTGGATCTGCCATGAGTACAGCTGGTTGAGCCATCTGGCTGCTTGGGCTTGGCCTGCTCCTTCTCGCTGACACAGGTTCACAGGCAGCAATGCTGAGAATTAGGTTCTGCAGCATCAATGAACCTCCCCTTTAAGAACTGGAAAAAGCCTGTGGCAATGATGACTTGCGATTAGACTGCACCTGATATTGGTCAGCGCTTTGAGTCTAACGCCACTGAGCTAGGCCACTAGCGCTTGATTTAGCACTCCCATCCTTTCTGAGCAATGACACTGAATTTTGCGTGCAGCGAGATTCATTAGCGCCCGGCGCTAAATCTCAAACTTTTCCAAAGTTAGCGTCCACTCTCGGGCTACAATGCATCTCTCCCCCAGGATATTTTATTTTGTGAGTTAATTTTCTCCAGGATTTTATTATTTCACTTATGTAAAGCGTTGTGCATTCGCTAAACCAAATTAAAAGCAAAACATTGGGCCAGATTTTGTTGTCAAAATAGTGGTGAGACAAATGGTGCTCACTGTTACTTATGCGCAAACACTACAGCAACTTCAGGCGAGGGGCAGAGGCGCGGTTAAACGCGAAAATCTAAAAGTTACTGTCTGAGTTGTGCCGCTCCACCGTTAGCCTCGCGAAAAACGGCATCTCACTGTCTGCCTCCCCACTGACATACAGGAATCCCGCTCCAACCGCGGTTTTGCCATACGCGGATTTCACGTATCCGCGGTTTCCACTCTGCGACAATTTTTGTCAACTGCGGCAGTGAAATTCGCGTATCCGCGGTTTTTAATTTAGGAATAAGGTACAAAACATGATTTTTATGCTATTTATAATGCTTTTTATATTCTTTATTGTGTTTATAGTGAATTTGCCAACCGTGGTTTTACTAACCACGGGGGTTTACAGGGACGTATCCCCCGCGGTTGGGGAGGGATTCCTGTACACTGAACGGCCTGAAGTTGCTGTATTTGCACGGTAGATAGGAACTAAACTTGCCACAGAAAGTTAAGTCTTGTCATTTCAAGCCTAAGTACCCTTTTAACGATGTGATAAATGTTAATTACTGCAACCTCTCGGGCACCAAAAATTAACCATTGCAAGTGTGGAGCCTCATTCCTTCAGGTTTTAATAGTTATTGGAGATTTTTAAAAATGTGAACTTTTCCTTTCTGTCTTTTAATCCAATCTTTCTTTCCCACTTTTTATTTCTCTTTCTGTACCTGATTTTGCCACTGAATTCACCCACACTTCCTTCTCAGTCCTTCTTGTGTTTATTTCACAATCCTTCAGTCTGATTGATTAAGGCGATACGCAGTTGCTTTCTCTGTTCACTCGGGTCCCGGATGCCCCGGGTTCCCCTTCGCTGCGACGTTATCAGCTCGCACTTTCAGCAACGACGTGGGCGAAAATGTTTGGAGCTGAAGGTGCAAGTCTAACTCACGGCAGATGCCGTCAGTTGCCCTGATACAGCAAAATCTGGCCCAGTGGTTTATATTCATCTGCTGTGCCTTTGACTTGCGCACAAGTAAGGGATTTTGCCTTTGAGTCAGTAGGATGCCTGAGGAAATGCGGCATAAGCACACAGTGGCTTGTGAACTTTTACCGCGGCACCATAGTGTCCTGACGAGTGGTGTCAAGGTGTGGTATGGTAACACCACTGCACAGAACAAGAAAGCCATCCAGAGAGTTGTGAATACGGCAGTAAAGATCATCGGGTGTGCACTTCCGTCCATCGAGGAGATCTTCCAGACCAGGTGCCGGAACAAGGCCCGCTCCATCATCCAGGACCCCAATCACCCTGGGCACAAACTGTTCTCCCTCCTGCGGTCCGGACGTCGGTACCACAGCATCCGAACCAGGACCAGCAGGTTTAAGAACAGTTTCTATCCACAGGCAGTGCGCCTACTGAACTGCTAATCGCACTGCCCCACATATTATCGTTATATGTTTATGTAAATATATATATTACTTATATTACCATATATTTATCATATTACATTACTATTATTTCCAGTGGTAATTGATGCTTTTTTGCACTATTCATCATATCCTGCAACTTGGACTGTTATTGCTATACTTTCTGCTTATTTGCTTATTGTTTTTATTTATACTTGTTTTTATTTTTTGCTTTTATATTATATGCTTGTATTGTGGGAGTGAGTGGGGAGTAAGCATTCCATTGTACTAGTTACATATGGCAATAAAATGATCTTGAATCTTGAAGTTTGACTAACTAGAGGAATGTGTGAATTGGCCCATGTTAATTCCTAAAGCCCGGCTCTGACATGGTTTCCCTGACTGTAATACAAGCCCACAGCAATCTGGAATGGACTATGCACAGCAGGATCCTCGGCATTACGATAAAGCAGGAATTACACGTATGTTGTAAAATGCATCATTGGTAATCATTAATGATGCAATTTCATAGAAAAAGTTCTTCCATTTTTGAGTAAAAAATATGTTGTTAATCAAAAAGTGTGTAAATGTTTAGCAGGACGAAGGGACATTTTGCATAACTGACATTGCTGAGCTGTTTTGTGTTTCTAAAAAAGTAATAAGAGCCAAACGGGTCTGTCATCAATAACTCAGAAATGTGTTCGGCATCTGTGCGCCCTGCATGCTCATCCCTGGGTTTCTCGCTAGCAGATGCCGCAGCGTCGTTAACCCTCAGCCTACCTGGCTTCGCTGCGCATAACTAACATCATAGCCCAGTACTTTCAGTAACCCCGTGCCCGGACCAAAAGTCTTGTGGCATCGGCCACGCGAATAAAAATGAGCCATTGGCTTAGAAATTCGATTGCGGCCGAGAACGGGAGCCCAGGGGGTGGGGCTGCAGGCTGCTTGCGCCTGTTCACGTGGGTGCAAGACGAACAATAACAACTGCTTGCATTTATACAGCGCCTTTAATGCGGTAAAACCTCCCAAGGCGCTTCACAGGAGCGATTATCAAATAAAATTTGACACCGAACCATGTAAAGAGATATTAGGACAGGTGAGCAAAAGCTTGGTCAAAGAGGTAGGTTTTAAGAAGCATCTTAAAGGAGGAGGTAGAGGCGGAGAGGTTTAGGGAGGGAATTCCAGAGTTTAGGGCCCAGGCAGCTGAAGGCACGGCCGCCAATGGTGGGGCAAAGGAAATCAGGGATGCTGAATAGGCCAGAATTGGAGGAGCGCAGAGATCTCGGAGGGTTGTGGGGCTGGCAGAGGTTACAGAGATAGGGAGGGGCGAGAGCCATGGAGGGATTTGAACACAAGGATGAGGATTTTAAATGGAGGCGTTTCCGGACTGAAAGCCAATGTAGGTCAGCGAGCACAGGAGGGTTGAGAGAATGGGACTTTGTGAGAGTTAGGGTATGCGGCAGCAAGGAAACCACAGAAACTTCACAATTGCAAGTGGCTGCAACAGATACACAGAGGGCACCAAGTGATGCAGCATTGGACCTGGTCCAGGTGGTAGAGTGTAGGATGGAGGTCCTATTCCCTCAGAGCGACAGAAAGCCCTCCAAGGAACACTTCTGCCTCCAGTGGGAAGAGATGGCTGAGGAGGACAATGCCAGGAACCTCTGAGTCAGAACGTTCAAGTCCCCACACCAGAGACTTGAGTGTATAATCTAGGCTGACAATCCCAGTGCAGTACTGAGTAAGCTCAGTAAGCCCCCCACTGGAGTGGAGCTAATTTACAGAACAAACGGGAAACTGTTCAACCTCCGTCGCCTCCAGTCCAGATCCAAGGTCATCCCATCCTCTGTTGTTGAATTACAGTATGCAGACGACGCTTGCGTCTGCGCTCACTCGGAGGTCGAACTCCAAACCATCGTCAATGTTGTGTCCGTCAGTAGTAAGACACAGACTGCAGGAGAATGGTACAACAGGTGTTTACTCAACGTAGCTCACTCTGGAACTGCCTGTACAGATTACTACTCAATGCTAAATACAGGTGTGGTCACTGCCGGTACTACAGTATACATGAGCTGTAAAAAGTAGTTCCCCCCTTAAAGGTATATACATTACAATTCCTCCCCTTTTAGATTAACAGTACCATAACACTCATTTAACAATTAAATATCAAACTAATTACAATTAACACTTTTAACATACAACGTTAGCTGAAAATAGTCCATTTATATATTCAGTCTTTGGGGAGGCTTCCTGATCCTTTCTGGATAGTGCCTTTCCCGAGTGTCTCGCTCTTGGTGCGGAGGCGATTCTGGCACCCTGTCGTCGGTTGGGTCATCAGCTTCCGATGCTACTGTTTCTGGGGTAGATGCGACCTGTACGTCGGGTTCCTCACCAGGTACGTATGGGCGAGGCATGGGGTTGACTTGTTCCTGTGACTCTAGGACCTGGTCAGCATGGCGTCTCACGATGTTCTCCCCAACGTCCACTGTGTACATTAGTGGGCCCTGCCGTGTGCATATCGTTCCTGGCTGCCATTTTTCTGTTCGGTAGTCGCGGGCCAAGACTGGTTGCCCTACATTGAAGCTCCTTGTTGGCTTCTCATGGATGTGCTGGAATTGCTTACTCTCAACATCTCTTCGTACGTTTGGTCTGAGCAAATCCAGGCGAGGTCTTAACCTTCAGTTAAAGAACATCATGGCCGGGGCCTGGTTGGTGACTGCATGTGTCGCATTCCGGTAGGTGAACAGGAAATTGTCCACCTTATGCTGCAGCGGAGTGTTGTCATTGTACATAGCCTTTATTGCCTTCTTAAAGGTTTGTACGAACCTCTCAGCCAATCCATTTGTGGCTGGATGATACGGGGCGGATGTGTAATGCCTTACCCAATTCTTCTGCATAAACCTCCGGAACTCTTCGGACACAAACTCTGGTCCGTTATCGGAGCAAATCTGTTCTGGCAAGCTGTTCCTGGCAAAAATGGTCCGTAGGACTGCAATAGTTTTCTCCGTGGTGGTGGAGGACATTTTGATGACCTCAGGCCATTTCGAGTGCGCATCCACGGCTATTAAAAACATTGAGTCCATGAATGGACCAGCAAAATCAATATGCACCCATTGCCATGGAGATGAGGGCCACTCCCATGGGTGTAGAGGGGCATGTGGTGGTGCATTTTGGACTTTCTGGCATCCTGAGCAGCTCTTGGTCAGGTCCTCGATTTGTTTATCGATTCCCGGCCACCACACATAAGTCCTGGCAAGGCTTTTCATTTTTACCCCTCCCAGATGACCCTCATGAAGCTCATTGAGCACTCTATCCCTTAACTTGGGTGGAATTACCACTCGGGATCCACACATCAAGGTCCCCCGGCACACTGACAGCTGTTCTCTCCTTGTCGAGAATGCTGGCAACAGTGAGTCGCCATGTGCTGGCCATCCCTTCACCGTCAAATCATATACCCGAGACAGGGTCGGGTCATTTCGGGTCTCCTTTTCTATACGAGCGTTAGTTACCGGTAGGTATTCAACTATAGTCGAATGAAATATTTCGACAGGATCCACTGCTGGTGCTTCCTCCGCAGTAGGCAGTGGCAGGCGTGATAGCCCATCAGCATTTCCATGCTGTTTCATGCCCTTATATTCAATCTCATAGTGGTGCGCCCCTAGAAAGAGTGACCCTCTTTGTAGTCGTTGCGCAGTCATCACCGGAACGCCCTTCTTCGGATTAAAAATGGAGACAAGAGGCTGGTGGTCAGTCAGCAAGGTGAATTTCTGCCCGTGCAGATAGTGATTGAACTTTTTCACTCCCCACACTAGGCTTAGGGCCTCCCTGTCAATCTGGGCATAGTTACACTCGGCTGAGGTTAGTGATCGTGACGCAAAGGCTATTGGCCTCTCTGAGCCGTCCGAGAATTTGTGCGACAGCACCGCTCCAATGCCGTAGGGTGAGGCATCACACGCCAACCGAATTGGTAGTGCTGGGTTGAAATGGGCGAATACCTCTTTCGATGTGATTAGTGTTTTGCTCTTCTGGAAAGCTCGTTTACATTCGTCACTCCACTTCCATGGCACTCCAGTTTGCAGTAAGGTGTTCAGTGAGTGTAGTGTTGTAGACAAATTTGGCAAGAACTTATGGTAGTAGTTTACCAGCCCAAGGAACGACCTCAATTGTGACACGTTTTCCGGTGCTGGAGCCTTTACTACTGCCTCAATCTTTTCTGGGGACTTATGTAACCCCTCTTTATCGATAACGTGGCCACAATACGAGATCTGTTTTTTTAAAAACTCGCATTTGGGGCGGTTAGCTCGGAGCCCATATTACTTCAATCTAGTGAGCACCTGCTCCAGGTTGGCAAGGTGATCACTGTCATTTTCGCCCGTGACCAGGATGTTGTCCAAATAACACTGGGTCCCTGGGATCCCTTGCAGGACTTGTTCCGTTGCCCTTTGCCAAATAGCCGGAGCTGATGTTACCCCGAATACCAGCCGGTTGTATTGGTAGAGACCTTTATGGGTGTTGATTGTGAGGTATTTTTTTTTATGCTTCTTCTACCTCCATTTGCAGATACGCCTGGGCCAGATCAATCTCAGTGAAGCGTTTCCCTCCAGATAGCGAGGCGAAAATATCTTCAATCCGCGGAAGTGGATATTGCACGGTCTGAAGGACTGGGTTCACTATTACCTTAAAGTCCCCACAGATGCGAACCTTCCTTGGTTCCCCAGGCGTGCTGCTCAATGACTTTTTCATCACAGGGACGATGGGTGTAGCCCACTCGCTCCAGTCTACCTTGGACAGTACTCCTGAACGTTCCAAACTCTCCAGCTCTGCTTCGGCGGCTGGGCGGATCGCATAAGGATCGCATTTTGGGCTTGTGTTTTCTTCGATTTTAATTGTTGCTGTCATGCCTTTTAGTGTTCCGAGTCCTTGCTGGAACACTTCTTGCGCGTCGGTTAGGATCTTTGACAATCGCCCAGGTGTGACGTCGTCATCCTTTTTGGCAGCCACAGTCAGTGCTTGTATGGAATGCCAATCCAGCTGTATTTTCCAGACCCATTCACATCCCAGTAATGGTTGTCCTCCATCTTGCAATACATACAGGTCTAGTTTTGGTGTTTCCTTACCGTTATATATAACGGTCACCCTTATTTTTCCTTTGGGGTAGACTTTTTGCCCCATGTACGTCTTCAAAATAATTTTTGTGTCTCTCAAGAGTATGTGTGAGAATAGCCGCTCGTAGTCCCGTCGGTTTATGACTGTTAGGGCTGATCCTGTGTCCAATTCCATTTTTACCTGGACTCCTGCTATCTTGAGAGTGACCCAAATGGTTCGGTGATCCTCCGTTTTGATCACATTATGTAGTTTCAGACAACTCAGCTCCCTGTTTTCGGAGTCGGTATCACTCTTTTGTTCGTCTGAACTATTCTCTGTCACCTTGTACCTTCTTGTACTTTTCTTTTGGAGATTTCTTATTGCTGGTTTTCTTTCCCGACCTGCAGACTCATGCTATGTGTCCTACTTTTCCACACTGTCTGCACACTTTGTCTTTGAACCAGCAATCATTGTGGTCGTGTGTTGTTCTGCTGCAGCGATAGCACTTCTCTGTTCTGTATGACATTTCGTTTGTGCCATATTCTTGCGGTCTCTGTTGTATCTCTGCAAGCCTTGTCCAGCATAAGGTCCTTTTCAGATAAAAGCCGTTTCTGGGTTCCTTCACTTTGAAGCCCACACACAAACTTGTCCCTTAAGGTATCTGCCAGTCCCGTTCCAAACTGGCAGTGTTTTGATAGTTTGCGCAGTTCTGTTAAATATTCAGCATTGCTTTCATCCTTATGTTGGTTCCGTTTGTGAAACTTGAATCTTTCTGCTATCAGCAGCGGTGTGGGGTTTAAATGTTCCTGTAGTATCGTCACTATGTCTCCAAAACTCTTTTCCACTGGCTTCGCTGGGGTTACTAGATTTCGTAATAAGCCATACGTCTTAGCACCCATTAAATTTAACAATACCGGCGCTTTCTTGTCATCTGACACCTCATTTGCCTTGCAGTATACCTCTATTCGTTCGACATATGTAGTCCAATCTTCGACTTCATTGTCAAATGCGGTGATACTGCCACTCTTTGGCATTTTGGGTGTGGTTTACAATGGCTTAAAATGGCGTCTCCCGCGCTTTCCTTCCTCCCCCGCTGCTGCCAACGCCACTCTCGGTGATCCTCGTGGCAATGGCGGCGCCCTGTAGGTTTCGCGCGCTTCTCCTGCGCTGCTGCCAATGCCGCTCTCGGCAGTCCTCGTGGCAATGGCGGCGCCTCGAGGGTTTCTGCATGTCTCTCTCCCTCTCCTCGACGCTGCTCGGCCCCTGAACACCGGCTGCGCCCTGTGCGCTCTGCCCTCTCTCTCTCTCCCCCATCAACGCTGCTCGGCCCTTTGCTGTGCCGCTCGGTCGGGCTCTAGCCCGCCGCTGTCTGGGAAGGGTCTGCGCACTACCTGTTGCCAGCCCGTTTCGCTGGACCACCGTGACTGGAAAGCCAAGCCTGGCTTTCAACAGCCTCCCCCGCAATTCTCGAGTCTCTGCTGGATGACTGGGCGGTTGCCCGTGGT
Source organism: Somniosus microcephalus (assembly GCF_052327205.1). Classification (NCBI taxonomy): domain Eukaryota; kingdom Metazoa; phylum Chordata; class Chondrichthyes; order Squaliformes; family Somniosidae; genus Somniosus; species Somniosus microcephalus. The sequence goes on along the minus strand of NC_140988.1, from coordinate 7,216,378 downwards.
CGACGCCCATGTCTCTGGCCTTGACTGCCAATCTACTGGTCTCCAGGAACGAATCCCTGGGAGGTGATGCAGAGTTGCAGGTAGGATCGAATTTGCCTCGTCGCCAATGTTGTGTCCGTCAGTAGTAAGACACAGACTGCAGGAGAACGGTACAACAGGTGTTTACTCAACGTGGCTCACTCTGGAACTGCCTGTACAGATTACTACTCAGTGCTATATACAGGTGTGTTCACTGCCGGTACTACAGTATACATGAGCTGTAAAAAGTAGTTCCCCCCTTAAAGGTGTATACATTACAGTCAACATCTTCACCAAAGCGTACGAGAGCATGGGCCTTACACTAAGCATCCGTAAGACAAAGGTCCTCTACCAACCTGCCCCCGCCACACAGTACTGCCCCCCGATTATCAAAATTCACGACAAGGCCTTGGACAACATGGACCACTTTCCATACCTCGGGAGCCTACTGTCAACCAGGGCAGACGTCGACGACGAAGTCCAACACCGCCTTCAGTGTGCCAGTGCAGCCTTCAGTCGTCTGAGGAAGAGAGTGTTTGAAGACCAGGACCTCAAACCCAGCACTAAGCTCATGGTCTACAGAGCAGCAGTGATACCCGCCCTGCTGTATGCCTCAGAGACATGGACCATGTACAGCAGGCACCTCAAAGCACTGGCGAGGTACCACCAACGCTGCCTCCGCAAAATCCTGCAAATCCATTGGCAGGATAGATGCACCAACGTCAGTGTTCTTGCTCAGGCCAACATCCCCAGCATCGAAGCTTTGACCACGCTCGATCAGCTCCGATGGGCGGGTCACATTGTCTGCATGCCCGATACGAGACTCCCAAAACAAGCGCTCTACTCGGAGCTCCGGCACGGCAAGAGAGCCCCAGGTGGGCAGAGGAAATGCTTCAAGGACACCCTCAAAGCCTCCTTCAAAAAGTGTAACATCCCCATCGACACCTGGGAATCCCTGGCCCAAGACCGCACAAAGTGGAGGAGAAGCATCTGGGAAGGCGCCGAACACCTCGAGTCTCTTCGCCGGGAGCAAGCGGAAGCCAAGCGCAGGCAGCGCAAAGAGCGCACGTCAACCCAAGCACCCCACCCACCCGCCCCTTCAACCACCGTCTGCCCCACCTGTGACAGAGTCTGTAGGTCCCGCATTGGACTAATCAGTAACCTGGGAACTCATTTTTAATGTGGAAGCAAGTCATCCTCGGCTCCAAGGGACTGCGTAAGAAGAAGAAGAGTACTGAGGGAGCGCCGCACTGTCGGAGGCGCCGTCTTTCTGTTGGACGTTAAACCGAGGCCTCGTCTGCCCTCTCAGGTGTACATAAAAGATCCCACAGCCACTATTTCGATGAATAGCAGAAGAGTTCTCCCCGGTGTCCTGGCCAATATTTATCCCTCAACCAACATGAATAAAACAGATTACCCGGTCATTATTTCATTGCTGTTTGTGGGAGCTTGCTGTGCGCAAATTGGCTGCCGCGTTCCCTGCATTACAACAGTAACTACACTTCAAAAAGTACTTCATTGGCTGTAAAGCGCTTTGGGACGTCCTGAAGTCATGAAAGGTGCTATTTCTTAGCTCAGAGGACATGGCTGCAATTCTGGAAAAATATTAATGACCCCATCAGACTTGTCAAAGAAATAATCTTGCCTCTCGCATCAATTCCTCTCCCCTTACACCTGCACCACCTCCAACCTGAAACAGAATCCTATTCACCAGCCTCAGAAAATAGGCATTCTTAGTATTGTTCTCCAAGAACATTGCTATTCACCCCTCTCCATTTGCCTAGGCCAGCTTTTAGGAAAATGGCCGAATCGTCCAGATCTGTCTGTCTGTCTGTCTATCTAACTATCTCTCTATCTATCTATCTATCTATCTCTCTATCTATCTATCTCTCTATCTATCTATCTAGCTAGCTAGCTATCTATCTATCTATCTATCTAACTATCTATCTATCTATCTATCTATCTATCTATCTATCTATCTATCTATCTATCTATCTAACTATCTATCTGTCTATCTATCTATCTAACTATCTATCTGTCTATCTATCTATCTATCTAACTATCTATCTATCTATCTATCTGATATACCTATCAATTCCTCCAATAAAAGGCGAAGAGTTACGAAGGTGACTAAAGGTTTTTATTGACTAAATAACAGAGCCCACTCTCGTGGGTGATCCGATCCAAGCAGGAGGAATACCAGCCAGTCGCTCACCTTTATACCTGGCCTGGTGGGTGGAGCCAAGGCGGAGTCGGCAGTGGTCATCCCAGGTATAGCAGTGTGGCAAGAGGCGACCTCGTACCGTGATACAATAGTGGTCAGTGATACAGTTATAACGAACAGTGGTGAACAGTGCTAACTACTAACAGTGATACGATAGTGAACGTGGTTTACCACATTCACCCCTTGTTTAGAATTAAGTCCGGCGGGGTGAAGTGTACTACCAATTCTGGTAGGTCAGTCTGTCCGGAGGCTTCGTAAGCCTCTCCGATCGCCGCAGCGGTGGTGTTGCCTTATCCGGTGCTGGTGCCTTATCCGGTGTTGATGCTGGTGTTCGCGTGGTCGGCGAGGGCTCGTGGGGTTCCGGCATGCCGTCTACCTGGACTGAGGTTGGGGGGGGTGGTGGCGGTGTTTCCGGATCGGCTGAGGGTGCGAGGTCTCGTAGGGAGACAGTGTCCTCCCGCCCGTCTGGGTACGCCACGTAGGCGTACTGGGGGTTGGCGTGCAGGAGGTTCACCCTCTCGACCAGGGGGTCCGTTTTATGGGTCCTCACGTGTTTCCGCAGCCAGACCGGCCCCGGGGCGGTCAGCCAGGTTGGTAGAGTGGTTCCCGTAGTCGACTTCCTGGGGAAAACGAACATTCGTTCATGGGGGGTGGTGTTAGTGGCCGTGCAAAGTAATGACCGGATGGAGTGCAGCGCTGTCGGGAGGACTTCTTGCCAGCGGGAGGTTGGGAGGCCCTTAGACTTTAAGGCTAAGAGGACGGCCTTCCATACCGTCGCGTTCTCTCTTTCCACCTGACCGTTACCTCTGGGGTTGTAGCTGGTGGTCCTGCTTGCTGCAATACCTCTCTCTAGGAGGAATTGCCGGAGTTCCTCGCTCATGAAGGAGGAGCCCCGGTCGCTGTGTATATAGTTCGGGAACCCGAACAAGGCGAAGAGGGCATTCAGGCACTTAATGACCGTGCTACTGGTCATGTCGGGGCAGGGGAAGGCAAAGGGGAAACGGGAGTACTCATCAACGATGTTGAGGAAGTACACATTACGGTCAGAGGACGGGAGGGGCCCCTTAAAGTCGATGCTCAGGCGCTCGAAGGGGCGGGTGGCCTTGATCAGGCTTGCTCGGTCCGGCCTATAGAAGTGCGGTTTGCACTCCGCACAGGTCTGGCAGTTCCTGGTCATGGTCCTGACCTCCTCGATGGAGTAGGTCAGGTTGCGGGCCTTAATGAAATGGTAGAGTCTGGTGACTCCGGGGTGGCAGAGCTGGTCGTGGAGGGTCTGAAGCCTATCGATATGCGCGCTGGCGCATGTCATTCGTGAAAGGGCATCAGGGGATTCGTTCAGCTTGCCTGGCCGGTACAAGATCTCATAATCGTAGGTGGAGAGCTCGATTCTCCATCTCAAAATCTTGTCATTCTTGATTTTGCCCTTCAGCTTGTTATTAAACATGA